>NC_059210.1:32447454-32809145 GCF_020615455.1 Coregonus clupeaformis
CCATCTGATCCACTGGATTGTTCAGGGTGCCAGGATACATATGGAATTGTAATTATTATTTTACATATATTTTTATCTTGGTTTCTTGTAACAATCAATGCTACGCCCTTTTGACCACCACACCTCCTCTCGGTGTGAGAACACACCCATATAGTGGTCCATCGTTCCCAATGTCAGAGACCATGATCACTCTGTTAGCAGTCAGCTCCCAAACCTGGCACTACACAAACACACATTTTCATCAAAAGAAACTCAGAATGGGATAAACTTAAAAAAGTAAATGAGTTTAAATGCTTTTGGGATTCTTTATTATTCACCTTGTCAACAAATGGGTGGTCCATGAGAGTCTGGACCACCGATAGCTTGAGGTTTACGACATCAATCTTCTTCAGAATGGCATAGTTAAAGGCATCCAGGAACCAAGAGGTATATGAGACCTGATTGTTGGTGAAAACTCTGAAGATGTGAAGCTTCAGAGTCTGGGGCAAAGCCCTGGCACTCCTCGCAAGATGCTGGCAATGACCCCTGCCACAAAGGAGTACCATGTCCCAGCCCTGGAGAGAGAGAAGGAAGAGACCGAACTTAGAGCCAATGGCCACAGCACAGAAATCAGAATCACATCACTAAAGCACAAGGAGAGAAGAGGGTTCACTTAGGTAACCCATGATCTTACCATCATCAAAAGTGTCTTTTCATTGGTCCAGTTGGTTCTCTCCTTCCGTTTTTAAAATGTGGATGTTTCTCGATGAGTCCTGTGTCAAAAACAGCCCACCTTCACTCCGGAACCTACACACAGGGAGAATACAGACAGTTAGAATCAACCAGCAAAAATGTACTCAAAAACTACAACTGCAAGAAGTATGTACACAAGACACGTTAATGTAAACAACCACAAACTTGTTAGCCAAACAAACACACAGTACCCCCTGCTGTATGTCTGTCCTCACCAGTGTGTCCCATCTGCCAGAGGACATCAGCCTGCAGGATCTGGGCCACGTGGTCGGGATGGCTCTCAATAGCCTCCCGGCTGGAGTGGCGGCCAGTTGCAAGGCTGTAGTCCGAGCCCAGAGACAGGCTAGTCCGGCACAGTGGCTGGGACGACTGCCATTCTGGGTCCAGCGGGTGTCATTGTTTGCGAGGTGCCCGGGGTCCGAGCGCTGACGGGCAGAGATGACAAGAGAGGAAAACATCAAGAACAATCATCGCTGAAAAAGCCCGAGTGAAAAACAGCATTCAGTCATACATTGTTAGAGTGTGTACAATATTGAGAGAAATCGACAGCTCCCCTAAATGTGATATGAAATATCTTCTTTATTCTGTGTACAGTGAAGTAATCTCTTTGTTCTCATTTCAAATCAAGAAGCAACAGAATACCACAAATGCTGCTCTCGACTTCATCTGGATGTTAACTAGCTACGGAATGTAGGTTCATCATTGCAGATACATGCGAGCTCGTTGAACTTGATTGGGTTCAAATGTAAACAGCTACCACTACAATAATCAGCAATATAAGGAGATGGTGGTGGGCGGGTTCAACAAGCACCACTGATCTAATCATGTGAAATGGCCCCTATTGCAGTAACAGTTAGTCTTCAGCGACACTGACAGAGCTGCTGACGTCTCCACTATGAAGTGCCATTATATCACAATCTGTATTCTCCCAGTCACTCCAACAGTGATGATGATACCACCGCTGCCACTACTCATAATTATTACCACCTCTAAATGGATCCAAGAGGTCAATCGGTGGAGAATAATTCTAGCCCTTATTAATGTCAATGAATAAAACATCCTTGGAAACTATGAAATGGTTCATCAACTTCGGAGGAGAGCGCTGCGGATTTTGAATGCACTCCCCTTCCATCAAGTTCATTTTCAATGTCCCCTTTCAATTAAATAATGTTTAAAGTGGTACTGGTGTTGGTTTGCAGCAGAGGTCATTGTAGTGGTGAGTGATTCCTGCAATACAGATGCAGACTAGGTGGTGGGAGGAGAACAACTATTTAGGGGCGCAGTGGTCCTGAGTGGTGCAGTGGTCTAAGGCACCCATCGCAGTGCTAGACTGTGCACACTAGGATCCTGGTTCAATCGAGGCTCTGCCGTAGCCGGCCGCGACCGAGACTCATGGGCGGGCAAGCACAATTGGCCCAGCGTCCGTCCAGGGTAGGGGAGGGAATGGCCGGCAGGGATGTAGCTCAGTTGATAGAGCATGGCGTTTGCAACGCCAGGGTTGTGGGTTCGATTCCACGGGGGCCAGTATAAAAATAATATGTATTCACTAACTGCAAGTCGCTCAGATAAAGCGTCACTAAATGACTAAAATGTAAATGTAAAATGGCTCTGGGATGGAGGGGGGCTCCAATGTGCCCAGACACAGCACTCATTCATACTGACCCAGGTCCTGAGAGGAGTTTCTACCAACCCCCAGGCACAAACAGTGCTCTCCTGGAGCTGCCCCACTGCTGGTTAGGATGTAGGTGCTGCATGATATATGATCCCTGCTAAACGTCGATCAAACACAGAAAAACATGACCAGAGGGCAGCTATATGACTTGACACACACACACACACACACACACCCGTATAGCGCCTTGCAAAAAGTATTCATCCCCATTGGCATTTTTCCTATTTTGCTGCATTACAACCTGTAATTTAAATGGATTTTTATTTGGATTTCAATGTAATGGACATACACAAAATAGTCCAAATTGGTGAAGCGAAAGTGAAAAAAATTATTGTTTCAAAAAATTTGATCTGGTACAACCAATTACCTTCAGAAGTCACATGATTAGTTAGAATTAAAATGTATGCACTCACTAACTGTAAGTCGCCTCTGGATAAGAGCTCTTGCTAAAATGACTAAAATGTAAAATGTAAAAATAAAGTCCACCTGTGTGCAATCTAAGTGTCACATGATCTGTCATATGATTCTCAGTATATATACACCTGTTCTGAAAGGCCCCAGAGTCTGCAACCACCACTAAGCAAGCGGCACCATGAAGACCAAGGAGCTCCAAACAGGTCAGGGACAAAGTTATGAGAAGTACAGATCAGGGGTTGGGTTATAAGCAGAAAATATCCGACACGTTGAACATCCCACGGAGCACCATTTAAATCCATTATAAAAAAATGGAAATAATATGGCATCACTAATAAACCTACCAAGAGAGGGCCACCCACCAAAACTCACAGACCAGGCAAGGAGGGCATTAATCAGAGAGAGGCAACAAAGAGACCAAAGATAACCTGAAGCACCGCAAAGCTCCACAGCGGAGATTGGAGATCTCCATTGGACCACTTAAGCCGATACCTCGCACAGAGCTGGGCTTTACGGAAGAGTGGCCAGAAAAAAGCCAGTGCTTAAAGACAAAAATAAGCAAACACATTTGTTTAGTGTTCGGCAAAAGGCATCGTGGGAGACTCCCCAAATGTATGGAAGAAGGTACTCTGGTCAGATGAGACTAAAATTTGGCCATCAAGGAAAAGCGCTATGTCTGGGGCAAACCCAACACCTCTCATCACCCCCGAGAACACCATTCCCACAGTGAAGCTTATGGTGGTGGCAGCATCATGCTGTGGGATGTTTTTCATGTAGCAAGGACTGGGAAACTGGTCAGAATTTATGATGGATGGCGCTAAATACAGGGGAATTCTTGAGGGGAAACCTGTTTCAGTCTCCAGAGATTTGAGACTCGGACGGAGGTTCACCTTCCAGCAGGAGAAGACCAAGCCTAAGCATACTGCCTAGGCAACACTTGAGTGGTTTAAGGGGAAACATTTAAATGTCTTGGAATGGCCTAGTCAAAGCCCAGACCTCAATTCAATTGAGAATCTGTGGTATGACTTAAAGATTGCTGTACACCAGCAGACCCCATCCAACTTGAAGGAGCTGGAGCAGTTTTGCCTTGAAGAATGGGAAAAAATCCCAGTGGCTGGGATGTGCCAAGCTTATAGAGATACCCAAGAGACTTGCAGATACCCCAAGAGACCTCTATACCAGGCGGTGTCAGAGGAAGGCCCTCAAAATTGTCAAAGACTCCAGCCACCCTAGTCATAGACTGTTCTCTCTGCTACCGCACGGCAAGCGGTACCGAGTGCCAAGTCTAGGTCCAAAAGACTTCTCAACAGCTTCTACCCCCAAGCCATAAGACTCCTGAACAGCTAATCATGGCTACCCGGACTATTTGCACTGCCCCCCACCCCATCCTTTTTACGCTGCTGCTACTCTGTTAAGTCTGTTTATGCATAGTCACTTTAACTCTACCCACATGTACATATTACCTCAACTACCTCAACTAGCCGGTGCCCCCGCATTACTGACTCTGCAACGGTACCCCCTGTATATATAGCCTCCCTACTGTCACTTTATTTTACTGTATATATAGCCTCCTTACTGTCACTTTATTTTACTTCTGCTCTTTTTTCTCAACACTTTTTTGTTGTTGTTGTTTTATTCTTACTTTTTTGTTTAAAATAAATGCAATGTTGGTTAAGGGCTGTAAGTAAGCATTTCACTGCAATGCTCTGCACTCTGTTGTATTCGAGCGCATGTGACCAATAAAATTTGATTTGATTTGATTTGATTTGTAATTGCTTTAAAAGGTGGCTCTACAAAGTATTGACTTTGGGGGTGAATAGTTATGATCGCTCAAGTTTTCTGTTTTTAGTGTTATTTCTTGTTTGTTTCACAATAAAAAATATTTTGCATCTTCAAAGTGGTAGGCATGTTGTGTAAATCAAATGATACAACCCCCCCAAAATCCATTTTAATTCCAGGTTGTAAGGCAACAAAATAGGAAAAATGCCAAGGGGGGTGAATACTTTCGCAAGCCACTGTATGTGGGATATGGGGACTGTCTATATGACAAAGCATAAAGTATGTGGATCAGTTAAAACAAGAAAAGCAGGGCTGAGCGGAGATGGAGACTCACAGTCAGGTGTATACCCGAGTGTCTTGCGGAACACCTTGAGCTGGGGAGTGACCCTCTTGATGTAGGGGTGGTCCTCCAGGGTGAGCAGGCTGCTGCGAGAGGCCCGGGGATCTGCACCACTTCAAAGTCACTGGGGAAGTCACTGGCTGGGTTCTCCCGGAGCACGATGTGCCAGTCCAGGGCCTCGGCGGTCCGCAGAGCACTGCTGATGAAGAGACTGCGTGCCTTGGCTGTAAAGTAGCCATTAAACACCACTATGTACTCTGGAGAAAGAGAGAACAGGGTAATCATTAAACATCTCCAAGGCAGTTGTGCTTCAGCTGTGGGACATTCCAATGTCAACAGATTTATAGGTGGCATTGCCATTTGGGGAGAGCGATATAGGTAAAACTCATTACTCCATTGGTTTTAGATGTCCTTAAAGCTCAAGGTTTGCCATTACAGTCACTGTAATATTCTCTTGTTTCTAGAAGAAAAACTGGTACAGTGATACCCTTCAAGTCTGCACTGATACCCTGCAAGTCTGCATTGTACTAGCAGTTCCTCTGCTGTCACAACAGTGAAATAAAAGCCCATAAAAACAGCAATGCATGACAAAAGGAGGCCTAGAATCAAATCATACTGAATAACTTTCAGTTAGCTACATTGTGCCATCGTCGGTGTACAATTGCACAGACCCCTGGCGCGTGGCACCAATGTAGCTTAACTTTCATGAATTTAGTATGAATGTGTTGGCAGAGACATAAAACTACAAGCCAATTCTTTATTGACTCTGCACAAGGCCCTTCACATGATCTTGACCGCTTAGCCCGACCACTCTATCATGATGATCCCTCGCCCTGCTTCACAATGCACTGCTCTCACTGAGTCAGTAGGAATTCATTGAAAAATAAGGCTGTGGAATAAAGGTCAATAATAAGGGGACTATAAATACCATGTTATATTCTGCCATGGTGCTCTGCCAGCAGGGCTGCACAGACACGCATCCCAGACAGACTACTCTGACTCGAGTCCTGGACCTTTAAGAGGAAGGAGGGGGTATGTACGCTCTGGGACAACAGCCAATGAATACTCCATCCAACAATGAAGGATCCAACACAGTTTGGCTAAAGCCCTAAAACTCAACTCTGGCCGTGTCTAGACTTGACCCGTTCATGCAGCTTTAGTATTCTGATCATAGAGTTCTGATCATGGAATTCCAAACGTCTCATGCGTCTACACCTATATATAAATGTGTCTACCGTGTCCAGATTCCCTTTTCCGGCGCTATATTCAAAGGCCAGCATGCATTCTACAAACGGTGGAAAAGGCAAAATATGATAATGCCACAACAACTGATGACAGTAGCTAACTACTGTAGCTAACTAGCCAGCTAACCTCTGTAGCTAGCCAGCAAGCAAGCAACGCTAAAGGGATTGCAAACAGGTTAGCATAACTCTAGCCAAACAAATGTTTTTTCTAAATATTAGCTAGAATGCTAGCATTTATGAGGCCAGCAAACAAGTTTCTCACATGCTGTGGGAGGAGTGCTGATGATGTCGCCCACTGTATGAGCTTTCGGTAGCCTGATTGCGTCAGACTGAGGAGAAATCCGCACACAATGCATCCCTGACCACCTTCTGAAGTGGTCAGCCAGACCACCTTCTGAAGTGTCAGCCAGATCTGTACACAATCAGACCACCCGTCTTTTCAATGCGATCTTCGTATTCTGATAGCAGAAGTTGCATGTAAGTGTCAAGTTTAGACACGACCTCCGGACCTCGAAGCCAGTTCCACTGCTTTTTATCATTGTTCCCCTCTAAATCAGGGATTGATTTAGTGGATGCAATTAATTATCAGGTAGAACAGAAAACCAGCAGGCTCCGGACCTCGTATGTTAATAGTTGAATACCCCTTGGCTGAAGCCTGCTAAGCCATGTGGGAACCTCCAGCCAGGTAGAGTAGAGTAGAGCAGCTTGACAGTGATCGTCCTGCCACGCTCAGGTTGTGTTATCGGTATGTGGTCAATGAGTGACAATTCATTGAAAAAACACCATAAAACAAAGATAAACTTGACTTACATGTCATAAATGGCAATCACCATAAAGAGAATGTGGCCTGAATATCTCCCAAACATCCTTTGGCTTTGACCCAAATAATGAAATGTTAGGAAATGGTAGGTATGGACCTTGTATGTCAGTCATGATTTTACAGCAGAAGTTCCATAGGAGTAGCCAAGAGGCAGCCCTTCCTGCCATTGGTGTTCTAGTCTGTAAACTACAGTAACATAGCTTACCATGTTCGACTACTTTGGTGGAAAACTCCAGTTTCACAGTGAGACTTGAGCAGTTGGAACTGTGGGTCTCATCAGGGTTGGGAGAGTAGGTGGAGGAGGACACAGCCCCATCCCCTCCCTCTGTCCCCACTAGAAAGAACCTGCCACATAGCAGGACCACTACTATGGAGAGCCATATAGGCACCAGGGTCATAGTCCAAGCTGTCCTTTTCTGTTCACTACCCATCAGAAATAGTCTTTATCCCTCCAAGCCCAGAGCAGGCGTCCTAGCAGCCAGGGGGAATTGTTTAACATATGACAAGACAAAAATATGGCTGATATGGCAATCATCAACAGAGCAGTTCATGTCCAGCGCTCACAGATGCCCTCATTGCACATGGCCTGAGCTTCTTTCATTTCTTTCTGCGTTTCCTCTCCATCTTTAAAGTCCAGTGTGTTGATCTGTCCTTCAGCCAGGCAACTATCGGGGATCCATTTTCACACACAGAGGAGATCCACAGAGGCAGATGAGGATGGTGGTTGTGTAGCCTAGAGAGTTCCACTGCAGATCTTTTCCTCAAATACCTGGAACGAAATGGAAGACACATTGTCATATTAATGGGACATAATAAAATCTAATGCACACATATGCTTCAGCAACTTCATGCTTTCTGTTCTCCAATCAAATCAATCTATACTGAACAAAAATATAAACGCAACATGTAAAGTGTTGATCCCATGTTTCATGAGCTGAAATAAAACATCCCAGAAATTGTCCATACTCACAAAAAGCTGTCAGGTGTTGCTGTAAATTGGTGTGGTGTGGAATCAGGCGCAGGACGCAGAAGTTAAGTCCAACAAAGACTTTTACTAGAGCACACAAAAATACAATCCAAACAGCCCGGAGGCGAGAAAAGCGCACACAGGCGTAAACAAACGAGCGCACAAAACATGTGCGAAAATCTTCTCCTAAAAATAAACAAGGAGGAAAGCTACAAATAGCGCACCAAAACGGGTAGCGCAACAACACGACAACGGGAACAATTACACACAACACCTAAATTCACAACAAGGAACTAAATAGGGTGCTTAATGAGACATAACACAAAACAGGTGTGACAAACAGACAAAACCAATCAAACATGAAACATAGAACGGTGGCAGCTAGTACTCCGGAGACGACGACCGCCGAAACCTGCCCGAACAAGGAGGAGGGGCCGCCTGGCCGAAACCGTGACAGTACCCCCTTGACGCGCGGCTCCAGCCGTGCGCCGCCCCCGGCCTCGGGGACGACCAGGAGGACGCGGAGCAGGCGCGTAGGATGACCACGATGGAATCCGGTCAGAAGGGACGGGTCCAGAATGTCCCTCCTCGGCACCCAGCACCGCTCCTCCGGGCCGTACCTCCCACTCCACGAGATATTGGAGACCCCCCATCCGAGCGTCTCGAATCCAGGATGGTCCGAACAGTGTATCGCCGGAGCCCCCTCGATGTCCAACGGGGGCGGAGGAGTCTCTTCTATCTCAAAGTCCTGGAGTGGACCAGCTACCACCGGCCTGAGGAGAGACACATGGAACGAGGGGTTAATATTCTTGTAATCAATGGGCAGTTGTAACTGTAACACACCTCGTTCAATCTCCTCAGGACTTTAAAAGGCCCCACAAACCGCCGACCCAGCTTCCGGCAGGGCAGGCGGAGGGGCAGGTTTCTGGTTGAGAGCCAGACTCGATCTCCAGGTGCGTACACTGGCCCCTCACTGCGGTGGAGGTCGGCGCTCGTCTTCTGTCGACGGATGGCTCGCTGCAGATGGACGTGTGCAGCGTTCCACGTCTCCTCCGAGCGCCGCACCCACTCATCCACAGCAGGGGCCTCGATCTGGCTCTCATGCCAAGGTGCCAGAACCGCCTGGTACCCTAACACACACTGGAAAGGGGTTAGTTTAGTGGAGGAGTGGCGGAGAGAGTTCTGTGCCATCTCGGCCCAGGGCACATATCTCGCCCACTCCTCCGGCCGGCCCTGACAATATGACCTCAGAAACCTACCCACATCCTGGTTGACCTCGTTCGACCTGCCCATTACTCTCCGGGTGGTAACCCGAGGTAAGGCTCACCGAAACCCCCAACCGTTCCATAAAGGCTCTCCAGACTCTGGAGGTAAACTGGGGGCCTCGATCAGACACTATATCCTCGGGTACCCGAATGCCGGAAGACGTGAGTAAATAGAGCCTCAGCGGTCTGTAGGGCAGTAGGAAGACCCGGCATGGGAAGGAGACGACAGGCCTTCGAGAACCGATCCACAACGACCAG
Organism: Coregonus clupeaformis; assembly: GCF_020615455.1. Taxonomy (NCBI): domain Eukaryota; kingdom Metazoa; phylum Chordata; class Actinopteri; order Salmoniformes; family Salmonidae; genus Coregonus; species Coregonus clupeaformis. The sequence continues at coordinate 32,456,946 of NC_059210.1, forward strand.
GATGGTGGTATTCCCTTGTGAGGAGGGAAGGTCGGTAACAAAATCCACCGAGAGGTGAGACCAGGGTCGTTGTGGAACGGGCAGGGGTTGTAATTTACCCCTGGGCAAGTGTCTGGGCGCCTTACACTGGGCACACACTGAGCAGGAGGAGACATAAATCCTCACATCCCTGGCTAACGTTGGCCACCAGTACTTTGTACTAAGGCAGTGCACTGTCCGGCCAATACCTGGATGTCCAGAGGAGGGTGACGTGTGAGCCCAATAAATCAGCCGATCCCGGACCTCGAGCGGGGACGTACGTCCGACCCACCGGACACTGTGGAGGGCTAGGGTCGGTGCGTAATGCCCGCTCGATCTCCGCATCGACCTCCCATACCACCGGTGCAACCAGACAAGACTCCGGTAGTATGGGAGTGGGTTCCACGCACCTCTCCTCCGTGTCATACCGCCGAGACAGGGCATCTGCCTTCCCGTTCTGGGACCCAGGGATGTAAGTGATCTTGAACACAAACCGGGCGAAACATAGTCCATCGAGCCTGGCGAGGATTCAGTCTCCTAGCTGCCCGAATGTATTCCAGGTTACGGTGGTCAGTCAGAATGAGGAAAGGGTGTTGAGCCCCCTCAAGCCAATGCCTCCACACCTTTAGGGCCTGTACTACGGTTAACAGCTCCCTGTCCCCTACGTCATAATTCCGCTCCGCCGGACTGAGCTTCTTAGAATAAAAAGCACAGGGGCGGAGTTTAGGTGGTGTGCCGGACCGTTGTGAAAGAACTGCCCCGATACCGGCCTCAGACGCGTCTACCTCTACTTGGAAGGGTAAAGTGGGATCCGGGTGCGCCAGCACTGGAGCCGAGGTAAACAGGTCCTTCAGTCTCCCAAAAGCCCTGTCCGCCTCAGCCGACCACCGCAAGCGCACAGGACCCCCTTCAGAAGAGACGTTATGGGAGCTGCCACCTGTCCAAAACCCCCGGATAAACCTCCGGTAGTAATTTGCAAAACCCAAGAACCGCTGCACCTCTTTAACCGTAGTTGGGGTTTGCCAATTACGCACGGCAGACACACAGGTCAACCTCTATTCTCACCCCTGACGCAGACAACTGATAACCCAAAAAGGAGACTGACTCCTGAAAGAACAGACATTTCTCGGCTTTGACATACAGGTCATGCTCCAACAATCTCCCTCAATACCCTGCGCACCAGGGCTACATGCTCGGCCCGAGTAGAACTGTATACTAGAATATCATCTATGTACACCACTACTCCCTGCGCCTGCATGTCCCGGAAAATCTCATCTACAAAAGATTGGGAGACTGATGGAGCATTCATTAAAACCATATGGCATGACGAGATACTCGTAATGGCCGGAGGTAGTACTAAATGCTGTCTTCCACTCATCGCCCTCCCTAATGCGCACCAAGTTATATGCGCTCCTGAGGTCCAATTTTGTGAAGAACCGTGCCCGTGTAAGGACTCCGTCATGGTCGCAATCAGCGGGAGTGGATAACTATATTTCACAGTCACCTGATTGAGACCGCGGTAATCAATACACGGACGCAAACCTCCATCCTTTTTCTTCACAAAAAAGAAGCTCGAGGACGCGGGAGAAGTGGAGGGCCGTATGTATCCCTGTCTCAGAGACTCGGCAATGTATGTCTCCATTGCCCCTTTCTCCTCCTGTGACAAAGGATACACATGGCTCCGCGGGAGCGCAGCTCCTGCCTGGAGGTCTATCGCACAATCCCCCTGTCTATGAGGCGGCAACCGTGCCGCTCTAGTCTTACTAAACACGAGTGCCAAATCCTCATACTCAGGCGGAATGTGCAGTGCTGGCATCTGGTTCGGACTCTCCACCGAAGTCGCCCCCTACGGAAACACCCAGACATAGCCCCTCACACTGAGCAGACCACCCTTTAAGAGCCTTCTCTCGCCACGAAATCGTAGGATCATGGGTAATCAACCAGGGAAGCCCCAGTACCACCGGATACGCAGGGAGAGTCGATCAGATAGAGTTGAATCGTCTCCTCATGACCCCCCTGCGTCTTCATCCTAAGTGGCGCCGTGACCTCCCCTAATCAACCCAGATCCCAACGGACGACTATCTAGGGCATGTACAGGGAAAGGCTTATCAACCGGAAGGAGGGGAATCCCTAACTCAACACAGAATTTACGATCTACAAAATTCCCAGCTGCGCCTGAATCGACTAGCGCCTTATGCTGGGAACGAGGTGCAACCTGTGGAAAACAAACAGGTATAGTTATGTGTACGACAGAAAGCTCTGGGTAAGTAGGGCGCCTACTCACCTGGGAGGACTCCCCAATGTGTGACCTGCCGTTTCCCTCACCAGGGGACCCTCCCCAGCACCTAGCCGCGGTGTGCCCTCCGCGGCCACAGTTGGTGCAGGAGACCGCCCCCTCGGGCTCCTTCTTCTCCCCCTCTAGCGCCAGCACCTCCGAGCTCCATCGGGCTCGGCTCGGAGACGCTGGAGGGTGGAATGGGCGACCCCCACCTGGGACGTCCCCGCGGGTCGCGAGCAGGGTGTCCAGCCGAATGGCCATGTCCACCAACTGGTCAAATGATAGTGTAGTATCCCTGCACGCTAACTCTCTGCGGACGTCCTCCCGAAGGCTGCATCTAAAGTGGTCTATGAGGGCCCGCTCATTCCACCCTGCATCTGCCGCTAGAGTCCGAACTCCAGCGCAAACTCTTGAGCGCTCCTCATCCCCTGCCGGAGGTAGAATAGACGCTCCCCCGCCGCCTTCCCTTCTGGTGGATGGTCGAAGACCGCACGGAAGCGGCGGGAGAACTCCGCATAGGTGACAGTGGCGGCGTCTATTCTCCTCCATTCGGCGTTGGCCCACTCCAACGCCTTGCCGGTGAGACAGGAGATGAGGGCGGAAACGCTCTCGTGTCCCGAGGGCGCCGGGTGTACGGTGGCAAGGTAGAGTTCCACCTGTAACAGGAACCCCTGACACCCGGCAGCGGTGCCGTCGTACGCCCTCGGGAGCGAGAGCCGAATCCCACTGGGTTCCGGTTGTTGGACGGGGCGGGCTGACCGATGGTGATGGTGCGGTAGGTGGAGGTGTGGGTACATCGCTGGTCTCCCATCGATGGAGAATGTTCATCACCCGGTCCAGGGCGTGCCCGATCTGGTTAATCCGATCGTCTTGACCACGGAGACGCTCCTCCATGATGTCGGTGGGTGCTCCTGCTGATTCCATGCGATGGTGTGTAATTCTGTCAGGTGTTGCTGTAAATTGGTGTGGTGTGGAATCAGGCGCAGGACGCAGAAGTTAAGTCCAAGAAAGACTTTTAGTAGAGCACACAAAAATACAATCCAAACAGCCCGGAGGCGAGAAAAGCGCACACAGGCGTAAACAAACGAGCGCACAAAACATGTGCGAAAATCCTCTCCTAAAAATAAACAAGGAGGAAAGCTACAAATAGCGCACCGAAACGGGTAGCGCAACAACACGACAACGGGAACAATTACACACAACACCTAAATTCACAACAAGGAACTAAATAGGGTGCTTAATGAGACATAACACAAAACAGGTGTGACAAACAGACAAAACCAATCAAACATGAAACATAGAACGGTGGCAGCTAGTACTCCGGAGACGACGACCGCCGAAACCTGCCCGAACAAGGAGGAGGGGCCGCCTTGGCCGAAACCGTGACAAAAGCTTATTTCTCTCAAATTTGGTGCACAAATGTGTTTACATCCCTGTTAGTGAGCATTTCTCCTTTCTGTCTGTAATAAAGCCCTTTTGTAGGGAAAAACTCATTCTGATTGGCTGGGTCTGGCTCCCCAGTGGGTGGACCTGGCTTCCAAGTGTGTGGGCCTATGCCCTCCAAGGCCCACCCATGGCTGCACCCCTGCCCAGTCATGTGAAATCCATAGATTAGGGCTTAATTTATTTATTTCAATTGACTGATTTCCTTATATGAACTGTAACTCAGTTAAATCTTTGAAATTGTTGCATGTTGGATTTAAATTTTTGTTCTGTATACTTAGATCCTATGTAGCCTAGTTTTTGAGGGGTAAACTAGTGTACAATGTAATTTCAGTAGTTACAAGGCAACATAAAATCGTAATGGGGTGGTCAAAGGGACCTCTAACCATTGGTACTGCTGGTTTGACGTAGAGGACTTCCACTCTTGCAAGGAAACTACCTGAAATCTGGGGGAATGCCAAAACTCAGCCACAAAGGCTTGGCCCCAAGGGAAAAATCCCTTATCATTGGGATAAGTCAGTAGTCTTAAAATCCCACCCTCTAAATCACTTACCCTGGACAGGTGGGGTTTCATTTCCCTTCAGCGTCCTGAGGTATGGACCCTGCAGTCACAACCCCTCCAAAGTTAGCAAGAACCAGTTACATTATACCACTAAGGCAGCCTTTTCCTGGAATATATGGACAGCTCTCTCCCTCCCTTTGTGCACACCAGATGGGCCTTTCTGAGACCCAAACCAAACAACTAGTTCAGGCTCCGGCTGGGAACATTGTCTGCTGGGTTAAAATAGGGTGTAAATGCTTGGACACACTGGTGGCGTTAGCCGGCCAAGAATACTTAGCACATCTGAACAGAGTGCCGAACGTAATTAGTCAGACGTCCACCAGCGAGTGGTCCCTAAAACACACATGAGAAAACAACATCAAACCTCTGGGCACCTCATCCCCCTCTTAGAACAATTGTCCGAAAAAATAAAAATGAAGCAGAACCATGTCGGTCAAAACTATATTTTGCAAATGAACTGGGACAAGAGTCGTGTTTTCCAGTTGTTAGAAGTTACATCCCCAAAACATATACAACACAAATGTCTCCTAGCCTCCCATGCATAGGCTACTTTCTGTCCCGAACACTAAAACTGAAACGAAATAATATAAAAACTAAATAGAAATGTTTTCTAAAACTGAAACTAAATAAAAACGAGTAAAGTGGACCTGAAAACTAAACTGAAACTAATAGAAATAAAAACTAATAGTGGCTTGCGAAAGTATTCTCCCCCCTTGGCATTTTTCCTATTTTGTTGCCTTACAACCTGGAATTAAAATTGATTTTTGAGGGGGTTTGTATCATTTGATTTACACAACATGCCTACCACTTTGAAGATGAAAAATATGTTTTATTGTGAAACAAACAAGAAATAAGACAAAAAAATTGAAAACGGCTGGGTTACTGGCTACAGTCATGCTAGCTGGTAGTGAAGCTGCCTGGCCAGAGCTACCTGCTGCAGAAAGGTCAGATTTCTCCATTACTTTCTGTAGCTAATTTACAGTAGCTAGATCTTCTGCCGGCTGATGGTGTTTATTGACGGAGTAATAATGAACAGCAGTTACTGTAAATGGTTACCTATCTGGCATTTTGCATAGCTACAGTGAGGGAAAAAAGTATTTGATCCCCTGCTGATTTTGTACGTTTGCCCACTGACAAAGAAATGATCAGTCTATAATTTTAATGGTAGGTTTATTTGAACAGTGAGAGACAGAATAACAACAACAAATCCAGAAAAACGCATGTCAGAAATGTTATAAATTGATTTGCATTTTAATGAGGGAAATAAGTCTTAGACCCCTCTGCAAAACATGACTTAAAACCCTTGTTGGCAAATCACAGAGGTCAGAAGTTTATTGTAGTTGGCCACCAGGTTTGCACACATCTCAGGAGGGTTTTGTCCCACTCCTCTTTGCAGATCTTCACCAAGTCATTAAGGTTTCAAGGCTGACGTTTGGCAACTCGAACCTTCAGCTCCCTCCACAGATTTTCTATGGGATTAAGGTCTGGAGACTGGCTAGGCCACTCCAGGACCTTAATGTGCTTCTTCTTGAGCCACTCCTTTGTTGCCTTGGCCGTGTGTTTTGGGTCATTGTCATGCTGGAATACCCATCCACGACCCATTTTCAATGCCCTGGCTGAGGGAAGGAGGTTCTCATTCAAGATTTGACGGTACATGGCCCCGTCCATCGTACCCTTTGATGCTGTGAAGTTGTCCTGTCCCCTTAGCAGAAAAACACCCCCAAAGCATAATGTTTCCACCTCCATGTTTGACGGTGGGGATGGTGTTCTTGGGGTCATAGGCAGCATTCCTCCTCCTCCAAACACGGCGAGTTGAGTTGATGCCAAAGAGCTCAGTTTTGGTCTCATCTGACCACAACACTTTCACCCAGTTCTCCTCTGAATCATTCAGATGTTCATTGGCAAACTTCAGACGGGCCTGTATATGTGCTTTCTTGAGCAGGGGGACCTTGCGGGCGCTGCAGGATTTCAGTCCTTCACGGCATAGTGTGTTACCAATTGTTTTCTTGGTGACTATGGTCCCAGCTGCCTTGAGATCATTGACAAGATCCTCCCGTGTAGTTCTGGGCTGATTCCTCACCGTTCTCATGATCATTGCAACTCCACAAGGTGAGATCTTGCATGGAGCCCCAGGCTGAGGGAGATTGACAGTTCTTTTGTGTTTCTTCCATTTGCGAATAATCGCACCAACTGTTGTCACCTTCTCACCAAGCTGCTTGGCGATGGTCTTGTAGCCCATTCCAGCCTTGTGTAGATCTACAATCTTGTCCCTGACATCCTTGGAGAGCTCTTTGGTCTTGGCCATGGTGGAGAGTTTGGAATCTGAACGCTTGCAATTTTTTGAAACAATTTATTTATTTCATTTCATTTCACCAATTTGGACTATTTTGTGTATGTCCATTACATGAAATCAAAATCCATTTAAATTACAGGTTGTAATGCAACAAAATAGGAAAAACGCCAAGGGGGAAGAATACTATTGCAAGGTACTGTATATAAACACAAAACTATAAATGGAGTGACTGCGGTTCCAGATTTTCGGGAAACTCGATTTGCCTGGCTAATGATAGAAATATTTATGCGCATGTGCAGGATATTTCTTTCCGTAGCTGCTGCCCACTCCGCTGCTGCTGCTCTGCTCTACTTAGTTTGGTAGAGTTTGTGCATATATTATGACGACATTTTGTGGTGTTTTTGTTCATTTTGGACTTCGTGATGGTTTTTCTGGTTGTTCGGGGACACAAAATTTCTACTGCACCAAACATCTTTGTTAGATGTAAAATTGCATGATTAAGATCTATTCGGCAAAAACGTCAAAATTAATGACAGATTTCTTGAGTTATCTTAGATTCATTCTGACTATTTTGAGGAAGTGTATACCTGCTACGGCGTCACTAAATGGACAAACAGTACTACTGCCGCTTTTTTCTCGTTTTTCAAGTGAATGTATTTTAAGGGAGTACGCGAGCACACTCGTTCGGTTCGGCTAGCTGAGTTCGGAAGCATGCTGATGCCTTTAGGCTACATGCAGCTATTTACATGTTGTACACAAAAGACATGATTAACATGTTTGTAAAAACTATCTAGACAGCTTATTAAACACAAGTAAGACAAAGACGCGCAGTCTAATTAATAATAAGGCCCAATGCTGTCAAAAAAGTGATTTTCCTGTGTATATATTTTCACACTATGAGGTTGGAATAATAATGTGAAATTGTTAAAATTATGATAATGCCCTTTTAGTGTAAGAGCTGTTTGAAAAGGCTGCCTGAAATTGTAACCTGTTGTGGTGGGATGGACTTTAGGCCTGCCTAGTAACATTACCAGGCGGTAAATGAGTTAATAGACCAATAAGAAAGAGAGTTTCAAACCTCTCTGCCAATAAGAGCTAGTTTTCAGTTTTCCCCTCAGACCACTCCCAGACAGAATTCTTGCTTGAGAAATTGCTCTTTGCTAAGAAGCTAGTCGTTTCTTTTTGACCATTTTAATTGAAAAACAAATCACAGTAAACTTAATTGTTACCCAGAAATGATATTGAGATAAAAATGGCTGCATTGGACCTCTAATCATTGCAAACATTTGTTACCCACATGAAAAAGAATACTACAGAACACTACAGTACTTACTATAGCATTCTGTAGTAAATTGTGGTATACTATACTACACACTGTAGTATACCTCGATCACGTGTAGTACGTACTATAGAATGTTGTAGTATACTGTAGAACACTACACTACATGACCAACAATATGTGGACACCCCTTCAAATTAGTGGATTCGACTATTTCAGCCACACCCGTCGCTGACAGGTGTATAAAATAGAGCACACAGCCATGCAATCTTCATAGACAATCATTGGCAGTAGAATGGCCTGTATTGAAGAGCTCAGTGACTTTCAACGTGGCACCGTCATAGAATGCTACCTTTCCAACAAGTCAGTTCGTCAAATGTCTGCCCTGCTAGAGCTGCCCTGGTCAACTTTAAGTGATGTTATTGTGAAGTGGAAACGTCTAGGAGCAACAATGGCTCAGGTTGTGAAGTGGTAGGCCACACAAGCTCACAGAACGGGACCACCGAGTGCTGAAGCGTGTAGCGGGTTAAAGTAATCTGTCCTCGGTTGCAACATCACTACCGAGTTCCAAACTGCCTCTGGAAGCAACGTCCGCACAATAACTGTTTGTCGGGAGCTTCATGAAATGGGTTTCCATGGCCGAGCAGCTGCACACAAGCCTAAGATCACCAACGCCAAGCGTCTGCTGGAGTGGTGTAAAGATCGCCGCCATTGGACTGGAGCAAGAGAAATGCATTCTCTGGAGTGATGAATCACGCTTCATCATCCGTCAGTCCAACGGACAACTGTAAAGTTTGGTGGAGGAGGAATAATGGTCTGGGGCTGTTTTTCATGGTTCGGGCTAGGCCCCTTAGTTCCATTGAAGGGAAATCTTAACGCTACATCATACAACTACATTCTAGAATATTCTATGCTTCCATCTTTGTGGCAACAGTTTGGGGAAGGCCCTTTTCTGTTTCAGCATGACAATGCCCGTGCAAAAAGCGAGGTCAATACAGAAATGGTTTGTCGATATCGGTGTGGAAGAACTTGACTGGCCTGCACAGAGCCCTGACCTCAACCCTGTCGAACACCTTTGGGACTGCGAGCCAGGCCTAATCGCCCAACATCAGTGCCCGACCACATTAACGCTTGTGGCTGAATGGAAGCAAGTCCTCGCCGCAATGTTCCAACATCTAGTGGAAAGCCTTCACAGAAGAATGGAGGCTGTTATAGCAGCAAAGGGGGACTAACTCCATATTAATGCCCATGATTTTGGAATGAGATGTTCGACGAGCAGGTGTCCACTTACTTTTGGTCATGTAGTGTATAGTAAATACTACAGTATTCTACAGACCACAAAAACACTTCAGTAAAGACTAGAGTAATGTCCACAAAAACACAGTCTGCAAAAACACTACAGTAATTACTATAAACCCCAGTATTAAATTTGCATATACCCTGCTCATTTCCCTCCCCCATATCCCAATTTGAGCCATAAGTGAGAAACCTACATGCCAAGTATATTGCATATATTGTGTTCCCTACTGGTTATTTTAAAAAAGAGCAGAAGCTGTGAACTGTCGGTTCACACCTCAGTCCTATCTACAGGTTATCGAAAATGTGCTCTTTTGAGTATTTTGCATAGTAGGTTTCCTCAAGAACAAAGCCCCCACTGCTATGTCAAAGATTAAGCAAAACCACTATAGTAAATACTACAGTAAAGTCTGCAAAAAGGTAACTATAGTATACTATAGTATTAGTAGTAGTGTTCTTTTTCAGCAACTCTGGCTAGTGACTAACATATGGCAGCAACTACTGCCACGTTTGTGTCATGTCAGAAACTTCCGACTTGCTTACTCGTTGTAGAAAGATGATACCCAGGTTTCCCACTTGGGAAGTATTATAGGTATTTTTCCATTACATATATTATAAAATCATTGAACAATAAGCAGAATCATTATGGGTTTAAAAGAGGATTAGTGACTACACCTGTCTATATTTTGAAACATATGATGTATGAAACATATTTTGTAATCCAGATGCATGACTGGACAACCACATTGTGACTGCAGTTGTGATGAGGTGGTGTTGAAGGAGTCAGGCGCAGAGGGTAAATCACAGAATAACAGGCTTTAATCCGCAAAATACAGGTTTACGCAGAACTGCGTCAAACACACTCCAGGGCACAAAACAGGTGCACTGGAAAATACAAGGCACACAGGAAAATACTCCCGTCTAACAAAATACACAAGCTCCACCGAGCTTCACTAACCTTCACAATAAACAATCACCCACAAGGACAAGGGGGCAGAGGGAACACTTATACACAGACTAATTAGGGGATTAGAACCAGGTGTGTGTGATAACGAGACAAGACAATTGTGATGATTGGGGCGGCAGTGGTTAGTACTCAGGTGACGACGAACGCCGAAGCCTGCCCGAACAAGGAGAGGAGGCAGCCTCGGCCGAAGTGACAGCAGTAATCAATGTACTATATAATTATCATCAGGTGTGTATGTGTATTATTTTTAAAGGAACTGTCGTTATCACGTCACCAATAGTCAGGCAAGAGGGGAAACCAAGCAGACATGGGTATAGACAGGAAAGAGGCTAGACAAAGAAACCATAGTGGCTCAAGGTCAAGGGAGGGTGGCTATTTGCATAAAGAAGGGGTTCCGATATGATATGAAAAGATGAAGCTGTATAAAAAGAGAGCTCCAAGTCTGGGACTGGCAGTTGCTCCGCGGACCAGCTCGGCTTGTTATTTTGTAATAAAGTATATTCTGAGCTCACAAGCTCCAGTGTCTGAGAGATATCTTTGAGAAGTATTTCCACAACATATCTTGGCGTCAACGAACAGGATTGGCAAAAAGGGACCAAGAATGGTGAAAAGCTGCAGCTGTGGACGGCTTGGACGAACTACACAAACAAGTGGCCACTAAAAAAGGTAAGCAAAGTTCTTGCTTATTAGAATAGAGCTTGTGTGGTTCGCCCCAGGGCCTGGCCTCAGCGGTAGGACACCAAGTACGTCTCTCCAAATTTAAGAACTTGAAAAATATGAATTGGGAGCTTTTGGGTTCAAATAATGCATGCAAAACAATGAAGGAATAAAAGCCTTGAGGGTTGCAACAGTAAAAATCCCAAGGTAGGGTCACGTGAAAGAAAGTCCAGCGGATACTGCTCTGGTGTGTTGAGGAAGTGTATCATCAGAGGGCTGCATAAGCAGGCAAAAAGTCCTGAGGATACCGCTTTATTGTGTCGAGGAAGTGTATCAATAAAGGGCTGCATAGACAGGCAAAACCCCTGTATAATACCATTTTTTTGTGTCGAGGAAGTGTATCAGGAAAGGGCTGAATTTGCAGGTCGCTTAAGAAAGCGTGTGGAAGTGTGAGAGTGAAAGTGAGTGTGGGAAGGGGACGCGCACCTCTCCTGGACCGTCACTTGAGTGTGACCCAGTACGGAGGACGCGCCTAGTCTCGCACTGGGAAAAAGGAGTGTGAATGATGCACGAATGACCATTGAAATACTGAGAGTAGAAAGCTATAAGCTACCGAATGGTCTAGAAATAAGGGTAAAAAAGTGAAATGGAGGTTTTTGAGATTAGCTACAAAAAGGTGGTGGCAATCAAGAGAGATAAGTGTGTTATGAGAAAGTCCATATACACCAAGAAAACAATTGGTAACACACTACGCTGTGAAGGACTGAAATCCTGCCGCGCCCGCAAGGACCCCTGCTCAAGAAAGCACATATACAGGCCCGTCTGAAGTTTGCCAATGAACATCTGAATGATTCAGAGGAGAACTGGGTGAAAGTGTTGTGGTCAGATGAGACCAAAATCGAGCTCTTTGGCATCAACTCAACTCGCTGTGTTTGGAGGAGGAGGAATGCTGCCTATGACCCCAAGAACACCATCCCCACCATCAAACATGGAGGTGGAAACATTATGCTTTGGGGGTGTTTTTCTGCTAAGGGGACAGGACAACTTCACCGCATCAAAGGGTACGACGGACAGGGCCATGTACCGTCAAATCTTGGATGAGAACCTCCTTCCCTCAGCCAGGGCATTGAAAATGGGTCGTGGATGGGTATTCCAGCATGACAATGACCCAAAACACACGGCCAAGGCAACAAAGGAGTGGCTCAAGAAGAAGCACATTAAGGTCCTGGAGTGGCCTAGCCAGTATCCAGACCTTAATCCCATAGAAAATCTGTGGAGGGAGCTGAAGGTTCGAGTTGCCAAACGTCAGCCTCGAAACCTTAATGACTTGGAGAAGATCTGCAAAGAGGAGTGGGACAAAATCCCTCCTGAGATGTGTGCAAGCCTGGTGGCCAACTACAAGAAACGTCTGACCTCTGTGATTGCCAACAAGGGTTTTGCTAACAAGTACTAAGTCATGTTTTGCAGAGGGGTCAAATACTTATTTCCCTCATTAAAATGCAAATCAAATGATAACATTTTTGACATGCGTTTTTCTGGATTTTTGTTGTTGTTATTCTGTCTCTCACTGTTCAAATAAACCTACCATTAAAATTATAGACTTATCATGTCTTTGTCAGTGGGCAAACGTACAAAATCAGCAGGGGATCAAATACTTTTTTCCCCTCACTGTAGCTTAACGGAGGGAAAGAAGTTAAACTGAGATACGGAATCTAGAGGAAGTAGAAGAGTGGCCATACGTAGATTGGGGAAGCATAATTGGAAGAAATTGGACTGTGGGACGGATAGGGCAGACGCTTGAGGAATTAGCACAGGCAACAACCTTACACTTTGTAGTAGTACCCATAGACACCCAGATAGAATTATATCTGGACATAGGAGAGCAGGAAGGGTTTGAAAGAGGAAAATGAGTTACTGGACAACAAATAAAAGACCCAGAGATATAAATTTCAGTGGTACTAAGACGAGTAGAGTCGACAATAAACAAAAGACCAGTGATATTGAAACCACAGGCAGTTACTAGATTGACACTAAGGAAAATACTGGTAACTATTAAACCAAATACGGAAAAAGAATCACACTTGAGGTTGGCAGTGGGGAGTCCAAGAATACAGGCAGCAGAAATGAGTAAAACAGCGGTAGAAATCCTGGGGATAGATACCCTGTATGCAGATAAAAACGTCAAAAAAATGGGAGCAACGCACTAAGAAAATGAATACAGTATGGCCAACAGGAGGAACGTTTGATGTCTCAGTATCTGAAGAAATGGACACAGTGATAAAGAACTATAAAGCAGGTGATAAAGGGAAAAAGAGACAGAAAAAAAGAGAAAGAGAAAGGGAAATGATAAAAATGTTCCAGGCAGAAGGAGAAGGGCTACTAAAAAGTATGCGAAAGGCTAGGAGCATGTTGAGAAAGGATGATGAAAAGGCAAACAGAAAGAAAGAGAACTGGTCCATAAGACCCCCACCATACACCAGCGGACAGTACCCACTAGTGTCTGGAGTGGTAGAAATCCAGGCTCTGTCGCAGCCGGCCGCGACCGGGAGACTCATGGGCGGCGCACAATTGGCCCAGCGTCGTCCAGGATAGGGGAGGGAATGGCCGGCAGGGATGTAGCTCAGTTGATAGAGCATGGTGTTTGCAACGCCAGGGTTGTGGGTTCGATTCCCACGGGGGGCCAGTATAAAAAAAAATATATGTATTCACTAACTGTAAGTCGCTCTGGATAAGAGCGTCTGCTAAATGACGTAAATGTAATTTTTTTTTAAATGTAAATGTAAAATGTAATTGTAGAAATAAAAGGAGAAATAGAACTGGAAGAGGAGAGAGGGACTCCATCTGCGCCTTCTCCAGCAAAAGAAAGGGGTGTAGAAAGGTTAAGAAAGACTGAGCAGAATACAAAAATTAACTCAGAAAGGTTTGATTGTTACGAAGGGGTAAGAGAAGCCCTGGAGAGAATGCAGGTAAATGAGGAAGATGATGAGGAATCCCTGGATGGAGATATGATAACTGAAATTAATGTGCTCCTTCCTTGGAACAATGTCATACTGATTCCATGAAAGTCTTGACAAAACTAGTGGAAGGGGGACACAAGGTATCGAAAACAAAGCTCCAATACTGCCAGCCTCAAGTTGAATATCTGGGACGGACAATAGCTCATGGTACAAAAGCAATAGCACCAGGACAATTAGAAGGCATCAGCAAAGCACCGCTACCCCACACAGTTGCCCAAGTGATGACGTTTTTAGGGATGACAGGATTCAGCACTGAATGGAAACAAGAATATGCTGTCAAAACAGCCCCTCTACGAGAACTTATGAAAAATGCTGGGCAACTAAACCTTAGGGCTAACCTTGATTGGACGAATGATGCCTTAACTGCATTTGAAACATTAAAACAAGAAATGCAGTCTGCCCCGGCTCTAGCAGCCCCGGACTACACAAAGCCGTTTCTGTTATACGCAGCAAATCGGTGTGACGGTTATGCAGCATCAGTTCTTATGCAGGAGTCCTGCAATGGGCGACGGAAGCAGCCTATTGCATACTATAGCACCAGACTGGATTCTGTGGCACAGGGATATCCACCCTGCTATCAGGGTCTAGCTGCTCTGCAGTATGCATATGACAAAGCATCCACCATTACTATTGGCTACCCTATAGTAATGTACACACATCATAAAATAGTGGAGCTAATAGAACAGGGAAAATTTGTGCTTACCAATGCAATAACTTTGGAATACATTACCCTATTAACATACCCAGATTTCTCCATGAAACGCTGTAGTTCAGTGAACCCGGCAGAAAGAATTCCGTTAGAATTCAAGGGTTTAGCACACAATTGTATGACAGAATCATTGACATTCAACCGGCTTAGACCAGACTTAGAGTCAACACCACTGCCCGATCTGGGAAATGGCTATGTGGAGGACTATTTTGTAGACAGGTCTTGTTACAAAGACCACACAGGAAATAAGGCTGGATTTGCAGTAGTGAAGAAACAAGGAATGGAATTTAGAGAAGTAATGACAGAACATTGCCCACAGCCATGTTCAGCCCAACTGGCTGAACTTAAAGCACTTACTGCGGCCTGTATGCTGGGGAAAGGGAAGACAGTTAACATCTACACTGATTCAGCCTATGCACATGGTGTGTGTCACCTGTTTGGGGCAGTCTGGAAACAACGGGGGTTCAGGAAAAGTGATTGCACACCTATACAACATCACAAGCAAATTGTGAAACTTATGACAGCACTAATGTAACCGACACGGCTGGCTATAGTTAAGTGTCAGGCTCACAAGAAAGGCAATGAATTTGTTATCAGGGGCAATAATGCAGCAGATGAAGCTGCTAAACAGGCCTCCAAATGCATCATCCCGGTGCTAGCACCAATGGTCATTATAAAATCTGCACCTCAGTTAGATGACATCATTAGAATGCATGAAAGGGCAGGACCCTACGAACAGACAAAGTGGCACCAAAGAGGAGCTACGAAAGATGTGACATGGTTATGGAGATCCCATGAGGGTACTATTGTAGCACCCACCATATTACTTAACCTGTTAATAACAGATGTGCATGATTTTGACCATTGCACAAGGGGGGAAGTGATAAGGAAGATCAAACAGCAAGGATATTGGTCACCATATCTACAGGCAATGGTAGATGATACATTGGCAAAATGTGAAGTTTGCGCACAAAACAATGTGCGCAAGGGCATAACCACACCTATAGGTCACATACCGGTCCCAGAGGGACCATTTCGACACTTGGTCATAGACTACGTGGATATGATTAAGAAAGTGAATGGAAAAAGATACATGCTTGTAATTATAGATAGGTTCAGTAGATGGGTAGAAGCAGTACCATCAGTAGACCTATGATCAGGAACAGTAATCAAATTCCTAACCAGAGAAGTGATACCCAAGTTTGGAATACCGACAGAAATCAGTTCAGACAACGGGTCAGCATTTATTCCGAAAACAGTAAAACAAGTATTACAACAGCTAAGGATAAAGCAAAGACTGGTATGTGTGTATCACCCACAGTCGCAAGGGATGGTTGAAATAATAAATGGAACCCTCAAGGCTAAATAAAATCTGTGCTAGTGCAAAGCTTAACTGGATGGATGCATTACTGCTTGCGTTAATGAGCTATCGCATGTAAACTAACAGAAACACGCACCTAACCCCGCATGAAATGCTTACGGGTCGACCCATGCCAGTGCCAGTTCTGAGAGGACCCTATAAAGGTCCCTCACTTGAACAATTAGAAATGGAACTCAAAGCATATGTGAAACAACTAACTGCTATACATAAAACTATTTATCTCCAGGAAAAAAGACGAGGACCAGAGCCAGGACCAGAGGTGTCCGGTCCGGTGGTGCCAGGGGACCAAGTGTACATTAGGGTCTTCCGAAGGAAGTGGAACCAGCTCAGGCGAGAAGGTCCATACAAGGTGGTTCGAGCTACGCCTACGGCCATACAGGTGGAAGGAAGCACTACGTGGTATCTGAATCACTGCACTCTAGTTGCGAAAGGAGTCGGCGCACCATCAGACAGAGGATGCATGTAAATTAGATGAGTCAGATTACCAATTTAAGACCTATGGTGTAGCAATGAGCAATGAGTGTTTTAATAGAACTCAAGGGAAACACGATTTAGGGAAATTCCAGGGTAAGTGTGGTACTACCTGGCACTTAACCACTGATACCTCTTGGAATGCAGATACGCCAGAAAGGGCTACGTACCAGGCAGCAGGGACAAGCAAAGGACAAATAGTGACACCAGAACAATGTCAGAATCAGACCTTGGCATTGCCCCTGATTGCTCCATATGAAGATCAGTCAGTGGCAGTGGCAGATTTCTTCTGGGTCTGCCAAGAGCGACGACTCAGGGCAACGTTACCAGGGGACTGGAAAGGGCTCTGTGCTAGGGTACAGTTGATACAACAAGCTGTAATAGTGGAGTGGGATTCCTTGAGTTGAAACTCAAAATACCCATCTAAAAAGGACAAAAAGAGATTATGTGTCTGACCCTAATATATATTTAGATGCAGTTGGCCAACCTAGAGGAATTCCAAAATAATATAAGGCAAGAGACGAAGTTGGGTCAGGATTTGAATCAATATTCATCTTAGAATGGATTAATTAAATGTATTACAATCAACAGAGGTTCATAAATTATACAGACTTTAGGAGAACAGGTGCATGCAACTAGCAAAATGACCTGTCTTTTTTGTTTGGGAAACAGTGCTGTACCTTTATCCCCAAAAACACCTCCCCAGAAGGGTCATTCACTGAGGCCATGACAAAACTCAAAGGACTACGACAAGAAGTCAGAGACAATGCTGGGCATGATCCTCATGCCTGGGATTGGCTGGACTTGACTCTGGGAAAATGGGGAGCCATGTTTGCAAAGACTGCAAATATGATAGGTGTAGCCTTGGTAGTAATGGGAGTAGTATTTTGTTGCATACTACCTCTGTTGACATCATTCTTGATTCAAACCACGATTAAATGACTGTACAGACAATTGTTAACAAATCACCCAAGGAAGTATATCCAGCTTCAGGAGCTCCAGGACAGTATGTTGATAAGAGAGGAAAACCGTGCAACATCAAAGGGGGCCCACTGGACTGTCCGTTTGGCGACCCTGAATGCGAATGGGGTGTTATCCCCGGGGGAGGATGGGCTTGCCATGACTACGAAACTAAAAAGCACAGATTGGGAGCAAACCTTAAGAATTATTTTCCGGACTTATATCCTGTTCCGGACTGGGCTCCACAACCTCAACATAATAGTTCATCCGGAGAAGAAGATGATGAAATAGTTTAAAGAGTGACAAACTTTTATGCAAAGTATGTAATGAAACTACAGGTGCAAGGCTAAAAAACAAGTTATATGTACACGCTTACATCCATTCTTACACTAATGGTTAAACCATTATTATGTCTATTATCTGTTTTAATTAGAATATATTATTTATTAGGTCATGAAGATTGGGAATAGCTAATAATTATAAAAATAGTGTTAGAGCTAGCTAGTTAACTAGATAACAAAGCAACAAGCTAGCTAGCTGTACCAGAGATATTAGAGAAAACACAAATTTCTTTCCACAGGGCCGTGTGGTGAGACAGGGATGCAGCTTAAGCCCCACCCAATTCAACATATATATCAACGAATTGGTGAGGGCACTGGAACAGTCTGCAGCACCCAGCCTCACCCTACTAGAATCTGAAGTCAAATGTCTACTGTTTGCTGATGATCTGGTACTTCTGTCCCCAACCAAGGAGGGCCTGTAGCAGCACCTAGATCTTCTGCACAGATTCTGTCAGACCTGGGCCCTGACAGTAAATCTCAGTAAGACAAAAATAATGGTGTAACAAGTTTGCCAGGACCACAAATACAAATTCCATCTAGACACCGTTGCCCTAGAGCACACAAAAAACTATACCTACGTCGGCCTAAACATCAACGCCACAGGTAACTTCCACAAAGCTGTGAACGATCTGAGAGACAAGGCAAGAAGGGCTATCTATGCCATCAAAAGGAACATAAAATTCGACATACCAATTAGGATCTAGCTAAAAATACTTTAATCAGTTATAGAACCCATTAACCTTTATGGTTGTGAGGTCTGGGGTCCGCTCACCAACCAAGAATTCACAAAACGGGACAAACACCAAATTGAGACTCTGCATGCAGAATTCTGCAAAGATATCCTCTGTGTCCAACGTAAAACACCAAACAATGCATGCAGAGCAGAATTAGGCCGATACCCGCTAATGATCAAAACCCAGAAAATATCTGTTCAATTCTACAACCACCTAAAAGGAAGCGATTCCCAAACCTTCCATAACAAAGCCATCACCTACAGAGAGATGAACCTGGAAAAGAGTCCCCTAAGCAAGCTGGTCCTGGGGTTCTGTTCACAAACACAAACAGACCCCACAGAGCCCCAGGACAGCAACACAAATTAGACCCAACCAAATCATGAGAAAACAAAAAGATAATTACTTGACACATTGGAAAGAATTAACAAAAAAACAGAGCAAACTAGAATGCTATTTGGCCCTAAACAGAGAGTACACAGTGGCAGAATACCTGACCACTGTGACTGACCCAAAATTAAGGAAAGCTTTGACTATGTACAGACTCAGTGAGCATTGCCTTGCTATTGAGAAAGCTCTCAAGAGAAGACAGGCTATGTGTACACTGCCCACAAAATGAGGTGGAAACTGAGCTGCACTTCCTCACTTCCTGCCAAATGTATGACCATATTAGAGACAAATACTTCCCTCAGATTACACAGACCCACAAAGATTTCGAAAACAAATCCAATTTTGATAAACTCCCATATCTATTGGGTGAAATACCAGTGTGCGATCACATCAGCAAGATTTGTGACCTGTTGCCACAAGAAAGGGGCAACCAGTGAAGAAGAAACACCATTGTAAAAACAACCCATATTTATGTTTATTTATTTTCCCTTTTGTACTTTAACTATTTGCACATCGTTATAACACTGTATGTATACAGTCGCGGTCAAAAGTTTTGAGAATGACACAAGTATTGGTCTTCACAAAGTTTGCTGCTTCAGTGTTTTTAGATATTTTTGTCAGATGTTACTATGGTATAATGAAGTATTCCATAAGTGTTAAAGGCTTTTATTGACAATTACATTAAGTTTATGCAAAGAGTCAATATTTGCAGTGTTGACCCTTCTTTTTCAAGACCTCTGCGATCCGCCCTGGCATGCTGTCAATTTACTTCTGGGCCACATCCTGACTGATGGCAGCCCATTCTTGCGTAATCAATGCTTGGAGTTTGTCAGAATATGTGGGTTTTTGTTTGTCCACCCGCCTCTTGAGGATCAACCACAAGTTCTCAATGGGATTAAGGTCTGGGGAGTTTCCTGGCCATGGACCCAACATTTCGATGTTTTGTTCCCGAGCCACTTAGTTATCACTTTTGCCTTATGGCAAGGTGCTCCATCATGCTGGAAAAGGCATTGTTCGTCACCAAACTGTTCTTGGATGGTTGGGAGAAGTTGCTCTCGGAGGATGTGTTGGTACCATTCTTTATTCATGGCTGTGTTCTTAGGCAAAATTGTGAGTGAGCCCACTCCCTTGGCTGAGAAGCAACCCCACACATGAATGGTCTCAGGAAACTTTACTGTTGGCATGACACAGGACTGATGGTAGCGCTCACCTTGTCTTCTCCGGACAAGCTTTTTTCCGGATGCCCCAAACAATCGGAAAGGGGATTCATCAGAGAAAATGACTTTACATTTTAGTCACAGGTGGACTTTATTTTTTACATTTGACATTTTTGTCATTTTAGCAGACACTCTTCTCCAGAGTGACTTACAGTTAGTGAGTGCATACATTATTTTATTTTTTTCATACTGCCCCCCCGTGGGAATCGAACCCACAATCCTGCCGTTGCAAACGCCATGCTCTACCAACTGAGCTACATCCCTGCCGGCCATTCCCTCCCCTACCCTGGACGACACTGGGCCAATTGTGTGCCGCCCCATGGGTCTCCCGGTCGCGGCCGGCTACGACAGAGCCTGGATTCGAACCAGGATCTCTAGTGGCACAGCTAGTGTCTTAGACCACTGCACCACTCGGGAGATACCCCAGTCCTCAGCAGTCCAATCCCTGTACCTTTTGCAGAATATCAGTCTGTCCCTGATGTTTTTCCTGGAGAGAAGTGGCTTCCTCGCTGCCCTTCTTGACACCAGGCCATCCTCCAAAAGTCTTCGCCTCACTGTGCGTGCAGATGCACTCACACCTGCCTGCTGCCATTCCTGAGCAAGCTCTACACTGGTGGTGCCCCGATCTCACAGCTGAATCAACTTTAGGAGACGGTCCTGGCGCTTGCTGGACTTTCTTGGGCGCCCTGAAGCCTTCTTCACAACAATTGAACCTCTCTCCTTGAAATTCTTGATGATCCGATAAATGGTTGATTTAGGTGCAATCTTACTATCTTACCTGTGAATCCCTTTTTGTGCAAAGCAATGATGACGGCACGTGTTTCCTTGCAGGTAACCATGGTTAACAGAGGAATAATAATGATTTAAAGCACCACCCTCCTTTTAAAGCTTCCAGTCTGTTATTCTAACTCAATCAGCATGACAGAGTGATCTCCAGCCTTGTCCTCGTCAACACTCTCACCTGTGTTAACGAGAGAATCACTGACATGATGTCAGCTGGTCCTTTTGTGGCAAGGCTGAAATGCAGTGGAAATGTTTTTGGGGGATTAAGTTCATTTTCATGGCAAAGAGGGACTTTGCAATTAATTGCAATTCATCTGATCGCTCTTCATAACATATGCAAATTGTATATGCAAATTGCCATCATAAAAACTGAGGCAGCTGACTTTGTGAAAATTCATATTTGTGTCATTCTCAAAACTTTTGACCACGACTGTACATAATATAACATTTGAAATGTCTCTAGTCCTTTGGAACGTTTGTGAGTAATGTTTACTGTTCATTTTTATTATTTATTTCACTTCTGTTTATTATCCATTTCACTTGCTTTGGCAATGTAAACATATGTTTCCCATTCCAATAAAGCCCCTTAAATTGAAATTGAATTGAGATGGGAGTGGTAGAGCCAAGCATAGGTAGGCCTGTCGGCCACCAGGCACAGTCAGAACCGTACATCGGTAATCAACATACAGTGGGGAAAAATAGTATTTAGTCAGCCACCAATTGTGCAAGTTCTCCCACTTAAAAAGATGAGAGAGGCCTGTAATTTATCATAGGTACACGTCAACTATGACAGACAAATTGAGAATTATTTTTCCAGAAAATCACATTGTAGGATTTTTAATGAATTTATTTGCAAATTATGGTGGAAAATAAGTATTTGGTCAATAACAAAAGTTTCTCAGTACTTTGTTATATACCCTTTGTTGGCAATGACACAGGTCAAACGTTTTCTGTAAGTCTTCACAAGGTTTTCACACACTGTTGCTGGTATTTTGGCCCATTCCTCCATGCAGATCTCCTCTAGAGCAGTGATGTTTGGGGGCTGTCGCTGGGCAACACGGACTTTCAACTCCCTCCAAAGATTTTCTATGGGGTTGAGATCTGGAGACTGGCTAGGCCACTCCAGGACCTTGAAATGCTTCTTACGAAGCCACTCCTTCGTTGCCCGGGCGGTGTGTTTGGGATCATTGTCATGCTGAAAGACCCAGCCACATTTCATCTTCAATGCCCTTGCTGATGGAAGGAGGTTTTCACTCAAAATCTCACGATACATGGCCTCATTCATTCTTTCCTTTACACGGATCAGTCGTCCCTGGTCCCTTTGCAAAAAAAACAGCCCCAAAGCATGATGTTTCCACCCCCATGCTTCACAGTAGGTATGGTGTTCTTTGGATGCAACTCAGCATTCTTTGTCCTCCAAACACGACGAGTTGAGTTTTTACCAAAAAGTTCTATTTTGGTTTCATCTGACCATATGACATTCTCCCAAACCTCTTCTGGATCATCCAAATGCACTCTAGCAAACTTCAGACGGGCCTGGACATGTACTGGCTTAAGCAGGGGACACGTCTGGCACTGCAGGATTTGAGTCCCTGGCGGCGTAGTGTGTTACTGATGGTAGGCTTTGTTACTTTGGTCCCAGCTCTCTGCAGGTCATTCACTTGGTCCCTCCGTGTGGTTCTGGGATTTTTGCTCACCGTTCTTGTGATCATTTTGACCCCACGGGGTGAGATCTTGCGTGGAGCCCCAGATCGAGGGAGATTATCAGTGGTCTTGTATGTCTTCCATTTCCTAATAATTGCTCCCACAGTTGATTTCTTCAAACCAAGCTGCTTACCTATTGCAGATTCAGTCTTCCCAGCCTGGTGCAGGTCTACAATTTTGTTTCTGCTGTCCTTTGACAGCTCTTTGGTCTTGGCCATAGTGGAGTTTGGAGTGTGACTGTTTGAGGTTGTGGACAGGTGTCTTTATACTGATAACAAGTTCAAACAGGTGCCATTAATACAGGTAACGAAGTGGAGGACAGAGGAGCCTCTTAAAGAAGAAGTTACAGGTCTGTGAGAGCCAGAAATCTTGCTTGTTTGTAGGTGACCAAATACTTATTTTCCACCATAATTTGCAAATAAATTCATTAAAAATCCTACAATGTGATTTTCTTTTCTCAATTTGTCTGTCATAGTTGACGTGTACCTATGATGAAAATTACAGGCCTCTCTCATCTTTTTAAGTGGGAGAACTTGCACAATTGGTGGCTGACTAAATACTTTTTTCCCCCACTGTATGTAGTCTATAGGCTATCGCAATGCTGTATTTCGCAATTTCTTGGCTTGCAATGTCTCGTGCAAGTTCACTAAAGTAGGGGCTATCAATTAGTAGGCTGAGCTATTCTACACAACAGACCAACAGAGAAAGTGAACTTGACATTTCCAAAAAGTTTATCGGTGATGCTGCTTTGCGATCTATTGCCTAGGACAGGAGTATCCAACCCTGTTCGTGGAGTGCTACCATCCTGTAGATTTTCACTCCAAACCTAATCTAGCGCATCTGATTCAATAATTAGCTGGTTGAATCAGGTTAGTTACAACTGGGGTTGTAGTGAAAACCTACAGGAAGGTTGATAGCTCTCCGGGAACATGGTTGGATAGCCCTGACCTAGGACGTCACCAGCCAGCCAGGGTTTCATTAAATAAGCTATAGGCAATACCTTTTATTGAACATTTAGGCCTAATTAAACCGATGCATTTGGCAATGTTCAACTTTAATTCACTGGCACTATGAATAATAGCTTAGCCATACTCATTGTTAGGCTAATCCAGTGCTTCTCAATTATTTTCTGTTACGCCCCCCCTAGGAAGAAGTAAACATTTCGTGCCCCCCAACTCTCCGCCGCGACTGTAAATAGTATCATTTGTCTATAAAATTGTTATAAGTACACCTCTGCATAACATGTATCCTTATTAACATGAAAGAAAACAAAAGAAAAAAGAAAGAAATATAGATCAACTTACAAATAATAACTTTATTAACATCGTTTTTTAGTCTGTAACAGAAAATACTTAAAGTGCATCAATTTGCCTGAAATTTAAAAAAAAAATGCAATCCTTATTCAAACTGTAAACATTTTTTGACCATTTGATACTGAAAAATAAAATATAATCAATAAATAATAATACATTCAAATTGATCAGCAACATTAACTCAGGAGCACAATATATGAAACACTTTGACCTATAAAACAAAAATGAATAAAACAATGTGCTGATTTAAAAAAAAAAAAAAAAAATGAGGAAGTCAGGATTAATGGCTACATTGAGCACGTTTTGCAGTGCACAGCTTTTCGAAGCGGGGTTTGAAGCATGATACTGCAACTCTCAGCTCCTGCTCAATGTTTAGCTGGGACCTGTACTTGGTCTTCAGTGCAGCAACAGCAGAGAAGCCAGTCTCACAAAGATAAGATGTTGCAAAAGGAAGAAGAATGCCCATGGCCCTCTGCCCTAAGAGTGGATACTGCCTCTCTACACTCAGCCAGAATTCACTCAGTGTCTGTGATGTGAACCTCAGTCTCAATGTGGAGTCAGACGTCATATCAATGAACTGGTCCTCCTCTGCAGAGCTGAAACCAGTTGGAGCTGGTGCATTGAAATGATCTCTCACCCAGTCATATTGGGAACTGTTTTCAGGGAAGTACTTTTTAAAGAATCCCATCAGTGATGAAATATGCTCCTTAATATATGGAATCACTGAAGTGGCTTCATAGTCAGTAGTGTCAACAAATTCATGCAGGTTCTCGAATGAATCAGTATTTCCTTCATCAAGTCGCCTGCCCCACATTGCAAGCTTTCGAGTGAAAGAGCTGATCTTGTCTGTGACCTGAGGGAGGTGTTTATCTTTCCCTTGAAGCTGTAGATTTAGTTCATTTAGCTTTCCAAATATGTCACTCAGGTAGGCCAGTTTTGCCAGGAAGTTCTCATCACTAAATTTCTGCGAGGTCATACTTGTGCTCCTGCTCCAAAAACATTCTTATCTGCTCTCAGAGCTCAAAAACTCGGGACAAGACTTTTCCTCGTGACAGCCACCTTGCTTCACTGTGAAACAGCACAGCTTGATGTTCAGCTCCCATCTCCTCACAGATAGCAGAGAATACGTTTTAGTGGTCTGGTGATTGGGGTGTATCAGCGTGATTGGGGTGTAATGTCTTTAAGTGACGCCTTAATTTATTTGGCTTCATGCTGTCCGCTGCCAAAATTTTTAGACACAGTAAACATACCGGTCTTTCCTCGTCTCCCACCGTAGTCACAGTGAAGCCAAGCGCTACATACGCTTCGTCATATTTCCTCGTCTTAGCTTTCGGGAGACTTACGTTTGTCTCATTATCTCCGTCTCTCTCCGCCTTTCTTTTCATACCTGTTAAATATTTTTCCATGGTGTCTCTTAAGGGTTTGTTATCTGCACTTCATATCTCCTGCTCTGTGCTGTGTGCTCTTGTTCGGTGCAAAAAAACCCTACTCCCTGCAGCAAAAAAAAGCATGTTCCCCGGGGTCACACGCGCCCCCCTGGCATCGCTCCGAGCCCCCCCAGGGGGGCGCGCCCCACTATTTGAGAAGGCCTAATCAGTGGCGATTTTAGCATGTAAATCTTGGTGGGGCAAACTCCTCCCCATTTCTTTTTTCATGCATGCAAGCAAAACCTCTACACAGCACAACACTAAACAATACATTAATTGCACTATAATGGTGACAAACAGTGCCCACAAACTGTTAGGGCTTACATAAAGCTGTCCCAACAGCAGAGTCCCAACACCTTACCACTGCTACACCTGGCTATCAGTGGAGCCTTGTCTGGCAGTGAAACAGTTCATTCAGCCTCATTTACTGCCTTTAAAAAAAAACATCGCTGATATGGCTGACTTGCTTAAACAAATGTGGTTTCTACTGACAATTGAGATGTACAAACTATGGCATAAGGGGACGACGAGCGGATAAGAGGCAATCCGTAATTTCAATTAAGACATTAATGAGCGAGCTAGGATGTAGGAACTCGTAGGATAAATAAAGGGGCATTTAAGCAGACAATGAAAGCTCTTACAATATTCGATGATTACATTTCTCTAAAACAGGCTATAGGCTACATGTGCACCACCAAGTCAGAACAGTAGGAAAAATTATGAGGGGAAAAGTGACCAAATTATTAGGGTGATGCACATGGGCTACTAACAGCTTACTACAGAACATACACTTAGTATTACTTTATTAGCTACAGACAGTATACATCTCCCTGGCATATTACATCATTTATGCAGCAGCATACAATACATTTTTTGACTGACCTTGTTGTACTGTGCTCACTTGAACAGGAAGGTGGTGCGGCAGTACTTCATGGGCAAATTTTGTCATCAAACTTTGTCATCAAAGTCTGGCATTCTCTGGATTTATGGTGCTTTCAAGACAACTGGGAACTCTGAAAAAAAACAAGGTTGAATCATGATGACATCAGTGATCTTCAGGTCGGAGCTTTAGAAAGAGGACAGAGTTCCCGACTTGCAATTCCGAGTTGGATGACCGTTCAAAATGTATTTTCCCAGTAGGAGCTCGTTTATTTTCCCTGAGTTCATAGTTGTCTTGAACTCACTGAAGCCAGATTTCCCAGTTCGGGGTTTCCAGTTGTTCTGAGCGCGGCAGAAGTCATGCTGGATTGACAGCATAGCCAATGTTGAATGTTTATCCTTTTAAGCTTGGAAAAGAGACCCTTAAACCCAGACTTGGGACCACACACCCACTCCACTGAATAGCAGGCTAGTGATTGCTTTGCAATGCTTGCTGTTAAGCCACTGATTCCTTCCAAGCCACTCATTATTGAATTTGCAATTTCCAACTTGTGTAATGTTTATGTCCAATGGCCGATGAGCACCAATACGTTTTATCTATAATTTTTCTTAATTATCTATCTTCATATGATTTGGATGGATTATAAAGGCTTTGCCAGTAGATTGTTGACTTGATTCATGATGATCACTGCTAGCTTGCTAGCTAAGATTTTTAAAGTATGATGTTGACATGATCAGTCCAATCAAAGCTACTGTAGATATAATGTCATTTGACATTTTATCTGTGGCCAATGACTGTGAGCCTTCTTTGATGGGCACTTCTAATGTAACTCTATGGCAGCACCCAAGGGGCTTGAATTTTCTAGCTCTACCCTTACATTTTGTGCTGACAGTGGCCCCATGAGTGACAGAACACTGAGCCAATCACGGGGCAACTAGAGAACATTACCAACCTCTGTGCTCCATATTTTCCGCTGGCTGCCCCATCACCACAGAAAGTACTGAGCTAGGCTGAAACACCTACCTTACTCAAGAAAGCAAAAAAGAGACCATGTTTGTATGCAGTTTTATTAAATCAATGATTTGTTAGAATGTTTTATTACATTGTTTGCAAACTGATATGTGACAAGTATTAATGCCAAAATAACATTGCAAAAAATATATTTTTAGCTTAACAGGTGGGGCTCAAAATGACGGGTCGCCACTGAGCCTAATATATACTTTAGGTGAATTTACAGAGGCATTGCTAGATACAAATTACCAAGACACTGTAGGCCGTCATTGTAAATATGAATTTGATCTTAACTGACTTGCCTAGTTAAATAACGGGTAAATAAAAAAATAAAAAGGCTATAGCCTATGCGCACGGTTCTGACTGTCTCTGCCTGCCCCGATCCTCACTCACCCTCGCCTGCTCCCCTTTCTCTTCGCTATGAAAAACGCTGATGTGTGGTCTTCGGTCTGTTGTGTGTAGAATAGCTCAGCATACTCATTGATAGCCCCTACTGGTGGCCGATATGCTTACCTATGCCTAGCTTTGCCCTTCCCATCTCTCTCCCTCGCTAGCTCGGTCTTTCTTTGTTGTGAAAGACGCAAGACTGTTCTCGTTCTCGAAGTAGGATACGGAAAATAGTTTCCTCCGTTGCAAAAAAATACTGAATCTTAGGAGTCGAAACCCACAATTAGGAGTCGACACCGTGACAATTAATCGATTTTGGAGTCGACTCCCCACCACTAATTATACTTCACTCTGACTGCAATCTTTTTTCGTAAGGGGACAGGGTAGTGGGCTTGATTCCCGGGACCATCCATAAATGTATGCACGCATGATTAAGTCGTTTTGGATAAAAGCGTCTGCTAAATGGGATATTATTATTGTTATTATATTATCTACATAGCATACTGCTACGTTAGTTAGCTAGCTAAAACGCACTGAAGTTCCCAACACAACACGCTGTTCGCAGAGCGATGCTGTACAGCTAACGGTATCCAGTCAACTAATGAAGCATGTTGATAAAATACATTCCATTGGCTAGCTAGTCCGCCATTAGATAACTAGTTAGCTAGATATCTAGCCCATAGTAGCCGACAGTGTCAACATATCAATGTTTCTCTCGTCTCGTTAACCGCAGCTAGCCTAGCTAGCTAACACATACGCTAGCTAGCAAGTATTCTGCTAGCTTAGCTAACGTTATCATTTTACCTGGCAGAAATATATACTCACCTTTAATTTGCCAGTCGCTTGACGCCAGCCTGAATAATATAATCGTGTATTGTGTTGGCTAGTGAGATTGGTAGCTAGCAAGCTGGCTTGGTCTCAAACAAAAGCAATAACTTCACCGCTGCAGAACACTGACGTTCAGATAGCTAACCATCATTCAGCAGCAACACACACAGAGACGCCTCTTTGCCAGGCAACGACGTTAGCTGTCTGGCCATGCCTACTGGATGGGATGCAGATTGCAGAATCCACCACCATTACATAGTTACACTGATTTATTGGCTACATTTAAACTACTCATCAACACTAGTCTATCATGTAAACATATTGTACACATCAACTGGTAAACGAGATAAAAGCACAATTTCACAGTCTTGGTTTTTGTAGATGCATTGATAATTCGAACCATGGTGTTGATATGATGAGTGGAGAATTTCTCTTAGGGTTGTCCAATCTGAAATCAACCAGTCATAGCAATGCTGCTCCTTGTCGTTGTAAACCAGGTCTGTGGAAAGTATTTTAAATTCTTAGCTAATTTAATTAACCATATAACAATACCCACAAAGGATTAAACATGATAGATCACCATCAATCTTACATTGCAGCAAAACCCTTTTGTCAAATTTGCGGAATATGTTTTACTAGGACTGCCAAACAAAAAAATGCTTAGGGCTCACACGGAAGACCACAATGAAGGCGAATCCATCAAAACACAGGGAACTGACAACGCATGAGACACTGTGTGAATAAGGGTGCGTTTCCATTCACTTTGGTATGAACATATGGCTGGTACTTGCATAGATTTTGGCAAAAAACGATCACTAAGACTGATCATTGATGAAAACTGATTTAAATGACTATTTAAAAAAAAAAAGTAGTCAGGTTCGAGTTTATTTGGCACATTTGCATAAAAAAACATGACTAATTGAACCAGTTCACAATTTAAAAATAGTTAATGTCGAAGAATCAATGTGTTAACACTCATTTAAACACACATTAACAAGAACATTCAAAATACATAAAAATAATTATATTCAGGAGACAGTGTTGAATTGGCTGCTTCAGAAAAAGGTCAACAGCATTTATACATGTATAGTACAGATAAAAAAGGTGAAAGCGAACACTTTAGGAAAATGTTTACATTCTGCAAAATCGCTTGCAAATACTATTTGGTTATTCATTGACCTGGCACACATTGCACACTTTACAATTAAGTGTTATATTTTAAACCTTTGCCTCATTTGAACATTTTTCTTTTTTATTCTCTTTTGGTCCAGCAATTGTGTTTTTGGGCTGTACTGGGAATTTAGAATCTCAACTGTGCATTAAAACCAAACCTTGATTAAAAATAAATGTAAGACAGTGGTGTTTCAAAAACCAATCAACAAGTGACTGAAACCATGGCATTATTAGTTCTGTGGGGTGGAAATGCATCTTACAGTGCATTTGTAAAGTATTCAGACCCCTTGACTTTTTCTACATTTTGTTATGTTACAGCCTTATTCTAAAATTGATTAAATTGTTTGTTTCCCCTCATCAATCTACACACAATACCCCATAATGACAAAGAAAAAACATTTTAGGAAATCTTTGCATATTCATAAAATAAAAACGGAAATATAACATTTGCATACCTATTCAGACCCGTTACTCAGTACTTTGTTGAAGCACCTTTGGCAGCGATTACAGCCTCTAGTCATCTTGGGTATGACGCTACAAGCTTGGCACCCCTGTATTTGGGAGTTTCTCCTATTCTTCTCTGCAGATCCTCTCTAGCTCCGTTCATCTTTCCCTCGATCCTGACTAGTCTCCCAGTCCCTGCCGCTGAAAAACATCCCCACAGTATGATGCTGCCACCACCATGCTTCACCGTAGGGATGGTGCCAGGTTTCCTCCAGACATGAATCTTGGCATTAAGGCTAAAGAGTTCAATCTTGGTTTCATCAAACCAGAGAATCTTGTTTCTCATGGTCTGAGAGTCCTTTAGGTGCCTTTTGGCAAACTCCAAGCGGGCTGTTATGTGCCTTTTACTGAGGAGTGGCTTCCGTCTGGCCACTCTACCATAAAGGCCTGATTGGTGGAGTGCTGCAGAGATGGTTGTCCTTCTGGAAGGTTCACCCATCTCCACAGAGGAACTCTGGAGCTCTGTCAGAGTGACCATCGGGTTCTTAGTCACCTCCCTGACCAAGGCCCTTCCCTCCCGATTGCTCAGTTTGGCCAGGCGGCCAGCTCTAGGAAGAGTCTTGGTCGTTCCAAACTTCTTCCATTTAAGAATGATGGAGGCCACTCTGTTCTTGGGGACGTTCAATGCTGCAAAATATTTTGGTACCCTTCCCCAGATCTGTGCCTCGACACAGTCATGTCTCGGAGCTCTACGGACAATTCCTTCAACCTCTTGGCTTGGTTTTTGCTCTGACATGCACTGTCAACTGTGGGAACTTGTATAGACAGATGTGTGCCTTTCCAAATCATGACCAATCAATTGAATTTACCACAGGTGGACTCCAATCAACTTGTAGAAACATCAAGGATGATGAATGGAAACAGGATGCACCTGAGCTCAATTTCGAGTCTCATAGCAAAGGGTCTGAGTACTTATGTAAATAAGGTATTCTGTTTTTTACTTTTCATACATTTTCAAACATTTCTAAAAACCTGTTTTCACTTTGTCATTATGGGGTTTGTGTGTAGATTGATGAGGGGAAAAAAGTGTCTTTAATCCATTTTAGAATAAGGCTGTAACGTAACAAAATGTGGGAAAAAGTCAAGGGGTCTGAAAACTTTCCGAATACACTGTATGTTGCATGACAAACACAGAGTTGTTAAACAAAAAAGTGTCTACTTACAGAAACATAAACATCAATGACATCAACAATACAAATGTAATTTATAACAATAGGCACTTCATGTAACAAACAGAGATGCTCTTAAAATTGAGTTACCATTATGTCAACAGGTGACCAAGTGAAGTATGTGGGGGGGAAGACACCACTGCACTTGACTGTGTATGCAACGATTTACAAAACAAATAACAGCAGTAGGACCAACAGTGTAGATAGAGAATAATGTAACATTATAGGAACACCAAAAGAGAGACTGAGGTCAGCTGATACGGCTCTGTTGACTTTCTAGTATCTTAATTTCTTTTGCTTCAAAATACCACAGCTTCTCACTGCAAATTACTTAAAAGTACATATGACCACATCATACCAATTGCTTACAATGGGTGGTTCTGGTTGGGGAGTACAAAAAGCTAAACACAAAAGTATCTAACAAGAGCAGTTGTAATTAAGACATAAAACCTACAGCCTGTCAACACAATAACCAAAAGAGGTATAAATCTTTTTCTTTTTTTTAACACACAATTGCTTTTGAATGACCCCTCAAAATGAAATGCTAGAAACTGGAAACGATCAGGTAAATGTGATCAGGTTCTTGATCCATCACTTGAATAGAATTAGAATAAGTGCATTCACAGGCTATAACAAGGTACACTAAAAATAATAAAACCTTGAAGTATTGAAGATAATTATTTAAAAGAACAATGTAAAATACGTCATCACAACACTCCAGATTTGTTTTTAAGCATATCATTTTATGGCAATTATTCTTGACTATTAAAAGACTTGACAACAGAGAACAAGTGCCAGATTTGAATTGGTCTCTCCCAACAGCTGTCTGTGAGCTCTATGACTGGCAAAGCATCCACAATATCACAAATATTGTTGTCAATCAACTAACTATACAGTTTGTTCAATGACAATTATGGAAAAAATACAATAAAAACATGACATGCCTGCATTACTCTGAACAAATTGGAAAGAAATATTTGATAACAAATTAAATTAATACTGAGCCTTCAACCAATATTGGAGTTTTCTCCATCAGTTAGCGACCTATTGGATCGATTCTCCATCAGTTTGTTAAATTACACATCACTTGACGTGTATACTTCATTACAACAGGGCTGTCCATCTCAGACGGTGTAGCAGGACCAGGAAAGTGCAGAGACAAGACAGGGTTAGATCCGAATCAGTCCCCAGTCCCCACAATGAAAACTCTGCAAAAGCGCTGGCTCATCTTTCCTTATTTAGAGTTTCCAGTCAACCTCCCATAGTCTTTCAAGATCACAGTTAAAAAATAATCCCAAAATGAATAGAAACAACTCCTACATTTACACGTTACAAAAACTGAATCCTGGCAAGAAAAATACTTAATTTTCAAATCATGAAAGCAACTGGACAGAATACAATAATATTGGATATACTTGACTTCTAAACCAAAATTAAATAAATACATGTTTATTTTGGCCTTCATTAACCAGGTTTCCATCCAACTGGATAAAAAAATGTCACGACAGGCCTGATGGAAACAGCACATTTTTCTGTACACTTTCCAAATGTCGACAAAACACGCTACACAAGGTGGGATCTTTTTGTGTCTGTAAAATTAATTATCTGAGAAATAGAGGTGGAAATGCTTTTATGCACAAATATTGATAGAACCATCATATCGAAGTAAACTTGGAGTCACGTGATGACATGTATGGTCCTCCCACTATAACTCGGGAAAGCATGCAGTTTATTAGGCAGATGAAATAAGTTATGATGAACTTCACAGGGTGGTGAAAGTGCACAGTGATGAGCTTGAGGCTCCTTTCCAATAAATATCGAGGGTCTTATTCTGGTGACATGATGTCCATAATAATCTCATCATGTAGGCTATACCTGCACAGTATCTGCGAGTTGTTGGCTAGAGCGCAAGTGTCAATACCAGAGTGGGCACATTCGCTATATAACACCATTTTTTTGTGACAAAACCATCAGATTTGAAAATGCGATGGAAACCCATTTACTTATATTTTTTTACAGGAATTGAACAGCAAAAAAGTTAATTATATGTGCACTACGTCATCACGCACAGCCTTTTATCCACAACAAGTCAATTTGCTGGAAACACATCTCTGGTGGGAAAATATGCATATTGTTTTTATGCAGATTTTTGGCATATTCACATGAAAATCTGTCGTCAATTGGATGGAAACCTAGCTACTGACATACTTGTGTTTTAGCACAAAGTATCACTGTATTTTTTGTACGTATCTCAGGATATATACACTACATTACCAAAAGTGTGTGGACACCCCTTCAAATTATTGGATTCGACTATTTCAGCCACACCCATTGCTGACAGGTGTATATAAAATCGAACACACAGCCATATAATCTCCATTCACAAACATTGGCAGTAGAATGGCCCGTACTAAAGAGCTAAATGACTGTCAACGTGGCACCGTCATAGGATGCCACCTTTCCAACAAGTCACCGTCAAACTTCTGCCCTGCTAGAGCTGCCCCGGTCAACTGTAAGTGCTGCTATTGTGAAGTCGAAACGTCTAGGAGCAACAACGGCTCAGCCGCGAAGTGGTAGGCCACACAAGCTCACAGAACGGGACCGCCAAGTGCTGAAGTGCATAGCGCGACACTCACTACCGAGTTCCAGACTGCCTCTGAAAGCAACGTCAGCACAAGAACTGTTCGTCAGGAGCTTAATGAGATGGGTTTCCATGGCCGAGCAGCCACACACAAGCCTAAGATCACCATGCCCAATGCCAAGCGTCGGCTGGAGTGGTGTAAAGCTCTACACCATTGGACTCTGGAGCAGTGGAAACATGTTCTCTGGAGTGATGAATCACGCTTCACCATCTCACAGTCTAACGGACAAATCTGGGTTTGGTGGATGCCAGGAGAACGCTACCTGCCCCAATGCATAGTGCCAACTGTAAAGTTTGGTGGAGGAGGAATAATGGTCTGGGATGTTTTTCATGGTTTGGGCTAGGCCCCTTAGTTCCAGTAAAGGGAAATCTTAATGCTACAGCATACAATGACATTCTAGATGATTCTGTGCTTCCAACTTTGTGGCAACAGTTTGGGGAAGGCCCTTTCCTGTTTCAGCATGACAATGCCCACGTGCACAAAGCGAGGTCAATACAGAAATGGTTTGTCGAGATCGGTGTGGAAGAACTTGACCCGGCCTGCACAGTGCCCTGACCTCAACCCCATCCATCACCTTTGGGATGAATTGGAACGCCGACTGCGAGCCAGGCCTAATCGCCCAACATCAGTGCCCGACCTCACTAATGCTCTTGTGGCTGAATGGATAAAGTGGATCTAGTGGAAAGCCTTCCCAGAAGAGTGGAGGCTGTTATAGAAGAAAGGGGGGGGACCAACTCCATATTAATGCCCATGATTTTGGAATGAGATGTTCGACGAGCAGGTGTCCACATACACTACATGACCAAAAGTATCTCCACCAAAGCAAGTAACCCACTGTTCTTGTAACATAAATTCACAGCAAATAATCAAGAACGAGTGCAGGAACAGTATTTTAACACCCCTTCCTAAAACTTAATTCCTATAATTTTGTTCAACAGATCCGTTTAGATGGACAGCTTCAAGTGACCATTTCTACAGAAACAATATAATCATGACAACAATAAATAAATATGTGAGACACACAATGACAGGAAAGAAACATTAGGGAATAGGAATCTAGGAAAAAAGGGTGAAATCTGAGGATGTTTTGCTTGCTGCCTCAGTGGCACTATGGCCTAGGAGCTGAATTGCTGTTCCAGGCAGCTGCTGGTAAGTCCCTGCTTGTGGTCTCAATGAGACACACAACATTATGAGTTTCAACATTGCAACCCACGTAACTATTACTCAGCCATTGTATTGTTGTTGGTAGCGGCGGTTGAGTTCACGCAGCTCTTTCTCCCGAGCACGGCGAGCCTTGTTGGACTTGGTGGAGCGGCTGGAGCGTGTGGACTGGGCAGACTTGGTGCTGTGGCAGCGTGACGAGGCCCTCTTCAGGAGGTTTTGGGAGATGGAGCGCTGCAGGTTCTTCATGGAGGACGACGCGGCCATGCTGACGATCCAGGGGTGCTTCAGAGCCTGGCCTGCTGTTAACCTCTCACTGGGGTCAACAGTCAGCACACGGTCGATGAAGTCCTTCGCCAGGTTAGACACACTGGGCCATGGCTGAGCAGGGAGAAAGAAAGAGGTTTAAATGTTGAGAAACTGCACATTTCAATGCACTATTGGGGGGTCAAATCAAAGTAATTAAGTAGCAGAGAGAGTCCATTTCTCTAGCACACTGGTTGATACCAGTTCAATTTTGGGACATGGCTATAACGAACAATACACACAAGAGGGCAGCACTGTGTAAAGCAGCTACAGTTTAACATTACTGTACTGTAAGGCTCTGTAAACCTACAGGCTACATTTACATTTACGTCATTTAGCAGACGCTCTTACACGCTAATAGCGCAGTACTAACTTTTCAATGTGAACATAAAGGCCAATAATTTTTCTGTAGAGTAACATACGGTAACGAGTTATTGAGTACAATTTCAGAACCCTAGGATCCAAGGGAAAAGACATGGCCAAGATTGTCTTTCTCTCATCCAAAGCGCTGTCCAGTGATAAACAACAGGGGGTGGTTGCCATCAGACTACAGCATAAACATTAGGCCTTTATAAAGGAAAAATAGCTACACCCATGTATGTTACCCCCACTGAGAAGCTGAGCCTGTCTGATTCAGAGTATAAGAAAGGCCCTGACGCACACACACATTAAGCATACTGTGGTTGCTTCCAGGAACTCCAGCCTTAGGCTACGTCACAAAGTCACGTAGGGGGGTCGTGTTGGAAGTTTAGAGATGACAAGACATGAGCATTACGCCCAGTCGAGAAACACAGACACACGTTTTTGATTAAAATGAAACCTAACACATAAGCAACTGTCTGCAATGCATCCAGTATGAATTTAACAAAGATACATCTTTTAGTTGTTTTTAACTTACCTTTTGATTCTCTGCAAGGATTCAGGTGTTCCTCAACTCTTTTGGCATGATTGGGTAGCTTTGTAAATATGAGGAATCTGTCTTTACTACAGCGGAGTCAAAATCCTCTTCATTTTCATTCGAGTTCTTGACCACTAAGCACACTCAAGTGCCCTACTGAACACTTGTTTCTACCTCAGTCAGATGTTACTAGGGCTGTTGCAGTGACCATATTACTGCCACATGAGTCATGACCGCAGTAAAATGACATGTGACCGTTGAGTCACGGTAATCTCCTCTTATGCACTCTGGACATGCGTTGGTAGTACTCAACTCGCTAAACAATCATCAGGTCGCTAATGGCCTGGTACTCGGGGCTCTATTGTCCCTCTAACCACTATGACGTCAATGCAAATTCAATCAAAAATCACATCAAACACTTATCATCAAAACAGTATGTGGTTTTAAAACTTACCTAACTGTGACTCATCAATTTGAAGAAAGAAGTTCAACAACAGGTTGAAACTGAGTGGAAAACATGGTCTTTGTGGATGTTTCAAAGCCTAACGCAACGCTTTCTAAGGTGAGGATGAATTCAAAACGAATAGGCCTATATATGAGCCCAAGCCCGAAAAAACCCCCTGAATTAAAATAATGACTGTGCGTATACAATACATAGCCTACCGCATATTATGCATGGCAGGAAAATAAAAACTAATTTAAGATGTCTTCGGTACATAATTACAGAGTTAGTCTACAATTAGTGAATTTGTATTTGATTTTGAATAGCCTAGTAATAGGGAGTTTTTAAAATGTTCATAATTAATAGGCTGACATTACCAACTTGCGTTTCCATCTTCACCCCTCTCTCCTTCATTCCTTTCTCGAGCACACAGTGAGAGGGGCTATCAACAGTTTAATTAAATATGTTATATCTTAAATCGAACATATAGGACCTGTTTCAAATGATCACTTTTATGCTCAACACAGCCACTTCATATGCGCACTCGCTCCGGAATTGGGAAAAATATCCCTTCTATTTTATTTAGCTAAATTATATTCTTCTTCCTATAAAATAATATAAAATAATGGCGTGGGACTTAAAGCATATCTTGTCTGCAAAATGAACTAGCCTAAAGCCTATGGCATGGCGCATAGCCAGATAACATACAGTAGGCAACTGTTCTTCTGAAATACATTTTTCGTCATATCATGTTTCTTTAGCCCGGCCTAAAATAAATGTATTTATTGTGATGGTGTATATTCAATTGATTTATTAGAATTTTTAAAATGTAGATGTTCCAAAAGGTGCGCATCAGCAGCTTGTATGCGGCTTGTATGCGTGGAGGCCTGGGGATTGCTAAACGTGTTTATGTTAATTAACAGTCAATTACCTTGAGGCCGGCAGTCTTTTACATGACAATAACCGGCTAACAAAATGTCATGACCGCCGCAGCCCTAGATGTTCCACCCCCTGAACTGTAAACTGCTGCATTTCCTATCACCCAGCAGACACCCAATATACAGTTTTTTAGACCCACAGATAAATCTCATATGAGCTTAACATACATGACACATACACAGCTTACAGATGTTACATCCCCACGCCGACATGATGCTGAAGGTATTTCTGATAATTACCATCATGTGTAGAGTCCACTACTCCAAAACAATCTACTCAAATATTTGTTTTAAAATCTACAGTGCCTTCAGAAAGTATTCATTTTTTTTCTCTCACCCATCTACAAACAATACCGATAATGACAAAGTGAAAACATGTTTTTAGAAATGTTTGTAAATCTACTGAAAATGAAATACAGTAATATCTTATTTACATAAGTTGACACTCCTGAGTCAACAAATTAGTAAGAAACAGAAAATAAATGGATGAAGAGGGTGTAACGTCATATGTGCTTACCTCCCCAGAAAAGCTGTACTTCCCCTTGAGGATCTGACGGTAGAGGCGCATGCGGTTATCATCCTCAAAGGGCATGGTGCCACTTAGCAGAATGTAGGAGATGACCCCCAGAGCCCACATGTCCACAGCATTAGTGTATGGCTTTCGTACCAGGATCTCTGGGGCAATGTACTCTGGTGTCCCACAAGTGGTCTTCATCAAGCATTCATCACCTTTTTTACGAGTGCTGGCCAGCCCAAAGTCAGTGATCATAATCTTAGAGTCCGCTCCGGGGTGATAGTAGAGCAGGTTCTCAGGCTTGAGGTCACGGTGGGTGATGCCAAGTGTATGTAGATACTTGACCCCGTCCAGTACCATCTGTAGGACGCGTGTAGCATCACGCTCTGTGAAAGAGCCACGGGCGATGATACGGTCAAAAAGCTCTCCCCCTGTAGCCAGCTCCATCACCATGTATACTCTCTCAGCTGTCTCAAACACCTCCATCAGCTGGATGATGTTGGTGTGGCGTACACGCCGCAGGACACACAGCTCTGACTCACATACCTCACGTCCCTCTCTATAGCGCGTCTCTATCATCTTGATGGCGTAGGGCTGCCGCGTGCTCTTGTGCTCCACTCGCACCACCCGACTGAAGCTACCTCGGCCTATCAGCGCCTTAATGTCATATTTGGCTGTGACCCGTGGGTCAAACTTAGCTCGGTACTTGGCTACCTTGTTTCTGCGTGGGTCAGAGGCCTCTGGTTGGCCTGTATCTGGGGGTGCCTGGGCCTGGGGTGAGGGAGAGCCTGTTTTCTCACCTCTCATTTTACTCCCACTGCCGTCGCCTCGGATGAAATGTTTGTAGATGTCGGTCTGGGGGGGCTCCACCTTTTTGACCAAGTCTAGCTGGACATCTCCAGGTGGCTCAGGGAGGACCTTGCTCGTCCTGCACCCCATCACATCACAATCCTGTCCCGCTGGGAGCAGCAGGACATCCTTATCGCCCACACAACATCCAAGCACTGAAAAGCATCAAGCCACAGCAGGCTGCCAATGTTCTTGAGGAAATGCTGCAGTGGCCCACTGAACCAACTTTATCAATGGCAATCACTGTGGCAGACCACTCAGAAAATACTTCTCCACACTGTAGTAGACTGAAAGAAAGAATACAGCGTAAACAATTATACATTTAAAATAAATCACTGTTCTATTCCAAGTTCAACACCAAAAAAAGTCCATATAGGCCTATTTGCAATGCTGTGGCAATGTATCACATGTTCTACCTCAACTGAGAAGTGTTGACTATACAAAATAAAATCAATAATTATGTTAGTAGAATCAACACTGGGCTGTCTGGTAAACGTTGTATAATCGGGCCTACCAAGATTGCCTATAAGAAAGTATGCATGTGTTGACATAAGGCTAAATAACGGTTCAGCTCCCCCATCCCATCTTATACTGACCTTGTAAACGAGGAAAATAGTGGTATTGGCAACAGCCGCCATGTATGAAATATATAATGTATCCACAATTGAGAAAATGATACATTGTGCAGCTTACGACAACATTGTATCATTTGGTGGATGTAGCCAGCTCAATTACTTTGTCGGCCATGATGATTGTAGCAAACCTAAATGCCGATAGTAGCCTAGCATTCCTCTGTAGCATGAACTAAAAGTATAGGCCTAAAAGTTGTCTGAAAGTTTGTGGTTGGGATTTGAAACAATTTGCAAGATAAAGTTCCAGGCCATTACATTTAATCTTGATTGAATGTTATATAAAAAAATAAAATAAAAAAAAAGTACATGTAATCTTATTCTGGACTCTGAAACATCAAAACAACATAAAATCTCACCTTAGGTCCTTATATCCAAGTTAGCTAATTAGCAAGCTAGTTAGCAACATACGACCGCGGGAGTAACAAGGCAGGAGTCCACAACTTGCCAAAGCCAACCTCCTCCTCACCCCACTCTCAGCTGTTCTCTATTTTTTTGGTTCGGATTTTTCAAAGTTGAATCCAGATGATAAAACGGCATACTGCTCCCTTACGTTTCAAGTAAATTGCAACAAGTTTAGGGCTTCATTTTGCGCGTAAAGGCAACAACACGGTGGCAAAAAAAAGCAGATAGAAGCGCTCAGTCGTTCGCTTCATAAGACGGTGTTTATGAGTGGGACCACCTTTTTTCCTGCAAACTTCTTCGTAGGAACGACCTCCTCGTCGGCTTGTTTCGACCCCAGAAAATCCTCACGAGTACGTCCTGAGGTCACTTCCTGGATACAAAGAAAAGTACCGTTCCAACGCATATATATATTTTTTATCTAAAATATTACAAGAACAACTGTCAAAAGTGTGGAAAATACATGAAACGTTGAAATAGCTCTTGAATTACAGTGTAGGGCAGACCTACCTGAAGTTATTGTCCTGCTAACTAACTATGTCATAATTGTTTCATTATTAGGCTAATGGCATAAGTGTTGATGTGGTTAATTCTATGAATTTCTGAATTTTGTTTTCTCTTGATGCTGCAAGGTCTATATCACAGCTAGGCTACTTGAAATGTGATCTGGTGTAAAGACCTGAAGCCTAAACCTCAGAATGTTGCTCTATAAAACCAGAATAGGTTAGCTACATTTTGATTAGGCTTAATTACTGGGAATTATAAACAAATAAACATTGTTCTGCTTTTTAATTTTACCAGACATATCCTCAGGATGGCGCTATATGCATGTGATATTGATTAGACCAGAGTTCCCAAACTGTGGGGCGCTAGGGTTTTTATAATGTATTTGTATTTTAGGAACTCAGTCCGGCTTGAAACGTTCCCCAATGTTCCCCAATGCTGGAATGGGGGCCCGAGTGAAAATGTTTGGGAACCCCTGGATTAGACCACTATCTCTCACCGTTTTCCTTATGATTATGCAACCCCCGTCATCTGTTGTATTCCTATTACATTTTGGGGATGAAATTTACTTCATGCTTCTTGCTGAGCTTGTGCTCAACTGGCTACATGGGTGACTTTTGAATTAGAATGTTCAGATAAACAATTCCACCAAACAGGGCAAGGCAATGAAAAGCCTATGGTTTTTATATGGTCAATGAATGTTATGAATTGTGTTGGATGAGTGATCAAATCAAATCAAATCAAATTTTATTGGTCACATGCGCCGAATACAACAGGTGCAGACATCACAGTGAAATGCTTACTTACAGCCCTTAACCAACAGTGCATTTATTTTAAACAAAAAAGTAAAAATAAAACAACAACAAAAAAAGTGTTGAGAAAAAAAAGAGCAGAAGTAAAATAAAATAACAGTAGGGAGGCTATATATACAGGGGGGTATCGTTGCAGAGTCAATGTGCGGGGGCACCGGCTAGTTGAGGTAATATGTACATGTGGGTAGAGTTAAAGTGACTATGCATAAATAATTAACAGAGTAGCAGCAGCGTAAAAAGGATGGGGTGGGGGGCAGTGCAAATAGTCCGGGTAGCCATGATTAGCTGTTCAGGAGTCTTATGGCTTGGGGGTAGAAGCTGTTGAGAAGTCTTTTGGACCTAGACTTGGCACTCCGGTACCGCTTGCCGTGCGGTAGCAGAGAGAACAGTCTATGACTAGGGTGGCTGGAGTCTTTTACAATTTTGAGGGCCTTCCTCTGACACCGCCTGGTATAGAGGTCCTGGATGGCAGGAAGCTTGGCCCCAGTGATGTACTGGGCCGTACGCACTACCCTCTGTAGTGCCTTGCGGTCGGAGGCCAAGCAGTTGCCATACCAGGCGGTGATGCAACCAGTCAGGATGCTCTCGATGGTGCAGCTGTAGAATTCTTTGAGGATCTGAGGACCCATGCCAAATCTTTTCAGTCTCCTGAGGGGGAATAGGCTTTGTCGTGCCCTCTTCACGACTGTCTTGGTGTGTTTGGACCATGATAGTTCGTTGGTGATGTGGACACCAAGGAACTTGAAGCTCTCAACCTGTTCCACTACAGCCCCGTCGATGAGAATGGGGGCGTGCTCAGTCCTCTTTTTTTTCCTGTAGTCCACAATCATCTCCTTTGTCTTGGTCACGTTGAGGGAGAGGTTGTTGTCCTGGCACCACACGGCCAGGTCTCTGACCTCCTCCCTATAGGCTGTCTCATCGTTGTCGGTGATCAGGCCTACCACTCGTCGGCAAACTTAATGATGGTGTTGGAGTCGTGCCTGGCCTTGCAGTCATGGGTGAACAGAGAGTACAGGAGGGGACTGAGCACGCACCCCTGAGGGGCCCCCGTGTTGAGGATCAGTGTGGCAGATGTGTTGTTACCTACCCTTACCACCTGGGGGCGGCCCGTCAGGAAGTCCAGGATCCAGTTGCAGAGGGAGGTGTTTAGTCCCAGGATCCTTAGCTTAGTGATGAGCTTAGAGGGCACTATGGTGTTGAATGCTGAGCTGTAGTCAATGAATAAATTATTGCCACAGTCAAACAGCCTGTAAAGGGCAAAAACAATCTGATGTGACATTGGAAATGAGACTGCAGTCCCCAAAAACAAATGTCCTCCTATTTCTCAGCCTATACAGCCTGGCCACACCCTATATAGGCCCCCCAGATCAGACCTATGTGACATTGTCATCCTACAAGAAACATGATATAGAGGAGACAGACCCACTGGTTGCCCTCTAGGTTACAGAGAGCTGGTAGTCCCATCCACCAAACTACCAGGTGTGACAGGGAAGAGACTCAGTGGGTATGCTAATTTGGTATAGAGCAGACCTAACCCACTCTATTAAATTAGTCAAAACAGGAACATTTTACATCTGGCTAGAAATTAATTAGGAAATTATCTCAACAGAGAAAAATGTCCTCGTGTGCTACCTATATCCCCCCAATAGAATACCCATACTTTAATGAGACAACTTCTCCATTCTAGAGGGGGAGATCAACCATTTCCAGGCCCAGGGACATGTACTGGTCTGTGGCGACCTAAAAGCACACAGGGGGACAAACTCCTACCTGGAGGTGACAGCATTCCCTCCCAAATATGCCCCCCTAGATACAACTATGACAAAACAACCAACAAAAATGGGTTGCAAATCCTGAAGCTCTATCGCACACTGGGTCTGTACACAGTCAATGGTAGGCTTCGAGGGGACTCTTACGGTAGGTACACCTTCAGCTCATCCCTTGGCAGTAGTACTGTAAATTACTTTAGTCTCTCAGAGTGTTCACAGTCAGCCCACTGACACCCCTATCAGATTACAGCAAAATCACAGTCTCCTTGAACAGAGCAATAATCAATGATCAGGCATCAAAGCCAAAGGAAATGCATAATATTAAGAAATGTTATAGATGGAAGGAAAATAGTGTAGAAACCTACCAAAAATCAATTAGGCAACAAGAAATTCAATCCCTTTTAGACAACTTCCTGGACAAAACATTTCACTGTAATAGTGAAGGTGTAAACTTGGCAGTAGAAAACCTAAACAGTATATTTGACCTCTCAGCTTCCCTATCAAATCTAAAAATTCCAAGCAGACAACCTAAGAAAATGAACAACATTGACAAATGGTTTAAAGAATGCAAAAACCTAAGAAAGAAATTGCGAAACCTATCCAACCAAAAACATAGCGACCCAGAAAGCCTGACCCTACTACGCCTTCACTTTGGTGAATCACTAAAACAATACAGAAATGCACTACAGCAAAAGAAGGAACAGCACGTCAGAAATCAGCTCAATGTAATTGAAGAATCCATATAATCTAACCACTTCTGGAAAAATTGGAACGCACTAAACAAACAACAACACGAATAGTTATCTATCCAAAACAGAGATGTATGGATAAACCACTTCTCCAATCTTTTTGGCTCTATAACAAAAACATATACAGTACATGATCAAATACACATTTTAGAATCAACTATTAAAGACTACCAGAACCCACTGGATTCTCCAATTACATTGAATGAACTACAGGACAAAATACAAACCCTCCAACACAAAAAGGCCTGTGGTGTCGATGGTATCCGAAATGAAATGATAAAATATACAGATCGCAAAATCCAATTGGCTATACTTAAACTCTTTAACATCATTCTCAGATCTGGCATCTTCCCCAATATTTTGAACCAAGGACTGATCACCCCAATTCACAAAAGTGAAGACAAATTTGACCCCAATAACTACCATGGGATATGTGTCAACAGCAACCTTGGAAAAATCCTCATTATCATTAACATCAGACTCATACATTTCCTCAGTGAAAACAATGTACTGAGCAAATGTAAAATTGGCTTTTTACCAAATTACCGTACGACAGACCACGTATTTACCCTGCACACCCTAATTGACAAACAAACAAACAAACAAACCAACACAAAGGCAATGTAACGATCCCGGCTGTCTGAGTCGGGTCCTGGCTGGTGACTAGTGTTCCTGTTCGTAATCTCCAGTTTCCCGAGGGTTCGGGAACGCTCCGGGGAGCGCTCTTGTTTTCCGCACCTGCATCCCATCAGCAATCTGCACACCTGGTCCTGATCATCACCCTTCTTAGGCTCTGGCCTAACATCCAGTTCCTGCCGGATCGTTAGCCATGAACAGTATGTTTGT
Organism: Coregonus clupeaformis; assembly: GCF_020615455.1. NCBI lineage: Eukaryota > Metazoa > Chordata > Actinopteri > Salmoniformes > Salmonidae > Coregonus > Coregonus clupeaformis. The sequence goes on from NC_059210.1 coordinate 32,501,596, forward strand.
CAGCGTATCAGCCTTGAGTTCTAGCGTTAGTTTTTGTTGTTTTGCACCTTGTTGATTTGCTGTGTACTCACCTCCGTTTTGTTCTGTCTGCAGTCTCTCACCCGGAACCTTCACCCAACCTCTGCCTGATGGTCGGCGGCTGCCGAGCCATGTCTGGACCTACCACTGCACCCTCAACAACCCATCCACGCCACCCGCTCTGTCCCTGGATTATTCAGCCTCACTCGGGAGTCAATTAATAAACACTCACCTTTTTCTCTAAGTACCTTGTCCTGGTCTGCTTCTGGGTTCTGGCGTAGTAAACCGTGACAGAACGATCCGGCCAGTAATGAACCCAGCGGACCTGGACTCTGTTCGCCATGCCATTACCCATCAGGAGAAGATGTTGGGCCATCATAGCACGGTACTACAGGAGATCGCGTTGTCAGTTCGGAACCTTTCTACCGGTCTGACGGAGGTCCAGAACCAACGCAAGTTTCCGGTGGAGGATCCACTACCGGTTTCACCCATCTCGCCTGCCGCTTCGGGAGCGGTGTCCTTCCGTGAGCCCGAGGTTCCGGCGCCGGATAGATATGAGGGGGAGCTGGGAAGATGCCGTTCCTTCCTGATGCAGTGTGGATTAGTGTTCGATCTACAGCCCTACTCTTATGCCACAGACAAGGCTAGGATAGCCTTTGTGATTGCGTTGCTGCGTGGTCGAGCGCTGGAGTGGGCTTCAGCCGTTTGGGAACGACAAGACCCCTGCATGGCTTCATACCAGGGGTTCACGGCCGAGATGAGGAAGCTCTTCGACCATTCCGTCCGAGGGGGGGACGCAGCTAGGCGCCTGTTTTCGCTTCACCAAGGAACTCGCAGCGTGGCCGACTTCGTGATCGAGTTCAAGACGTTGGCTGTGGAGAGTGGGTGGAACGAGGAGTCTCTGCAAGCGGCCTTTTACCAGGGTCTGTCGGAGCAGCTCAAGGATGAGTTGATCTCCTATCCGAGCCTAGTGACCTGGACAGCTTGGTAGCCTTGTCTATTCGGGTGGATAATCGAGTCCGAGAGCAAAGGAGGGAGAAGCAATGGGGTCCGTCCAATCGATCAGCTTCTCAGTTCCCAGTCGGGTCGGGTGGTGGACCAGAACACGTCGATCATTCTCCACCACAATGGATTAGTGGAGAGGTCCTCTCTCCCGATTCTGAACCCATGCAAGTGGGGCGGCACGGGTTAACCAAGGAGGAGCGTCAACATAGACGTCAGACCAACTGCTGCCTCTACTGTGGTAGCTCGGGACATTACATCTCCACCTGTTCCCGGCGGTCGTCAAACTGCCCGGCTCGCTAAAGTTGGGAGGACTTTTAGCGAGCCAGTTTCAACCTCTCAGTACCTCTGTCAGACCCCGTTTCCCGGCTACCCTTGTGAACAGGAATCAGAGCTTAGCGCTTAACGCTTTTATCGATTCAGGTGCCGATGGAAGCTTTCTTGATGCCGAGTTGGTGGAACAGCTGGGGCTTTCCAAGGAGCAATTGCCGGAAGCCATTGAAGCGACCACTCTGAACGGCAGTAGTCTGGCACGTATCACGATGAGGACTGAACCGGTTAAGATGCGGTTGTCGGGGAATCATTCTGAGATGATTTCATTCTTCATTCTGCCGTCTTCCCATGTTCCTCTGGTCCTTGGATACCCCTGGCTGAAGGAACACAATCCCACGTTCGATTGGGTGACGGGCAAGGTAACGAGTTGGAGCCTTGATTGTCATGCTAACTGTCTCAAGACTGCCTGCCCCCATGCGGTTCCCAGTCAGGTGATTGAGGCTAAACCCCCAGATTTGTCCCTGGTTCCCGAGACATATCACGATTTGGGGGAAGTTTTCAGTAAGCAGAAGGCTCTGTCACTCCCTCCCCCACCGACCATATGATTGTGCCATCAACCTGGTCCCTGGAGCGGTCTACCCCAAGGGAAGGTTATACAGTATCTCCCGACCTGAACGTGAGGCGTTGGAGACCTACATCAAGGAGTCCCTAGCTGCTGGTCTCGTTCGTCCCTCGTCATCACCCCTGGGGGCAGGATTCTTCTTTGTGGGTAAGAAGGATGGCTCTCTTCGACCGTGTATTGATTATCGGGGGTTGAATGACATCACGGTCAAGAACAAGTATCCCCTGCCCTTGATGAGTTCTGCCTTCGACTCCTTACAGGGTGCTACGGTGTTCACCAAGCTAGACCTACGCAATGCGTATCACCTGGTCCGGATCAGAGAGGGGGACGAGTGGTTGACGGGTTTCAATACACCGATGGGTCACTTCGAGTATCAGGTGATGCCGTTTGGACTGACCAATGCTCCAGCGGTATTCCAGAGTATGGTGAACGGCGTCCTGAGAGATATGATCGGTCTCTTTGTGTTTGTTTACCTGGATGACATTCTGATCTTCTCGAAGGAACCTTCCGACCACGTCCAGCATGTCCGGCAGGTTCTGCAGCGATTGTTGGAGAATCGCCTGTTCGTGAAGGCCGAGAAGTGCGAGTTTCACGCCCACACGACATCCTTTCTCGGGTACATCATCTCCAGGGAGAGATTAGGATGGACCAGGAGAAGGTTAGAGCGGTTCTGGAATGGGCCCAGCCCGGTACGAGATTGCAGCTCCAGAGATTTTTGGGGGTTTGCGAATTTCTACCGCAGATTCATCCGGGATTACAGCCGTGTGGCCGCTCCGTTAACTGCCTTGACTTCCAGTATCAGGACCTTCAAGTGGAATCCGGAGGCGGATCGAGCGTTTCTGGATTTGAAGAGGCGATTCACCAACGCACCGATTCTCTCTCAACCGGACACGGCCCGTCAGTTCGTCGTTGAAGTGGACGCGTCTGATGTGGGAGTTGGCGCCATCCTGTCGCAGCGATGCTCCACGGACAGTAAACTCCATCCCTGCGCCTACTACTCTCGTCGCCTTTCGCCTGCGGAGAGGAATTACGATGTGGGTAACCGGGAGCTTCTCGCGGTGAAACTCGCCTTGGAGGAGTGGCGCCACTGGTTGGAGGGGGCGGAGCAACCGTTTATTGTCTGGACTGACCACAAGAATCTTGCTTACGTGCAATCGGCTAAACGTCTCAACTCCCGTCAGGCCAGGTGGGCGTTGTTTTTCGGACGATTCAAGTTTGCCCTGACGTTCCGACCTGGATCTAAGAACGGCAAGGCGGACGCCTTGTCCCGGATGTTCTCCAAGACGGAGGAGAGTGGGTCCAAGACCGAGACAATCCTTCCCCGGAACTGCGTCGTGGGAGCAGTTATGTGGAAGATTGAGGAGGAGGTGCTGGCGGCCCTTCGGACTCAGCCCGGTCCCGGTAACGGTCCACCCGGTCGGTTGTTTGTGCCTGAGGCGGTTCGTCCTGCTGTCCTCAAATGGTCCCACGCCAGCAAGATGGCTTGTCACCCTGGCGTGGCTCGGACAATGGCGTTTCTTCGCAGACGTTTTTGGTGGCCTGCCGTGGCCGAGGATACTCGGGGTTTTGTTGCTGCCTGTCCAGTGTGTGCGCAGAATAAGAGTACCAATCGGCCCAGCTCTGGACTACTTCACCCCCTTCCTATTCCCCGGCGACCATGGTCGCATCTGGCCCTGGACTTCGTCACTGGGTTGCCCGCTTCTGAGGGGAACACGGTCGTTCTGACTATCGTGGACAGATTCAGCAAGTTCGCCCACTTTGTGCCTATTGCCAAGCTTCCCTCTGCCTCGGAGACGTCCGAGATCCTGGTTAGGGAGGTTTTCAGGGTCCACGGTTTGCCCAGTGATATCGTTTCCGACCGTGGTCCTCAGTTTACCTCTGCTGTCTGGAAGTCCTTCTGTTTGGCCATTGGAGCTACAGTCAGTCTCACATCTGGTTTTCACCCCCAATCCAATGGTCAGGCGGAGAGAGCCAACCAGAAGATGGAATCCACGCTACGCTGTCTGGTCTCTTCCAACCCCACCTCCTGGGTCTCTCAGTTGCCTTGGGTTGAGTATGCCCACAATACTCTTCCTACATCTGCCACTGGGATGTCTCCCTTCCAGTGCCTGTATGGCTACCAACCTCCCCTGTTTCCTTCTCAGGAGAAGGAGCTCTCAGTGCCTTCTGTTCAGGCCCATATTCGTCGTTGCCACCGGACCTGGCATCGGGCCAGAAAGGCACTCCTTAGAGTTTCGGACCGGTATCAGCTCCAGGCGAATCGTCGCCGGATCCCCGCTCCCACCTATACCATCGGAGATAGGGTTTGGTTGGCCACACGGGATCTTCCGTTACGGACTGAGTCCAGGAAGTTGTTACCGAAGTTCATTGGTCCGTTTGTGGTGGAGAAGGTGATCAATCCAGTGGCAGTTCGACTCAAACTACCGAGGACGCTCAGAGTCCATCCCACCTTTCATGTCTCCTGCCTCAAGCCTGTCTTCCTCAGTCCTCTGTTGCCTCCTCCGCCTCCTCCTCCTCCTCCTCGGATGATCGGAGGTGGTCCTGCCTACACGGTGCGTCGCATCATGGATTCCAGACGGCGGGGCCGGGGTTTCCAGTATCTCGTGGACTGGGAGGGGTATGGCCCTGAAGAGAGGAGTTGGATTCCGCGGCGACAGGTCCTAGATGCGGATCTCATCAGTGACTTCTACCGCCTCCATCCTGGCGCTCCGGGGAGTCCGCCCGGTGGCGTTCGTCGGAGGGGGGTACTGTAACGATCCCGGCTGTCTGAGTCGGGTCCTGGCTGGTGACTAGTGTTCCTGTTCGTAATCTCCAGTTTCCCGAGGGTTCGGGAACGCTCCGGGGAGCGCTCTTGTTTTCCGCACCTGCATCCCATCAGCAATCTGCACACCTGGTCCTGATCATCACCCTTCTTAGGCTCTGGCCTAACATCCAGTTCCTGCCGGATCGTTAGCCATGAACAGTATGTTTGTCAGCGTATCAGCCTTGAGTTCTAGCGTTAGTTTTTGTTGTTTTGCACCTTGTTGATTTGCTGTGTACTCACCTCCGTTTTGTTCTGTCTGCAGTCTCTCACCCGGAACCTTCACCCAACCTCTGCCTGATGGTCGGCGGCTGCCGAGCCATGTCTGGACCTACCACTGCACCCTCAACAACCCATCCACGCCACCCGCTCTGTCCCTGGATTATTCAGCCTCACTCGGGAGTCAATTAATAAACACTCACCTTTTTCTCTAAGTACCTTGTCCTGGTCTGCTTCTGGGTTCTGGCGTAGTAAACCGTGACAGGCAAAGTCTTCTCATCCTTTGTTGATTTCAAAAAAGCTTTTGACTCAATTTGGCATGAGGGTCAGCTATACAAATTGATGGAAAGCGATGTTGGGGGAAAAACATATGACATTATAAAATCCATGTACACAAACAACAAGTGTGCGGTTGAAATGGACAAATAAAATACACACATTTCGTTCCACAGGACCGTGGGGTGAGACAGGGATGCAGCTTGAGCCCCACCCTCTTCAACATATATATCAAGACAAAAATAATGGTGTTCCAAAAATTGTCCAGTTGCCAGGACCACAAATACAAATTCCATCTAGACACCGTTGCCCTAGAGCACACAAAAAACTATACCTTCCTCGGCCTAAACATCAACGCCACAGGTAACTTCCATAAAGCTGTGAACGATCTGAGAGACAAAGCAAGGAGGACCTTCTATGTCATCAAAAGGAACATAAAATTCGACATACCAATTAGGATCTGGCAAAAAATATCAGTTATAGAAACCATTGCCCTTTATGGTTGTGAGGTCTGGGGTCCACTCACCAACCAATAATTCACTAAATGGGACAAACACCAAATTGAATTCTGCAAAAATATCCCCTGTGTACAACGTAAAACACCAAATCATGCATGCAGAGCAGAATTAGGCCGATACCCGCTAATGATCAAAATCCAGAAAATAGCCGTTAAATTCTACAACCACCTAAAAGGAAGCGATTCCCAAACCTTCCATAACAAAGCCATCACCTACAGAGAGATTAACCTGGAAAAGAGTCACCTAAGCAAGCTGGTCCTGGGGTTCTGTTCACAAAAACAAACAGACCCCACAGAGCCCCAGGACAGCAACACAATTAGACCCAACCAAATCATGAGAAAACAAAAATATAATTACTTGACGCATTGGAAAGAATTAACAAAAAAACAGAACAAATTAGAATGCTATTTGGCCCTAAACAGAGGGTACACAGTGGCAGAATACCTGACCACTGTGACTGACCCAAAATTAAAAAACGCTTTGACCATGTACAGACTCAGTGAGCATTGCTTTTGAGAGAGGCCGCCATAGGCAGACCTGGCTCTCAAGAGAAGACAGGCTATGTGCAGTGCCCACAAAATGAGGTGGAAACTGAGCTGCACTTCCTAACCTCCTTCCAAATGAATGACCATATTAGAGACACATATTTCCCTCCGATTACACAGACCCACAAATAATTAAAAAACAAATCCAAACTCCCATATCTATTGGGTGAAATACCACAGTGTGCCATCACAGCAGCAAGATTTGTGACCTGTTGCCACAAGAAAGGAGCAACCAGTAAAGAACAAACCTCATTGTAAATACAACCCACATTTATGTTTATTTATTTTCCCTTTTGTACTTGAACTATTTGCATATATTATAATATGACATTTGAAATGTCTCTATTCCTTTGGAACATTTGTGAGTGGAATGTTTATTGTTAATTTTTTATTGTTTATTTCACTTTTGTTTATTATCTATTTCACTTGCTTTGGCACTGTAAACATATGTTTCCCATGCCAATAAAGCCCATTGCATTGCATTGCATGAGTGAGAGAGAGAGAGAGAGAGAGAGAGAGAGAGAGAGAGAGAGAGAGAGAGAGAGAGAGAGAGAGAAGATTTACCAGACCACGTGTGTGCCTAATAGTTTACCCTGCTGTTCCTCAGGTTGACAGCTGTCTTTTAGGCCTGGTCCTGCAGTGCAGATGTGGTCAGAGACCTGAATAGTAGATGGGAGGTTAACAGCTAAACATTTCGGATTGAGTGCTCTTCTGTCCCCCTGATAAAGATTATTTGCTCAATCCCTTCAAAAGTATTGACACTCATGTCTCTCTCCTGCATAGCAATGTCCACCACATTCTCCCGTCTCAGTCTGTCTATACCCCCCCGTTAAATTCCGTTAAATCCGAATTTGCTGACTGCTGTGAATTATTTATCAACATGGAGAAGGAAGCAGCTCTATTAAAAGCTCAACTGACTGTTTCTCTCCCGCTCAATTATTCTCATGATGATCTTTCTTACTCTGTGTATCTATCTGTCTGTTGGCAGATGGACAGCACTACAAACATAATGAGTCAGAGTTGGTAGATTTGGTACACTGACTTTTGTCAGATCCCCTCAACTCATTGTGGTTTCTGTGCTTCTATTTCTGCCATTATACGGGACGGTTGCTGCTCAATATGCGATATCTGACTAGAATGGTGTTGTAAACAACAGACAACTTTCCAGGACATAGACATGTCTTATATGGGGAGAAAGCTTAAATTATTGTTAATCTAACTGTAGTGTCCAAATTACAGTAGCTATTACAGCTAAAAAATACCATGCTATTGTTTGAGGATAGTGCACAACAACAAAACACTTTTATCATGGCAACTGGTTTGGTACATTCACCTCTGAAGGTAAATAATGTACTTACATTCAGTAATCTTGCTCTGGTTTTTCATCCTGAGGGTCCCAGAGATAAAATGTAGTGTAGTTTTGTTTGGAAAATAAATTTTTATATTCAAATGTTGGAACTGGGCTCTACAGTTTGACCTCTGGCTCCACACTCATCCTGCCCGGCCATCTAGATGTGTGACGGTTAGTGTCTTTACTGTAGGGAAGCTAATGATCCATCATGTATGACATTCCTGGGAGTGTGCAAACTAAAATGTTGTATTACCATAGCATTTTTGTATGTTCTCTATAGTTATGTACTTGAAAACCAATTCAGCACATTTGGGAAAACTCCTGGTAGACTTGATACAGAATATTGTGTAGTGATGTAATTCTTCACTGGATCAGTCTGAAACTTTGCACAAACACTGCTGCCATCTAGTGAACAACATCTAAATTACATCTAGAATCATACATCACTGTCTGGCCTTTCTCTTGCATTTCAAATATTTTTTTGTTTGTATTATCTTTTACCAGATCTAATGTGTTATGTTCTCCTACATTAATTTGACATTTCCACAAACTTCAAATGTTTCCTTTCAAATGATATCAAGAATATGCATATCCTTGCTTCAGGTCCTGAGCTACAGGCAGTTAGATTTGGGTATGTAATTTTAGGCGAAAATTTAAAAAAAGGTTCAGATCCTTAAGAGGTTAAAGAAATGATGTTAATAATTGAATGCCTGTTGTGTATTTTATTGATTGCCACTTCAGGAGCTTATTTTCCACTACCCACTGCTCATGTTGTGTTCCAGCATAAACACTTAAAGATTGTTCTTAGCTTGCAAAGTGCTACTTGAACCGTTATGTAATATTGTGAACAATCCTTTTCTAAGCTATTCTCCGTAAGTACCTTATCTTTTGAGAAATATACAACTATTCAATCTATTAAAGCAGAATGAACGTCCCTGAAGACAGGCCATTAAACATAAACAATCGATCATCCAAATTTGCCCAAGTACATTAAATTCAATGTTGTATTCTCGTGGAAGGATGAAATAGTATGAATAAATTCATCAAAATAACGTTTTTAATGAAAATATGTCAATCATTATTTGAATATGTTGGTAAACCCATTGTATAAAAGTGATAATGCCCTCGAAGCCAGTGTTTGGAGGATATATTGGCATGGTTTCGTCTCGGGCCTAACAACACCCGTGACAATATATCCTCCAAATACAGGCTTCTCAGGCATTATCACTTATGTGACCCTATTAAAAATGTATACTAGATATACAGTTGAAGTCAGAAGTTTACACACACCTTAAACTCAGTTTTTCACAATTCCTGACATTTAATCCTAGTAAACATTCCCTGTCTTAGGTCAGTTAGGATCAGCACTTTATTTTAAGAATGTGAAATGTCAGAATAATAGTAGAGAGAATGATTTATTTCAGCTTTTATTTCTTTCATCACATTCCCAGTGGGTCAGAAGTTAACATACACTCAATTAGTATTTGGTACCATTGCCTTTAAATTGTTTAAATTGGGTCAAACGTTTCGGGTAGCCTTCCACAAGCTTCCCACAATAACTTGGGTGAATTTGGGCCCATTCCTCCTGATAGAGCTGGTGTAACTGAGTCAGGTTTGTAGGCCTCCTTGTTCGCACACGCTTTTTCAGTTCTGCCCACAAATGTTCTATAGGATTGAGGTCAGGGCTTTGTGATGGCCACTCCAATACCTTGACTTTGTTGTCCTTAAGCCATTTTGCCACAACTTTGGAAGTATGCTTGGGGTCATTGTCCATTTGGAAGACCAATTTGCGACCAAGCTTTAACTTCCTGACTGATGTCTTGAAATGTTGCTTCAATATATCCACATAATTTTCCTTCCTCATGATGCCATCTATTTTGTGAAGTGCACCAGTCCCTCCTGCAGCAAAGCACCCCCACAGCATGATGCTGCCACCCCCGTACTTCACGGTTGGGATGGTGTTCTTCGGCTTGCAATCAACCCCCTTTTTCTCCAAACATAACGATGGTCATAATGGCCAAACAGTTCTATTTTTGTTTCATCAGACCAGAGGACATTTCTCCAAAAAGTACGATCTTTGTCCCCATGTGCAGTTGCAAACCGTAGTCTGGCTTTTCTATGGCGGTTTTGGAGCAGTGGCTTCAGGTTATGTCGATATAGGACTCGTTTTACTGGGGATATACGTATATACTTTTGTACCTGTTTCCTCCAGCATCTTCACAAGGTCCTTTGCTGTTGTTCTGGGATTGATTTGCACTTTTCGCACCAAAGTACGTTCATCTATAGGAGACAGAACGCGTCTCCTTCCTGAGCGGTATGACGGCTGCATGGTCCCATGGTGTTTATACTTGCGTACTATTGTTTGTACAGATGAACGTGGTACCTTCAGGCGTTTGGAAATTGCTCCCAAGGATGAACCAGACTTGTGGAGGTCTACAATATTTTTTCTGAGGTCTTGGCTGATTTCTTTTGATTTTCCCATGATGTCAAGCAAAGAGGCACTGAGTTTGAAGGTAGGCCTTGAAATACATCCACAGGTACGCCTCCAATTGACTCAAATGATGTCAATTAGCCTATCAGAAGCTTCTAAAGCCATGACATCATTTTCTGGAATTTTCCAAGCTGTTTAAAGGCACAGTCAACTTAGTGTATGTAAACTTCTGAACCACTGGAATTGTGATACAGTGAATTATAAGTGAAATAATCTGTCTGTAAACAATTGTTGGAAAAATGACTTGTGTCATGCACAAAGTAGATGTCCTAACCGACTTGCCAAAAATATAGTTTGTTAACAAGACATTTGTGGAGTGGTTGAAAAACACGTTTCAATGACTCCAACCTAAGTGTATGTAAACTTCCGACTTCAACTGTAAGTACGGTATCATGCTCTTGCACTGTTATTTTGTGTCCCACTGAGTGTATATGCTTTACAGAGTATAAACATTTTCTCTGACGAATTGTCAATATTAACACTTTTCAGATTAACAACTTCGTAATTGTTGCTAAAGAGTTGACCAATTTTGTTTATGTAGCAATGATAATACAGTGAGCCAAATAAACAAACACAATAACAGTAACACAATATTTTTTCAGGTACAGATTTGAAGAAAATATTGCCACAGAGGAAGAAATCGAATCAAATCCAATTTTATTGGTCATATACACATATTTAGCAGATCTTGTTGCGGGTGTAGCAAAATGAGTGTGTACAGGCAATGGATTTTCCATGTCATAGACATTGTGTATATGACTCTGTGCATTGCTATCATTCCTCCTCAGCACACATACCACTCTCCCTCTGTACAATCGATTATTAATCACTGTTTCTCTGAGTGCAGAGCAATTGCAAGCCCACTGCTGCCTTGCATGATTTCCACTGGGACTCTTTCAAGGACCATTCCCATCTCAGTTGGAAATTAGAATATGATTACAGAGATAAATTAATCACAGTTTTGTACTTGCTACACACACACGCACACACAAACACAAGCACGCATGCACGCGTACACACACATAGCATCCTATACGGCAGACAGTGTAACCCCTCATGGGCTTTTGTGATTGGTGCTTTATGGCGATCATAAACGCTCTCTGCTATAAATCCCTCTGGAGAAATCTCTGGACATTATGCAGTGGGATAAGTTACATACATTGACCGATGCTAATCTATACTCAGATATCAATAAAAATAGAGAATCATTAAATAATAACTAAGACTCAAATGCTCTTTTACTGTCATGTTGTTTTTTATATTTCAACTGCCATTAAAGATATACAGTGGGGGGAAAAAGTATTTAGTCAGCCACCAATTGTGCAAGTTCTCCCACTTAAAAAGATGAGAGAGGCCTGTAATTTTCATCATAGGTACACGTCAACTATGACAGACAAAATGAGATTTTTTTTCTCCAGAAAATCACATTGTAGGATTTTTAATGAATTTATTTGCAAATTATGGTGGAAAATAAGTATTTGGTCAATAACAAAAGTTTCTCAATACTTTGTTATATACCCTTTGTTGGCAATGACACAGGTCAAACGTTTTCTGTAAGTCTTCACAAGGTTTTCACACACTGTTGCTGGTATTTTGGCCCATTCCTCCATGCAGATCTCCTCTAGAGCAGTGATGTTTTGGGGCTGTCGCTGGGCAACACAGACTTTAAACTCCCTCCAAAGATTTTCTATGGGGTTGAGATCTGGAGACTGGCTAGGCCACTCCAGGACCTTGAAATGCTTCTTACGAAGCCACTCCTTCGTTGCCCGGGCGGTGTGTTTGGGATCATTGTCATGCTGAAAGACCCAGCCACGTTTCATCTTCAATGCCCTTGCTGATGGAAGGAGGTTTTCACTCAAAATCTCACAATACATGGCCCCATTCATTCTTTCCTTTACATGGATCAGTTGTCCTGGTCCCTTTGCAGAAAAACAGCCCCAAAGCATGATGTTTCCACCCCCATGCTTCACAGTAGGTATGGTGTTCTTTGGATGCAACTCAGCATTCTTTGTCCTCCAAACACGACGAGTTGAGTTTTTACCAAAAAGTTCTATTTTGGTTTCATCTGACCATATGACATTCTCCCAATCCTCTTCTGGATCATCCAAATGCACTCTAGCAAACTTCAGACGGGCCTGGACATGTACTGGCTTAAGCAGGGGGACACGTCTGCCACTGCAGGATTTGAGTCCCTGGCGGCGTAGTGTGTTACTGATGGTAGGCTTTGTTACTTTGGTCCCAGCTCTCTGCAGGTCATTCACTAGGTCCCCCCGTGTGGTTCTGGGATTTTTGCTCACCGTTCTTGTGATCATTTTGACCCCACGGGGTGAGATCTTGCGTGGAGCCCCAGATCGAGGGAGATGGTCTTGTATGTCTTCCATTTCCTAATAATTGCTCCCACAGTTGATTTCTTCAAACCAAGCTGCTTACCTATTGCAGATTCAGTCTTCCCAGCCTGGTGCAGGTCTACAATTTTGTTTCTGGTGTCCTTTGACAGCTCTTTGGTCTTGGCCATAGTGGAGTTTGGAGTGTGACTGTTTGAGGTTGTGGACAGGTGTCTTTTATACTGATAACAAGTTCAAACAGGTGCCATTAATACAGGTAACGAGTGGAGGACAGAGGAGCCTCTTAAAGAAGAAGTTACAGGTCTGTGAGAGCCAGAAATCTTGCTTGTTTGTAGATGACCAAATACTTATTTTCCACCATAATTTGCAAATAAATTCATAAAAAATCCTACAATGTGATTTTCTGGATTTTTTTTCTCTCAATTTGTCTGTCATAGTTGACGTGTACCTATGATGAAAATTACAGGCCTCTCTCATCTTTTTAAGTGGGAGAACTTGCACAATTGGTGGCTCACTAAATACTTTTTTTCCCCACTGTATATATATGGAGAGAACGTAAGATGGGAGAAACAAGAAAATACAAACTGCTCATCCAGTCACTGGATCCTTCAGGGAACCAATCTTAGGTTGAAATGTTATATTTCAAGTGCCATGCAATGGTCTTATGACATTTTGAGAAGAAACAATATCATAACATGCAGAAACAGGGGGAGGGTGAGCAGGAAAGGGGATGACCAGGACTTTCAGCCCCTACATACCCCTGTTTTTTGTGTGTCTGTATCCAACAGAGAGAGAAGTCCCTAGGGGGGAAGTGAGGCCATAGGGTTAGAGAATATTGATCTGAATAGAGTGCCATCCTACATGTAGACCAGAGGGAAGGAGAATGTAACAAACAACTCTACTGCTTCAATCCAATTTAAGGGCAGTCAGTGTTTTGTTGGGGGAAAAATATGGGCAGGGTCAAAACTCTCAATAACCAACTACATTATGTTTTCAATGGCTGACACAACAATGATTTCTGCTGCACATTGCCCTTTGCATGTACAAACAGACAAGATAATTGTGTAGATTGCCTCTTGTAGACTGGAAATCTCTGGTGTTGTTATTAGAGATTATGAGAGTTTGATTGATTTGAAACAATTAGTTAAAGGTCAAACAATCACTCGACCAATACCCTTTCTATCAAATGTATATTCAACACAATTACTGGCAGAACAAAAATTAAAATCTCTCTTTATTTCACTTGTTCATTAGATCAATTCACCACGGGTGACTGGGACATGTGACAGCACAGCATCCACACTGTTAACCAGCCCATCTAACCCTGTGTTTTAGTGTCGGATCAGGATGTATTATAATGTGGGAGAGAGGACAAAGACTGAATAGTGTTTGTGTGTTATATATCATCATGCAGTACTTTACAATGGCCCAGTGTCATCTCAAATACATCCCTTTTGAGCACAAAATATGATTCATTTAATCTCAATCATCCAAAGCTATGCCACTTGTATCAGCATTGCTTTTTACCGTCTTTTCAAGGTCAGTCCACACACTGAGCAGCCCATCTCCTTCTCCTCCTCTTCTATTACTTAGCCATCTGTTATCTTGACACGTACACAATATATACAAAGTATGTGGACACCCCTTCAAATTAGTGGATTCGGCTATTTCAGCCACACCCGTTGCTGACAGGTGTATAAAATTGAGCACACAGCCATGCAATCTCCATTGACAAACATTGGCAGTAGAATGGCCTTACTGAAGAGCTCAGTGACTTTCAATGTGGCACCGTCATAGGATGCCACCTTTCCAACAAGTCAGTTCATCAAATGTCTGCCCTGCTAGAGCTGCCCCGGTCAACTGTAAGTGCTGTTATTGTAAAGTGGAAATGTCTAGGAGCAACAACGGCTCAGCCACGAAGTGGTAGGCCACACAAGCTCACAGAATGGGACCGCCGAGTGCTGAAGCGCGTAGCGCGTAAAAATCGTCTGTCCTCGGTTGCAACAAATTGGGAGCTTCATAAAATGGGTGAGCAGCTGCAAACAAGCCTAAGATCACCATGCCCAATGCCAAGCGTCGGCTGGGGTGGTGTAAAGCTTGCCGCCATTGGACTCTGGAGCAGTGGAAACGCCTTCTCTGAAGTGATGAATCACGCTTCACCATTTGGCAAGCCGACGGACGAATCTGGGTTTGGCAGATGCCGGGAGAACGCTACCTGCCCCAATGCATAGTGCCAACTGTAAAGTTTGGTGGAGGAGGAATAATGGTCTGGGGCTGTTTTTCATGGTTTGGGCTAGGCCTCTTAGTTCCAGTGAAGGGAAATCTTAACGCTACAACATACAATGACATTCTAGACGATTCTGTGCTTCCAACTTTGTGGCAACAGTTTGGGGAAGGCCCTTTCCTGTTTCAGCATGACAATGCCCACGTGCACAAAGCGAGGTCCATACAGAAATGGTTTGTCAAGATCGGTGTGGAAGAACTTGGCTGGCCTGCACAGAGCCCTGACCTCAACCCCATCGAACACCTTTGGGATGAATTGGAACGCCGACTGCGAGCCAGGCCTAATCGCCCAACATCAGTGTCCAACCTCACTAATGCGCTTGTGGTCGCATAGAAGCAAGTCCCCGCAGCAATGTTCCAACATCTAGTGGAAAGCCTTCCCAGAAGAGTGGAGGCTGTTATAGCAGCAAAGTGGGGACCAATTATATATTAATGACCATGATTTTGGAATGAGATGTTCGACGAGCAGATGTCCATATACTTTTGGTCATGTAGTGTACCTTGTGTTCTCTCCCTTTCTGCTCCCTATCCCCTCTCTGCTTTGCATTCTCCATTCCTCTTCTCAATCTCCATCTGCATGATCTCGCCTTTCCTATCCCCTCTCAGTTCAGACAATGACTTGAGACCTTGTATCTGAAGGGGAGAGGAAAGGAAAAATTAATCAAAATTTTCTCTGTGTTGCTCTCAGCCTTATAGACTGCTGAAACGAGAGGGAAATGCTGAAAGTAAACTCCAGTCAGCCCCCTGGGCACAGTTTTAATAAGCAAGTGTGTGCTTGTTTTGTTTGGAGCTGGTAGGGGCAATATCAGGATTTCCTGAGTGATAAATCACCTATTGTCTTCCTGAATGTATTAAGTGAACATTGAAAGGGATTTTCAAGCAGCAGTAATCAATCATGGGGGATTCCCTCTTGGAGAACGCAGATTTTGTGTCACTGATCTACACACAATACCCCATAATGTCAAAGTGGAATTTTGTTTGTAGACATTTTTTGAAATTAATAAAAACTACAAAGCTGAAATGTCTTGAGTCAATAAGTATTCAACCCCTTTGTTATGGCAAGCCTAAATAAGTTCAGGAGTAAAAATGTGCTTAACAAATCGCATAATAAGGTGATTGGACACATTCCTTGTTCAAAAATAGTGGGTAACATGATTTTTGAATGACTACCCCATCTCTGTACCCCACACATAAATTATCTGTAAGGTCCCTCAATCGAGTAGTGAATTTCAAGCACAGATTCAACCACAAAGACCAGGGAGGATTTTCAATGCCTCGCAAAGAAGCTCACCGATGGGTAGATGTGTAAAAAAAAAAAAAATTAAGCATACACTGAATATCCCTTAGAGCATGGTGAAGTTATTAATGACACTTTGGATGGTGTATCAATACACCCAGTCACTACAAAGATATACAGTGGCTTGCGTATGTATTCACCCCCCATGGCATTTTTCCTATTTTGTTGCATTACAACCTGTAATTTAAATATAAAGCGTTATGTTTGGGGCAAATCCAACACAACACATCACTGAGTACCACTCTTCATATTTTCAAGCATGGTGGTGGCTGCATCATGTTATGGGCATGCTTGTCATTGGCAAGGACTAGTTTTTTTTTAGGATAAAAATAAACATATTACAGCTATAAGCACAGGCAAAATCCTAGAGGAAACCTGGTTCAGTCTGCTTTCCAACAGACACTGGGAGACTAATTCACCTTTCAGCAGGACAATAACCTAAAACACAAGACCAAATCTACACTGGAATTGCTTACCAAGATGACATTGAATGTTGTGGCCTAGTTACAGTTTTTACTTAAATCCGCTTGAAAATATATGGCAAGACTTGAAAATGGCTGTCTACAATGATCAACATAAACTTGACAGAGCTTGGAGAATTTTTAAATGAGCAATTGGCAAATATTTTACATTCCAGGTGGGCAAAGCTCTTAGACTTACCCCAAAAAACTCACAGCTGTAATTGCCGCCAAAGGTGCTTTTACAAAGTTTTGTAAATACTTATCTAAATGAGATATTTCTGTATTTCCTTTTCAATGAATTTGCACAAAAAATAATAACTGTCATTATGTGGTATTGTGTGTAGATGGGTGACAAAAAATACTTGTAATCCATTTTGAATTCAGGATGTAATACAACCAAATGTTAAATAAGTCAATGGGTATGAATAATTTCTGAAGGCACTGTAACTGTACAAACCACTTGTTATGTAAAAGAGTAGAAATGAGCAATTATTTGTTTTAGGGTATGGTTTCATTTTGTGGACAGAGTTGGCCTTTCTACTTGACACTTGTAGGCTTAAAGAGAATGAAACTCTCATTATTCAGTAGGTCAGCTTGCTCCCAAAGCCCAAATCCCAAGTTGCACACTTGATGTTGTTCACTGGGGCTGGAGCCAAGGTTTCCAAAATACCCCTAGCTGAAAACTCAGTCACTCTCATCTTCAGACAGTGGCTTTATAAAACATAACCTTAATTGAACCTCTTGTCGACGGGTGGGGTTTTCTGATAGATCAGAACAGCAAAGCCACAGACAGGAGGGTAGCCAGAGCCAGAGTTATGATCAAACGCCCTTGGTTGTCTATGATCAATCAGGCTGTGTTAGGATTACTGCATGCAGTGGTTTTTGCAGGGGAACACTGGCCATGGATGGGCAGGGTTTGTAAAGAACTACTGATCTACATGGGTGATCTCCTACATTTCTTAACAGCATAATTTTATCCATAACTGCACTAAACAGATCAGAGAGATAGAGGTTCCAGATTTGAAGCCTGATATACGTTTGAACCTTGAGGGAGGGATGTGTGGATGTTGCATTTTTTACGTGTCAAACATAACATCTCCTTTTCTAATATGATCTGCGCATGAATTAGAATGCTCTATGTTTACATTCTGTACATGTCAACATTTGTCACGTCATGAATTAATAATCTGTCTTTACTTACAGTCTATGGTATAGGAATATGGTGCGTGCTGGGACCAAGTCTCCATTCAGTTAACTGGAGATGTTTTTCTGTTTACTGAGGCAGCTGGGAGGGATTAAATATTAATATATAAAGTCTTCCAAATAACTAGGAGCAAGTTTTGCATACCTCCCATCTTTACACCAAATGTAAATCTGAAGTCCTGTGCAGGAAGGTACCGTATCTGTCCAAATTGCAGTCACTGAACACAAGTGAACACTCAGTGTACTAAAGCCATCAACTAACTCGCAACACCAACATTTCCATTTGGTATTTCATCAAAACTAAAGGACATTTTGAGGCCGTCATTAATTGGCTGGCTTTAGTACACTGAGTAGAACATGTAAAACCCATTGAAAGTAAATGCAGATTCAGCATCAGTCATCACCATTTTATTGATTATTTAAAAATGTAGCAAAATATACTTCATACAGACAGACAATTAGTGAAAGTGAAAAGAACAAATTGAACCAATGTTGAAAACACAGTCAAATAAGACCGGAGCACCCTGTGGAGATACATGGCTTTCTGTACTAAAGATAGGCTTCTACTGAAGATTGTCAATAAACACTATTCAATTGAATGACATATATCCGGATGTTGTTCTCCCAAGCCCAGTATCTCTGAACTTGGTCCAGTGTGTAGACTGTCCACAGTGGAAAAACCCCATAGATGAATGTCCCTCAGAGGCTTATTCATCCCCGGGGCTCTAAATAAGGATTCTGTTTGATGGGCCGCCTTTAGGATGACAGTATCACATATTCAAAGGGAGGAATATAGAATCTGTTGAATTTGCACCCTTCATCTCATCTGCTTCCATCTTTGAGAGATGTATGGTCAATGTCCAATGAGGTTACAGACAGAATGGTTTCTTCTTTTTCAACATATCATAAAAAGGAAGAGTGCACAGTTCTACATGCCTATCATAAAGAGTCCCAAGCATATAACACAACACTTTTGTTCTATTAAAACTGCTAGTACAGAACTATACAATGCAGGTACATTAACATCATATATTTCCAAAGAATAATTATGCTTATGAACTGATGTGTACAGGAATGAAAAAGCCTATTGTAAAGCAAGATAAAGGAGAGGCAGGCATAAAAGGCATAGCTTTTATTCACCAAGTGTTATTACACTGGCACAATGCACACAAGCAGGTACATACACACACACACACACACACACACACACACACACACACACGACAGACAAACAAGCACACACACACATACGCACAGACACACGCACGCACGCACACACACACACTTTATTGAAAAAGAGAGTTTGCCAACAGCCTAAAATGTGTTATCCAGTGACCTAAAATGTTACAGTGCTAGCTGTTGTTATAGCCACACAATATTATTTAAATATTTAAATTGTTAATGATCAACTTAATCCACTTGATATATTTTAGAATGCAGATTAAAATAGATTTCCTTCAGGTTTTCACTCCAGTTTACTACTGCCTCCATGACCATCACACATAACTTTGCTGCATTAGCAAACAAGATCAATTGGCAATAAAAAATGCTAAACCATTGCAAATCCAAATTGACCAGTAAAGCTGTTGAATAGGGCAAAGGCAGTGGAAAACATTAACTTTTTAAAAGGTACTGTCACGGTTTCGGCCGAGGCTGCCTCTCTTCCTTGCTCGGGCAGGCTTCGGCGTTCGTTGTCTCCGGAATACTAGCTACCACCGTTGCATGTTTCTATGTTCGTTTGCTTTTGTCTGTTTGGTGTGACACCTGTTATCGTTTAGTGTAATTAGTGTCCTATAAGTTTCTCGTTGTGTTTGTCTAGTGTTGTGTGTGATTGATTTATTTCTGTCGTGTGTTTGCTTGTAGGAATTACTTATTCGCTCGGTTGAGCTTTACTCCACTGTGTTGGAGCGTTTTACGCACCTGTGTAGTGCGCCTTTTGTTTGGTCGCCTACGTGCGTAGTTTCGCCTTCGGGCAAGTTTGTTCTATTTTTCCTTGTTGGAAATTTCACTAAAGTCTTTTGGACTATACTTCGGTGTCCTGCGCTTGATTCCACCACTACACCCACCTACAGCATTACTGACAAAATCACACACCTTCAAGAATGGAATCAGCAGGAGCCGCAGCAGCCCAGGCGACGCTGGAGGACAGGGTCCGTGAACAGAGTGACCAGATCCTGCAGATGGGGTCCGCACTGCAGGAGGTGATCACCACCATCCGAGGCTGGGGGACTCCTCCACCGCCATCCTCTCTGCCAGCACCATCGGCAAGTCAGCCCATTCCCGCTCCGGAACCCAGAGGAGTTCGACTCTCGCTCCCGAGGGCCTACGATGGGACCGCGGCCGGGTGTCAGGGATTCCTTCTCCAGGTGGAGCTTTACCTGGCCACCGTGCACCCGGCGCCCTCGGGACATGAGAGCGTGTCCGCCCTGATCTCCTGCCTTTCCGGGAAGGCGTTGGAATGGGCCAACGCAGAGTGGAGGAGGATCGACGCGAACACCATCACCTACGACGAGTTCTCCCGCCGCTTCAGGGCGGTGTTTGACCATCCCCCGGAGGGGAAAGCGGCGGGGGAGCGTCTGGTCTTCCTCCGGCAGGGGAAGAGGAGTGCCCAGGAGTTCGCCTTAGAATTCCGTACTCTAGCGGCGGATGCAGGGTGGAATGAGCGGGCTCTCATCGATCACTACAGATGTAGTCTACGCGAGGACATCCGTAGGGAGCTGGCCTGTAGGGACACCAGCCTCTCGTTCGACCAGTTGGTCGACATGTCCATCAGGCTGGATAACCTGCTAGCTACCCGCGGACGTTCCGAGGGGGGTCCGTCCATTTCACCCTCCAGCGCCTCCGAGCCGTGCCCCATGGAGCTCGGGGGCGCTGGCGCTAGAGAGAGGAGGGGTCGGCTTACGAGGGGGTCCATCTCCTGCACCAACTGTGGTCGGGGAGGACACACCGCGGCTAGGTGCTGGGGATGGCCTCCTAGGGGAGAGGACGACAGGTCCCGCACTGAGGAGTCCTTCAAGGTGAGTAGGCGCCCCACTCACCCAGAGCTCTCTGTTGCACATTTCTGTATACCTGTGCGTTTTCCACAGGTAGCACCTCATTCCCAGCATAAGGCGCTGGTAGATTCAGGCGCGGCTGGTAATTTTGTTGATAAGAAGTTTTGTTTAGCCTTAGGGATTCCCCTTCTCCCTGTTGATGTCCCTTTCCCCGTTCATGCCCTAGACAGCCGTCCGTTGGGTGCGGGCTTGATCAGGGAGGTCACTGCGCCACTTAGGATGTGTGCGCAGGGGGGTCATCAGGAGATGATTCAGCTATTTCTGATCGACTCGCCTGCGTATCCGGTGGTGCTGGGCATGCCCTGGTTGAGTACCCATAACCCATCTATTTCGTGGCAGGAGAGGGCTCTGATGGAGTGGTCTGCCCAGTGTGTGGGTCGATGTTTAGGCGTTTCCGTAGGGGGCTACCTCGGTGGAGAGTCCAAACCAGGTGCCCGCATTGCACGTTCCCCCTGAGTATGGGGATTTGGCTATTGCGTTTAGTAAGTCGAGGGCGACGCGGTTGCCGCCCCATAGGCAGGGAGATTGTGCGATAGACCTCCAGGCAGGAGCTGCGCTCCCACGGAGCCATGTGTATCCTCTGTCTCAGGAGGAGAAGAAAGCTATGGAGACTTACATAGACGAATCTCTGAGACAAGGATACATACGGCCTTCCACTTCCCCTGCGTCCTCGAGTTTCTTTTTGTGAAGAAAAAGGATGGTGGGTTACGCCCGTGCATCGATTACCGTGGTCTCAATCAGATCACGGTGAAGTACAGTTATCCACTCCCGCTGATTGCGACCATGAATGAGTCATTGCATGGGGTGCGTTTCTTCACTAAATTAGATCTCAGGAGCGCGTACAACTTGGTGCGCATCAGGGAGGGCGATGAATGGAAGAAAGCCTTTAGTACCACCTCGGGCCATTACGAGTATCTTGTCATGCCATACGGGTTGATGAACGCTCCGTCAGTTTTCCAATCATTCGTGGATGAGATCTTCAGGGACATGCAGGGGCAGGGGGTGGTTGTGTACATAGATGACATTCTCGTGTACTCGCCTACCCGAGTCGAGCATGTGGCCCTGGTGCGCAGAGTGTTGCGGAGGCTGGTGGAGCACGACCTGTATGTTAAGGCAGAGAAGTGTCTGTTTTTCCAGGAGTCGGTCTCCCTTTTTGGGGTATCAGTTGTCTGCGTCAGGGGTGAAGATGGAGGTAGACCGGGTGTCAGCCGTGCGTAATTGGCAAACACCAACCACTGTGAAGGAGGTGCAGCAGTTTTTGGGGTTTGCGAATTACTACCGGAGGTTTTATCCGGGGTTTTGGACAGGTGGCAGCTCCCATCACGTCTCTTTTTGAAGGGGGGTCCGGTGCGTCTGCAGTGGTCTGCCGAGGCGGACAGGGCGTTTGGGAGGCTGAAGGACCTGTTTACCTCGGCCCCGGTGCTGGCGCATCCGGATCCCTCTTTGCCATTTCAGGTAGAGGTGGACGCGTCAGAGGCCGGTATAGGAGCCGTGCTTTCACAACGGTCAGGCGCGCCACCAAACTCCGCCCCTGTGCTTTTTATTCCAAGAAGCTCAGTCCGGCGGAGCGAAACTATGATGTAGGGGACAGGGAGCTGTTAGCCGTGGTACAGGCCCTAAAGGTGTGGAGGCACTGGCTTGAGGGGCTCAACACCCTTTCCTCATTTTGACGGACCACCGTAACCTGGAGTACATCCGGGCAGCGAGGAGGCTGAACCCTCGCCAGGCAAGATGGAATATGTTTTTGACCCGGTTTACATTTAAGATCACGTACATCCCTGGGTCACAGAACGGTAAGGCAGATGCACTGTCTCGGCGGTATGACACGGAGGAGAGGTCCGTGGAGCCCACTCCCATACTGCCGGAGTCGTGTCTGGTGGCACCGGTAGTGTGGGAGGTCGATGCTGAACTCGACCCTAGTCCACCGCAATGCCCGGAGGGTCGGAAGTACGTTCCGCTCGAGGTTCGGGATCGATTGATCTATTGGGCTCACACGTCACCCTCCTCTGGACACCCTGGTATCGGCCGGACAGTGCACTGTCTTAGTGCCAAGTACTGGTGGCCCACGTTGGCGAGGGATGTGAGGGTTTATGTTTCCTCCTGCTCGGTGTGCGCCCAGTGTAAGGCGCCTAGACATCTGCCTAGGAGTAAGTTACTACCCCTGCCCGTTCCACAACGACCATGGTCTCACCTCTCGGTGGATTTCCTTACTGACCTTCCTCCTTCACAGGGGAATACCACTATACTGGTCGTTGTGGACCGGTTTTCTAAGGCCTGTCGCTTTGCTCCCCATGCCGGGCCTTCCTACTGCCCTGCAAACTGCCGAAGCACTATTCACCCATGTGTTCCGGCACTACGGGGTACCCGAGGATATTGTGTCTGATCGAGGTCCCCAATTTACCTCCAGGGTCTCTACCAGAAACCTGCCCCTCCGCCTGCCCTGTCGGAAACTGGGTCGGCGGTTTGTAGGGCCATTTAAAGTCCTGAGAAGGTTGAACGAGGTGTGTTACAAATTACAACTACCTGTTGAATATAAAAGTATTAACCCCTCGTTCCATGTGTCTCTTCTCAGGCCGGTGGTAGCTGGCCCACTCCAAGAAAGTGAGATCAGGGAGACTCCTCCGCCCCCATTGGATATCGAGGGGCACCGGCGTACTCCGTGAGGTCCATCTTGGATTCGAGACGTCGGATGGGGGGTCTCCAATATCTAGTGGAGTGGGAGGGGTACGGTCCGGAGGAACGGTGCTGGGTGCCGAGGAGAGACATTTTGGACCCGTCTCTCCTGACGGAATTCCATCGTGGGCACCCGACGCACCCTGCTCCGCGTCCTCCTGGTCGTCCCCGAGGCCGGAGTCGGCGCACGTCTGGAGCCGCGCGTCAAGGGGGGGGGTACTGTCACGGTTTCGGCCGAGGCTGCCTCTCTTCCTTGCTCGGGCAGGCTTCGGCGTTCGTTGTCTCCGGAATACTAGCTACCACCGTTGCATGTTTCTATGTTCGTTTGCTTTTGTCTGTTTGGTGTGACACCTGTTCTCGTTATAGTGTAATTAGTGTCCTATAAGTTTCTCGTTGTGTTTGTCTAGTGTTGTGTGTGATTGATTTATTTATGTCGTGTGTTTGCTTGTAGGAATTACTTATTCGCTCGGTTGAGCTTTACTCCACTGTGTTGGAGCGTTTTACGCACCTGTGTAGTGCGCCTTTTGTTTGGTCGCCTACGTGCGTAGTTTCGCCTTCGGGCAAGTTTGTTCTATTTTTCCTTGTTGGAAATTTCACTAAAGTCTTTTGGACTATACTTCGGTGTCCTGCGCTTGATTCCACCACTACACCCACCTACAGCATTACTGACAGGTACAGTAAAATTTCCAACATGGTAGTTTATCTCAGACATACATTCAATTAGTACTAGGTTTTAAACGCAGCTTTTCATGTCATGGAGTCAAGCAGGAGTTATCCTCATGGTGTTTAATATTATAAAACCTTGCTTCTTTCTATACCGTTCCTATTCCACCAGGGTCTCAGCTTACGCATAGCCTCCTGCCCCATCAAAAGGCTAGAAAATCAGGAAGTAAAGCATTCAAAGCAATGAAATTATGTTTACAAAAATACATTATGTACAGTGGGGAAAAAAAGTATTTAGTCAGCCACCAATTGTGCAAGTTCTCCCACTTAAAAAGATGAGAGAGGCCTGTAATTTTCATCATAGGTACACATCAACTATGACAGACAAAATTAGAAAAAAAAATCCAGAAAATCACATTGTAGGAGTTTTAATGAATTTATTTGCAAATTATGGTGGAAAAAAAGTATTTGGTCAATAACAAAAGTTTCTCAATACTTTGTTATATACCCTTTGTTGGCAATGACACAGGTCAAACATTTTCTGTAAGTCTTCACAAGGTTTTCACACACTGTTGCTGGTATTTTGGCCCATTCCTCCATGCAGATCTCCTCTAGAGCAGTGATGTTTTGGGGCTGTCGCTGGGCAACACGGACTTTCAACTCCCTCCAAAGATTTTCTATGGGGTTGAGATCTGGAGACTGGCTAGGCCACTCCAGGACCTTGAAATGCTTCTTACGAAGCCACTCCTTCATTGCCCGGGCGGTGTGTTTGGGATCATTATTGTCATGCTGAAAGACCCAGCCACGTTTCTTCTTCAATGCCCTTGCTGATGGAAGGAGGTTTTCACTCAAAATCTCACGATACATGGCCCCATTCATTCTTTCCTTTACACGGATCAGTCGTCCTGGTCCCTTTGCAGAAAAACAGCCCCAAAGCATGATGTTTCCACCCCCATGCTTCACAGTAGGTATGGTGTTCTTTGGATGCAACTCAGCATTCTTTGTCCTCCAAACACGACGAGTTGAGTTTTTACCAAAAAGTTATATTTTGGTTTCATCTGACCATATGACATTCTCCCAATCCTCTTCTGGATCATCCAAATGCACTCTAGCAAACTTCAGATGGGCCTGGACATGTACTGGCTTAAGCAGGGGGACACGTCTGTCACTGCAGGATTTGAGTCCCTGGCGGCGTAGTGTGTTACTGATGGTAGGCTTTGTTACTTTGGTCCCAGCTCTCTGCAGGTCATTCACTAGGTCCCCCCGTGTGGTTCTGGGATTTTTGCTCACCGTTCTTGTGATCATTTTGACCCCACGGGGTGAGATCTTGCGTGGAGCCCCAGATCGAGGGAGATTATCAGTGGTCTTGTATGTCTTCCATTTCCTAATAATTGCTCACACAGTTGATTTCTTCAAACCAAGCTGCTTACCTATTGCAGATGCAGTCTTCCCAGCCTGGTGCAGGTCTACAATTTTGTTTCTGCTGTCCTTTGACAGCTCTTTGGTCTTGGCCATAGTGGAGTTTGGAGTGTGACTGTTTGAGGTTGTGGACAGGTGTCTTTTATACTGATAACAAGTTCAAACAGGTGCCATTAATACAGGTAACGAGTGGAGGACAGAGGAGCCTCTTAAAGAAGAAGTTACAGGTCTGTGAGAGCCATAAATCTTGCTTGTTTGTAGGTGACCAAATACTTATTTTCCGCCATAATTTGCAAATAAATTCATTAAAAATCCTACAATGTGATTTTCTGGATTTTTTTTCCCTCAATTTGTCTGTCATAGTTGACGTGTACCTATGATGGAAATTACAGGCCTCTCTCATCTTTTTAAGTGGGAGAACTTGCACAATTGGTGGCTGACTAAATACTTTTTTCTCCCACTGTATATAGCCAGCCTACTATATATTGATGTGCCATTGTATATGTACATACATATGAATATTAATCAAATACATTATGTACACGTTCATCCATATTTCTTCAACACAAATAACTAAATATGGGGCGGCAGGTAGCTTAGTGGTTAAGAGCGTTGTGCCAGTAACCGAAAGGTCGCTGGTTCTAATCCCCGAACCGACTAGGTGAAAAATCTGCCGATGTGCCCTTGAGCAAGGCACTTAACCCTAATTGCTCCTGTAAGTCGCTCTGGATAAGAGCGTCTGCTAAATGACTAAAATGTAATGTAAATGTAAATATAATTCTAGGTCAGACTTGAGCCAGACAATAAGAAGTGATGTTGAATGTAAGTTAAGTGGTTTATCTGTTCATAAACACTGTATTAAGCACACGGGATGACTGCACAGTTGAGCAGTGGCAGCGATCCGAGCCTTCAGTCCTTAACATTCAAACTGCCTAGACCTGGGTGTATTTCATTATGCTTGCCTGCAGGTGAGCTCTATTGTTTTAGAGGTTTTACTCTGAGTAATCCTCTCAGTAATCCTCAGTGAGTCCCAAACGAAATAACAAAAATTGGCTGAGCCTTCAATGCTACAAAACATCCCACAGTGCTCTCTGATTGAATAGCAACCTCACAAACTTAGGATGCAGTGTTTGAGATGTTTCTGTTAAGCCTTGCCTGGTAAGGCTTGAAGAATCTGTCTTGGGTTCCAGATGTTGGAGGTTTATGTGATCATTTACATTCTAATCTCAGCTCTCCCAGACAGCATCCCCCTGGAACCATATTATCCAACTGAAGAGTTTAATTCCAAAACACCATATATCCATTTTCAAAAATGTTGGTAAATTAGCTTTTTTTTGTGGTGTGTTTCTTCCTCATGTAATCATGTCATGGGGTTGTTAAATGACTGTCACGCACTGACTCTGGGGACTCGTATTTGTTGAGTCAGGGTGTGTATTTTCTGTGTTGTAAGTTCTATGTTGCATTTTCTATGTTTAGATCTAGATCGTATAGATCTATGTTGGCCTGTGTGGTTCCCAATCAGAGGCAGCTGTCGCTCGTTGTCTCTGATTGGGGTCCATACTTAGGCAGCCTATTGGCACTAGTGGGTTGTGGGATCTTGTTCCGTGTAGGTATGTTTTGTGTTCTACCTTGGACTTCACGTTTCGTTTGTTTATTGTTTTGTCGGTTGTTTATTCATTAAAATAAACATGTACGCATATCACGCTGCGCCTTGGTCCGTCCCGTCTATAAGCGAACGTGACAATGACAGACATGTATTTGTTTGAAACCTATCATTAGATGGTTTTATTTCAGAGAGACAAATCATCACTTTTTGTTGCAAAACGAGATATGCAGTGGGGTCCGAAATGATTGACACCCTTGATAAAGATGAGCAGTAAGACATGCTAACCTCCCCTGTTATTGGTAATGGTGAGAGGTTAGCATGTCTTGGAGGTATGATCTTTGATCCTCTGTAACTTTCTCAATCATCATTAATCACGATTCATTAAGGAGTATTCATAATCATGGTAAGTGTTTCGAAACATATTCTATTCTTATTTATATAAAAGTGACTTGAAAATGACACAATACATTATTTACCATTCATTTCTATTGGGCATAAAATGATCTAAAACACAACCAAAACTAACTGCAAATGCATCCAACAAGTTTGTAGTCACAAGCCTGATGTAGTCATTGCGTGCTAGGAATATGGGAACAAATACTAAACTTTGACTACTTTATTTATAAGAATCTTTAGGGATGTCAATCATTTTGACCCCTACCTTTTTGAGAAAAAAAGTATTACTTGTTAAACAAAATCTCTTTCTCTGAGCAATTGTGTTAGTATAAAATAATATAATTTTCAATTTTTTTTGCATACAATATAACTCATTATTTGAATTATTTATTTAATACATTAATTATTTACTTTATCAAGGCTCTCAATAATTTCAGACCCCATTGTATTCGCCTCCCTCTCAGAGAAAAAGTGTAGCACTGCAAGGTTTTACACAGTCAAATGTGACATATAATTGCATTTTTATTAAAGTACTGTAGAATTATACATTTGGACATTAATATTTAAAATATATATATATTTAAAAATGTATCAATACCGTAACATGAGATCTAGTCAAAAGTAGTGCACTATATACAGTGAGGGAAAAAAGTATTTGATCCCCTGCTGATTTTGTACGTTTGCCCACTGACAAAGACATGATCAGTCTATAATTTTAATGGTAGGTTTATTTGAACAGTGAGAGACAGAATAACAACAAAAAAATCCAGAAAAACGCATGTCAAAAATGTTATCATTTGATTTGCATTTTAATGAGGGAAATAAGTATTTGACCCCTCTGCAAAACATGACTTAGTACTTGGTGTCAAAACCCTTGTTGGCAATCACAGAGGTCAGATGTTTCTTGTAGTTGGCCACCAGGTTTGCACACAACTCAGGAGGGATTTTGTTCCACTCCTCTTTGCAGATCTTCTCCAAGTCATTAAGGTTTCGAGGCTGACGTTTGGCAACTCGAACCTTCAGCTCCCTTCACATACAGTGGGGCAAAAAAGTATTTAGTCAGCCACCAATTGTGCAAGTTCTCCCACTTAAAAAGATGAGAGAGGCCTGTAATTTTCATCATAGGTACACGTCAACTATAAAAGACAAAATGAGAAAAAAAAATCCAGAAAATCACATTATAGGATTTTTAATGAATTTATTTGCAAATTATGGTGGAAAATAAGTATTTGGTCAATAACAAAAGTTTTGTCAATACTTTGTTATATACCCTTTGTTGGCAATGACACAGGTCAAACGTTTTCTGTAAGTCTTCACAAGGTTTTCACACACTGTTGCTGGTATTTTGGCCCATTCCTCCATGCAGATCTCCTCTAGAGCAGTGATGTTTTGGGGCTGTCGCTGGGCAACACGGACTTTCAACTCCTTCCAAAGATTTTCTATGGGGTTGAGATCTGGAGACTGGCTAGGCCACTCCAGGACCTTGAAATGCTTCTTACGAAGCCACTCCTTCGTTGCCCGGGCGGTGTGTTTGGGATCATTGTCATGCTGAAAGACCCAGCCACGTTTCATCTTCAATGCCCTTGCTGATGGAAGGAGGTTTTTCACTCAAAATCTCACGATACATGGCCCCATTCATTCTTTCCTTTACACGGATCAGTCGTCCTGGTCCCTTTGCAGAAAAACAGCCCCAAAGCATGATGTTTCCACCCCCATGCTTCACAGTAGGTATGGTGTTCTCTCAGCATTCTTTGTCCTCCAAACACGACGAGTTGAGTTTTTACCAAAAAGTTATATTTTGGTTTCATCTGACCATATGACATTCTCCCAATCCTCTTCTGGATCATCCAAATGCACTCTAGCAAACTTCAGACGGGCCTGGATATGTACTGGCTTAAGCAGGGGGACACGTCTTGCACTGCAGGATTTGAGTCCCTGGCGGCGTAGTGTGTTACTGATGGTAGGCTTTGTTACTTTGTTCCCAGCTCTCTGCAGGTCATTCACTAGGTCCCCCCGTGTGGTTCTGGGATTTTTGCTCACCGTTCTTGTGATCAATTTGACCCCACGGGGTGAGATCTTGCGTGGAGCCCCAGATCGAGGGAGATTATCAGTGGTCTTGTATGTCTTCCATTTCCTAATAATTGCTCCCACAGTTGATTTCTTCAAACCAAGCTGCTTACCTATTGCAGATTCAGTCTTCCCAGCCTGGTGCAGGTCTACAATTTTGTTTCTGGTTACTTTGACAGCTCTTTGGTCTTGGCCATAGTGGAGTTTGGAGTGTGACTGTTTGAGGTTGTGGACAGGTGTCTTTTATACTGATAACAAGTTCAAACAAGTGCCATTAATACAGGTAACGAGTGGAGGACAGAGGATCCTCTTAAAGAAGAAGTTACAGGTCTGTGAGAGCCAGAAATCTTGCTTGTTTGTAGGTGACCAAATACTTATTTTCCACCATAATTTGCAATAAATTCATAAAAATCCTACAATGTGATTTTCTGGATTTTTTTTTCCTCAATTTGTCTGTCATAGTTGATGTGTACCTATGATGAAAATTACAGGCCTCTCTCATCTTTTTAAGTGGGAGAACTTGCACAATAGGTGGCTGACTAAATACTTTTTTTCCCCACTGTATTTTCTATGGGATTAAGGTCTGGAGACTGGCTAGGCCACTCCAGGACCTTAATGTGCATTCTTCTTGAGCCACTCCTTTGTTGCCTTGGCCGTGTGTTTTGGGTCATTGTCATGCTGGAATACCCATCCACGACCCATTTTCAATGCCCTGGCTGAGGGAAGGAGGTTCTCACCCAAGATTTGACGGTACATGGCCCGTCCATCGTCCCTTTGATGCGGTGAAGTGGTCCTGTCCCCTTAGAACACCCCCAAAGCATAATATTTCCACCTCCATGTTTGACGGTGGGGATGGTGTTCTTGGGGTCATAGGCAGCATTCCTCCTCCTCCAAACACGGCGAGTTGAGTTGATGCCAAAGAGCTCGATTTTGGTCTCATCTGACCACAACACTTTCACCCAGTTCTCCTCTGAATCATTCAGATGTTCATTGGCAAACTTCAGATGGCCCTGTACATGTGCTTTCTTGAGCAGGGGGACCTTGCGGGCGCTGCAGGATTTCAGTCCTTCACGGCGTAGTGTGTTACCAATTGTTTTCTTGGTGACTATGGTCCCAGCTGCCTTGAGATCATTGACAAGATCCTCCTGTGTAGTTCTAGGCTGATTCCTGACCGTTCTCATGATCATTGCAACTCCACGAGGTGAGATCTTGCATGTAGCCCCAGGCCGAGGGAGATTGACAGTTATTTTGTGTTTCTTCCATTTGCGAATAATCGCACCAACTGTTGTCACCTTCTCACCAAGCTGCTTGGCGATGGTCTTGTAGCCCATTCCAGCCTTGTGTAGGTCTACAATCTTGTCCCTGACATCCTTGGAGAGCTCTTTGGTCTTGGCCATGGTGGAGAGTTTGGAATCTGATTGATTGCTTCTGTGGACAGGTGTCTTTTATACAGGTAACAAACTGAGATTAGGAGCTCAGCTCGTTACCTGTATAAAAGACACCTGGGAGCCAGAAATATTTCTGATTGAGAGGGGGTGAAATACTTATTTCCCTCATTAAAATGCAAATCAATTTATAACATTTTTGACATGCGTTTTTCTGGATTTTTTTGTTGTTATTCTGTTTCTCACTGTTCAAATAAACCTACCATTAAAATTATAGACTGATCATTTCTTTGTCAGTGGGCAAACGTACAAAATCAGCAGGGGATCAAATACTTTTT
This sequence comes from Coregonus clupeaformis, assembly GCF_020615455.1. NCBI lineage: Eukaryota > Metazoa > Chordata > Actinopteri > Salmoniformes > Salmonidae > Coregonus > Coregonus clupeaformis. The sequence goes on from NC_059210.1 coordinate 32,532,900, forward strand.
TCCCTCACTGTATGGAATAGGGTGCCATTTGGGACGAGGCCTAACTCTTACCAAGCACTATAGCATGAGGTTAGATTTATGACGTGTTGAATTTATATGTTAAATATACAGGATACGAACATTCCATTCCAGCTAAACAATGGATATATAGCGTTTATCAACAAAAACAATTGTAATACACATCTAAAATCTATGAATAAAAAATCTGATATAAGTAATATTGTACAGACATATAAAGTTATCCATAAGAGAGATAATATGTGTGTACGAAATGAATATACTACAGATGAGGAGCCGCCAATCTGAACATGCAGCTAGAAATACACTACCGTTCCAAAGTTTGGGTTCACTTAGAAATGTCCTTCTTTTCGAAAAAAAAAGCTATTTTTTTGTCCATTAAAATAACATCAAATTGATCAGAAATACAGTGTAGACATTGTTAATATTGTAAATGGCTATTGTAGCTGGAAACGGCTGATTTATTATGGAATAAATCTACATAGGCGTACAGAGGCCCATTATCAGCAACCATCAGTTCTGTGCTCCAATGGCACGTTGTGTTTGCTAATCCAAGTTTATCATTTGAAAAGGCTAATTGATCATTAGAAAACCCTTTTGCAATTATGTTAGCACAGCTGAAAACTGTTGTGCTGATTAAAGAAGCAATCAAACTGGCCTTCTTGAGACTAGTTGAGTATCTGGAGCATCAGCAATTGTGGGTTCGATTACAGGCTCAAAATGGCCAGAAACAAATAACTTTCTTCTGAAACTCGTCAGTCTATTCTTGTCCTGAGAAATGAAGGCTATTCCATGCGAGAAATTGCCAAGAAACTGAAGATCTCGTACAACATTGTGTACTACTCCCTTCACAGACCAGCGCAAACTGGCTCTAACCAGAATAGAAAGAGGAGTGGGAGGCCCCGGTGCACAACTGAGCAAGAGGACAAAGAAAAAGCCATATCTCAGACTGCCCATCTTAATATTTTATTTTTATTGGCCAGTCTGAGATATGGCTTTTTCTTTGCAACTCTGCCTAGAAGGTCAGCATCCCGGAGTCGCCTCTTCACTGTTGACGTTGAGACTGATGTTTTGCGGGTACTATTTAATGAAGCTGCCAGTTGAGGACCTGTGAGGTGTCTGTTTCTCAAACTAGACACTAATGTATTTGTCCTGTTGCCCAGTTGTGCACCGGGGCTTCCCACTCCTCTTTCTATTCTGGTTAGAGACAGTTTGACCTGTTCTGTGAAGGGAGTAGTACACAGCGTTGTACGAGATCTTCAGTTTCTTGGCAATTTCCCGCATGGAATAGCCTTCATTTCTCAGAACAAGAATAGACTGACGAGTTTCAGAAGAAAGTTATTTGTTTCTGGCCATTTTGAGCCTGTAATCGAACCCACAATTGCTGACGCTCCAGATACTCAACTAGTCTCAAGAAGGCCAGTTTTATTACAGTTTTCAGCTGTGCTAACATAATTGCAAATTGGTTTTCTAATGATCAATTGGTCTTTTAAAATGATAAACTTGGATTAGCAAACACAACGTGCCATTGGAACAGAGGACTGATGGTTGCTAATAATGGGCCTCTGTAAGCCTATGTAGATATTCCATTAAAAATCACCTGTTTCCAGCTACAATATCTATTTACAACATTAACAATGTCTACACTGTATTTCTGATCAATTGGTTGTTATTTTAAAGGACAAAAAAATTGCTTTTCTTTAGAAAACAAGGACATTTCTAAGTGACGCCAAACTTTTGAACGGTAGTGTATATGCAACTCCTTTTTAGTACAGAAAAAATATGAGTGACTTCATGATACTACTCTGTTTGTACATGTCCTCTATGAGTTCATCCCTGCCCTTCACCCTGGTCGTGTCAATAGGCTGGAGAAAGCAGCAGAAAAGACAGACATGAGGGGAGCAAGAAGGAGGAGGCAGGACCTGGACGGTGGGCGTGTGCTTTTAGAGACTCCTGGTTAATCTCTTCCTGGTTGGACGGGCTCAGGGCATCAGCGTTGGCAGCTGGTTGGTTACGACTGGAGCACATGTCATACAGGTTTCCAGAAAACTGCATCTTCTTGGACTCCTGTCGCAGAGACTCCCAGACAGCAGAAGCCTCATCTGGACACCAGGCCATCGCCACGTTTGCACAGTCATGAAACTCATCCCAGGACCTGTAGGGGGTGGAACAGAGATGGTCACATGCAGTGCATTCGGAAAGTATTCAGACCCCTTGACTTTTTCCACATTTTGTTACGTTACAGCCTTATTCTAAAATATATTAAATAAACAATCCCCCGCACCCAAAAAAAAACAACAACAACAACATCAATACCTTATTTACATATACATATTCAGACTATTTGCTATGAGACTCTAAATTGAGCTCAGGTGCATCCTGTTTCCATTCATCATCCTTGAGATGTTTCTACATCTTGATTGAGTCCACTTGTGGTAAATTCAATTGATTGGACATGATTTGGAAAGGCACACACCTGTCTATACAAGGTCCCACAGTTGACAGTGCATGTCAGAGCAAAAAACAAGCCATGAGGTCGAAGGAATTGTCCGTAGAGCTCCGAGACAGGATTGTGTCGAGGGACAGATCTGGGGAAGGGCACCAAAAAATGTCTGCAACATTGAAGGTCTCCAAGAACACAGTGGTCTCCATCATTCTTAAAAGGAAGAAGTTTGGAACCATCAAGACTCTTCCTAGAGCTGGCCGCCCGGCCAAACTGAGCAACGGGGGAGAAGGGCCTTGTTCAGGGAGGTGACCAAAAATTGTCACTCTGACAGAGCTCCAGAGTTCCTCTGTGGAGATGGGAGAACCTTCCAGAAGGACAACCATAACCATCTCTGCAGCACTCCATCAATCAGGCCTTTATGGTAGAGTGGCCAGACGGAAGCCACTCCTCAGTAAAAGGCACATGACAGCCCGCTTGGAGTTTGCCAAAATGCACCTAAAGACTTGCAGACCATGAGAAACAAGATTATCTGGTCTGATGAAACCAAGATTGAACTCTTTGGCCTGAATGCCAAGTGTCACGTCTGGAGGAAACATGGCACCATCCCTACGGTGAAGCATGGTGGTGGCAGCATCATGCTGTGGGGATGTTTTTCAGCGGTAGGGACTGGGAGACTAGTCAGGATCGAGGGAAAGATGAACGGAGCAAAGTACAGAGAGATCCTTGATGAAAACATGCTCCAGAGCGCTCAGGACCTCAGATAGGGGTGAAGGTTCACCTTCCAACAGGACAACGACCCTAAGCACACAGCCAAGACAACACAGGAGTGGCTTCGGGACAAGTCTCAATGTCCTTGAGTGGCCCAGCCAGAGACCGGACTTGAACCCGATTTAACATCTCTGGAGACACCTGAAAATAGCTGTGCAGCGACGCTCCCCATCCAACCTGATAGAGCTTGAGAGGATCTGCAGAGAAGAATGGGAGAAACTCCCCAAATACAGGTGTGCCAAGCTTGTAGCGTCATACCCAAGAAGACTCAAGGCTGAAATCGCTGCCAAAGGTGCTTCAACAAAGTACTGAGTAAAGGGTCTGAATAATTACGTAAATGTTATATTTCAGTTTTAATATTTTAATAAATTTGCTATAATTTCTAAAAACCTGTTTTTGCTTTGACATTATGGGGTATTGTGTGTAGATTGATGAGGGGGGTGAAAACTATTTAATCCATTTTAGAATAAGGCTGTAACAAAACAAAATGTGGAAAAAGTCAAGGGGTCTGAATACATTCCGAATGCACTGTAGCTCTGGAGTTACATATGTCCATATCTTTCTATAATAGCCATGTTGTTCAAGACACTATCCATTATTAATCTGTGTGTAAAATATCCCCCATGAAACCATGGTTTTAGTTATGTTGTTGCTATGGCAAGGACTATGTGTAAGTCTGTAAGGAGGAGATTAGGCAGAAGCAGATTGGTCCAACACAACATCTTCCCGTAACACCACTCATAAACACCTTAGATTCACATTCCCTGGTTACAAGTTCAGAAAGGCTAAACTTGCACTGTATTTGGATATGGGCCCATAGTCTAAACTCAACCCTTAAACATCACATCTGTTGGGGGCTTAGGGGCATATGTTTACCGCACACACAGGAGACCTTGAGGGGAATGGGTGAAACAAAGAGGAAGCAAAATGCAGCCTTGCAAAGTCCCAGAGTCACATGTGCAGTGGAAAACAGCAGAGTAACAGCAGGTGAAGGGCAGCTTGTTTGCAATATCTGCCCGCAGTCTCTTTTCTGAATAAAATAATAAAGGATTGCTGAGGTGTTAGATTAAACACTTGTGAAGCATACACTGCATACTAATGCATAAACAAACCAAGATCACGGCCCGGGAAACAAGGACATTACCTGTTCTACTAACGACAGATTTTCCTTCATTTTTATTCTATACTCACGGTAAACTCTCCTATCATTCCATAGAGAATACTGACAGTGGTGCAGCCTTGGCCTAGATGCAAATCTGAGACTTTTATCCAGGAGAGAAAATACTGCCTTTCTACTTGTCCCTAATAGATTTGACCACATTCCTAGGAAGAGTGTGTGTGTGTGTGTATGTGTGTGTATATGCGTGCGTGCAATCGTGCGCGCGTGCAGACGTATGTATACACACATATGTAAGAGTACGCTTACTGAATGGCAGGGTTAGTACCTTAATTGGTACCTTAAGGAATATGACCAAAATAATAACATAATTGTAATGACCACTATATCCCTGAAGATACCAAGTGTGTCTCCAGCTCCGCAATACTGAACAGCAACTCCCGACAGGACCTTCCTACATTGATGCAACAATGTGTCTGGGAATGGGTTGATCTTGATGGGGTGATGCATGGAGAGGCATCTTCCAGGGGGGTCATACCCTAGCTCAACACCAACAATTTAAAATATCATTCCAATCCCGATTAAAAGACAAATTCAGTTTAGCAATATAAGGGGCTGACTTTGGGACCATGCGGACGCCTGGGAGTGGGAGGGAAGGCTGTTTATATGGCTGGCTGGCTTTACGGAGAGCTCATCGACATGCAGAGGTAAAGATGGCTGTACTTTGGCTAGGTAACTGCTGTTTGACTTGATATGAAACTAAACTAGAGTGTAACCCCGGTGCTGAACTAGAGCATAGCAGCTAATATGTTTGTAGAATGTTAAGTCCCCTATTGACTGAGGTCAATGAAGCTACAGCAACAAGTTGATAATGTCTGGAGTCAATTTTGCTTATTTTTGCTGTTCTCCAAATTGCATTTTAGAGTTTTTAAATGAGCTTCAATTTTATAAAAATTCCTTGACATAATATTAAGATTGATTACAGACGCATGTAAAAATAGAATGGAAGGCGGAGATGGATAAAGAGAGACCCTCAATCTTTAATTAGGCACTCCAATATGCCTCCAGCAAATGGGAAGTGCTGTCAGGATGTTAGAGAGAGCTAGGGCATAAACACGGGGAAGAAAGAGAGAGAGACGGAGAGAATGAAATAGAGGTAAAGATCTGGTGAAGCCCATCGTTCAATGGTAATGAAATTATGGGTCACAGTGTTCTATCAATTTACACATGTTGGAGTGTGTGTTTAAAAATAACATATAGATGAGGGGATTTGTATATACTGTACGTTCATAATAAATGTTCTTGGTTCACCTGTCAGTGACTGTAGGGCTATAGTGTGTGTGTGTGTGTGTGTGTGGGTGGGGTGGGTGGGGGGATGCTTACTTGCAGATGGTGTGTATCTCCTGTGTGTCCTCATCTTTCTGGGCACTGTCAGTCAGGCTGTCTCCCAGAGCCATCAGACACTGAGCGAAGCCCTTATAGATGGAGTGACACCTCCTGGTGGAGGCAGCAGAGCTGGGACAGGGGCCGACGACTGGATGGAGACACAGAGACAGAGACATAGAGTATACCATCAGCACTCTCTCTATCCCTGGCTCACAATGGGGAGAAATGAGCATCAGGAGAGTTCAATACTGCCAAGCAGAGGACTTCTGAGTGGTTTTTGAAAATGTGTTTGGTTACTTAAACAAGCGGCAACAAAGCTCTCAGTCTTATAGAAGGCTTGACAAACCATGGATCCTCTATAGCTGGATCCTCCATATGTACACTACATGACCAAAAGTATGTGGACACCTGCTCTTTGAACATCTCATTCCAAAATCATGGTCATTAATATGGAGTTGGTCCCCCCGTTGCTGCTATAACAGCCTCCACTCTTCTGGGAAGGCTTTCCACTAGATGTTGGAACATGGCTGCGGGGACTTGCTTCCATTCAGCCACAAGAGCATTAGTGAGGTCGGGCACTGATTTTCGGCGATTAGGTCTGGCTCGCAGTCGGCATTCCAATTCATCCCAAAGGTGTTCGATGGGGTTAAGGTCAGGGCTCTGTGCAGGCCAGTCAAATTCTTCCACACCGATCTCGACAAACGATTTCTTTACGGACCTCGCTTTGTGCACGGGGGCACTGATATACTGAAACAGGAAAGGGCCTTCCCAAAAACTGTTGCCACAAAATTGGAAGCACAGAATGGTCTAAAATGTAATTGTATGCTGTAGCATTAAGATTTCCCTTCACTGGAACTAAGGGGCCTAGCCCGAACCAGCCCCAGACCATTATTCCTCCTCCACCAAACTTTACAGTTGGCACTATGCATTGGGGCAGGTAGCGTTCTCCTGGCATCTGCCAAACCCAGATTCCTCTGTCGGACTGCCAGATGGTGAAGCGTGATTCCTCACTCCAGAGAAGGCGTTTCCACTGCTCCAGAGTCCAATGGCGGCTAGCTTTACCCCACTCCAGCTGACGCTTGGCATTGCGCATGGTGATTTTAGGCTTGTGTGCGGCTGCTTGGCCATGGAAACTCCTTTCATTAAGCTCCTGACAAACAGTTATTGTGCTGATGTTGCTTCCAGAGGCAGTTTGGAACTCGGTAGTGAGAGTTGCAACTGAGGATAGAGGATTTTTACGCGCTACACACTTCAGCACTCGGCAGACCCGTTCTGTGAGCTTGTAGCCTAACACTTCGCGGCTGAGCCGTTGTTGCTCCTAGACGTCTCCACTTCACAATATTAGCACTTACAGTTGACCGGGGCAGCTCTAGCAGGGCAGACATTTGACGAACTGACTTGTTGGAAAGGTGGCATCCTATAATGGTGCCACATTGAAAGTCAGTGAGCTCTTCAGTAAGGCCATTCTACTGCCAATGTTTGTCTGTGGAGATTGTGTGGCTGTGTGCTCGATTTTATACACCTGTTAGCAACGGGTGTGGCTGAAATAGCCAAATCCACTAATTTGAAGGGGTGACCACATACTTTTGTATATTTTGTGTATCTATAGCTGTACATCTTCAGCTTTCCTGACATTGAGAGACACGGTTATGTTCCTTTGTCAGGCTATTTCAGATAGAGTACCTATGTCCTTGAAATCAGCATGGTTTTACACAATCCAAACTAATTGAATCTGAACAGCATGATGCACTGTGCCAACAACCAACCTTCAAACCTATTGATTTCGGGCAATGTTTGGCAGTGGGGGTCTAAGGATTATTGGTTTCACTCATCCCCATCAGAATTTAATGACCTAGAGAGAGCAGAGAGAGATAGACAAACGAGTGAATAGAGCCAAGAGAGATAGCGACAGTATAAGGAACTAGAGGGAAGAGAAGTGAAGAGGAAATTAACAGATGCGCCATCTATTGAGGAAGTAAAAAAAGAATGTATATGCTGGTCTATGTTGGTCGAAAAAGACCACGGTTGTCCAGCCCAGTTGTTCCACATATAAGCACATGTTGCTGCATTGTGTGTTGCTACTTTCCCCAATAGAAATGTGTCTTAATTGAACTACAGCAATATGCTAAGTCCCAGCGCCATGCACACCACGCCATGCCCCATCCCATGTCCCATCCTGGTCTGGTTCAATAAGCATCCTGTACAGGGCAGCAGATAGGCTGCTTTTGAGCCTCAATGTAAATATTTGATAGCTTGACAGAGCCTGGAGGAATCCATAGAGCGTTCCTATAAAAAAGCAGGCAGACTCAAGTCAGACAGACATGACTGATGAAGAAACTACAGACCTAACTGATGTAGTTGTTTCAGCCTTAAAGAACATTCAATTCATTTTCTATCTCTTCTGGTGTATTTTCATCACACTGGTTTTGCATTGATAATTTACCAAACTCCCCCCTCTCCATCAACAAAGATTGATGAAGACGTGCACATCTAGCTTCACATTCATTGAAGGTTAGGAATCTTGTGATTTTCTGTGCAGATCTTTTCTTTCAAGAGTATTGGCGTCATGAGAAAAAATATATAATTAAAGTGCAGATATCGATATCAAAAGGCTAGAGGGAAAAGTTTATATAAGTTCTATATGTCAGGCATCACAGCCATACTGTCTCTAGCACTACATACATTATAGACAACTGGATGCCAAAGGCACTGTATAATGTTGTTTTCCTGTCATTACAGCAATGTTCCAGGGGGCTTGTTACTGGAGTTTATTTGAGTCATGGTGATACTGCACATCAGAACTACCACAGTGGAGTCTTTGCTTCACTGTATTGACCTCCCTCTTCCACTTGAAGCCTCAGTAATGAACTGGCCTGTAAGCCAGGGTAAATACAGTGCCTTGCAAAAGTATTCATCCCCCTTGGCGTTTTTCCTATTTTGTTGCATTACAACCTGTAATTTAAATGGATTTTTATTTGGATTTCATGTAATGGATATACACAAAATAGTCCAAATTGGTGAAGAGAAATTAAAAAAATAACTAACGGAAAAGTGGTGTGTGCATATGTATTCACCCCTTTGCTATGAAGCCCCTAAATAAGATCTGGTGCAACCAATTACCTTCAGAAGTCACATAATTAGTTAAATAAAGTCCACCTGTGTGCAATCTAAGTGTCACATGATCTGTCACATGATCTCAGTATATACGCATGTTCTGAAAGGCCCCAGAATCTGCAACACCACTAAGCAAGGGGCACCACCAAGCAAGCGGCACCATGAAGACCAAGGAGCTCTCCAAAGTTCAGGGACAAAGTTGTGGAGAAGTACAAATCAGGGTTGGGTTATAAAAAAATATCCGAAACTTTGAACATCCCACGGAGCAACATTAAATCCATTATTAAAAAATGGAAAGAATATGGCACCACAACAAACCTGCCAAGAGAGGGCCGCTCACCAAAACGCACAGACCAGGCAAGGAGGGCATTAATCAGAGAGGCAACAAAGAGACCAAAGATAACCCTGAAGGAACTGCAAAGCTCCACAGCGGAGATTGGAGTGTCTGTCCATAGGACCACTTTAAGCCGTACACTCCACAGAGCTGGGCTTTACGGAAGAGTGGCCAGGAAAAAGCCATTGCTTAAAGAAAAAAACAAGCAAACACATTTGGTGTTCGCCAAAAGGCATGTGGGAGACAAACATATGGAAGAAGGTACTCTGGTCAGATGAGACTAAAATTGAGCTTTTTGGCCATCAAGGAAAACGCTACGTCTGGCGTAAACCCAACACCTCTCATCACCCCGAGAACACCATCCCCACAGTGAAGCATGGTGGTTGCAGCATCATGCTGTGGGGATGTTTTTCATCGGCAGGGACTGGGAAACTGGTCAGAATTGAAGGAATGATGGATGGCGCTAAATACAGTGAAATTCTTGAGGGAAACCTGTTTCAGTCTTCCAGAGATTTGAGACTGGGACGGAGGTTCACCTTTCAGCAGGACAATGCCCCTAAGCATATTGCTAAAGCAACACTCGATTGGTTTAAGTGGAAACATTTGAATGTCTTGGAATGGCATAGTCAAAGCCCAGACCTCAATCCAATTGAGAATCTGTGGAGTGACTTAAAGATTGCTGTACACCAGCAGAACCCATCCAACTTGAAGGAGCTGGAGCAGTTTTGCCTTGAAGAATGGGCAAAAATCCCAGTGGCTAGATGTGCCAAGCTTATAGAGACATACCCCAAGAGACTTGCAGCTGTAATTGCTGCAAAAGGGGGCTCTACAAAGTATTGACTTTGGGGGTGTGAATAGTTATGCACGCTCAAGTTTTCTGTTTTTTTTTGTCTTATTTCTTGTTTGTTTCAAAGTGGTAGGCATGTTGTGTAAGTGAAATTATACAAACCCCCCAAAATCAATTTTAATTCCAGGTTATAAGGCAACAAAATAGGAAAAATGCCAAGGGGAGTGAATACTTTCGCAAGCCACTGTAGCTGCATGCTATGAGTGGAGCACAGAGATCAAGGGGAGCAGTTGGAAGGATTCAGCAAAAGACAAGACTCACCAGTCAGAGCTGCTTAAAACACTGCTACTTATTCTTATTACTGCTCCTGATAATCTTCACATAATTGCTGGTCAGGGTGGAAAACAGAACAAGTCATTACCCAAATGAGAGAGCTTATGGTCCCGGGGGAGTTTGTAAGACTTTCTGGAAACCCAATATCTATAATCTGTCCTGCTGTATAATTAAGTAAAAATGAAAACAGAACAGCATGAGTTGAACTATACTGTACCAACATAATGTTTTGTATATGTTGTCTAAAATGTGCTCCCTTAAAACATCAATGTAGCTGATAACTATGAGTTTGGAGGAAATACACACATGAAAAACTGAATAATGTTGTATTTATAAAGTTCCATTCTGCATCACTCCATATATGATTAACCTCTTGAAGCATAAAAACAGTATGAAGTATAAGAATAGACAAGAGAAAAATAAACAGTCCCCTGTAATAAGTGGGTCTAGACGACCCACCCGGCAGACTGACGGGCTGAGTCTTTCTCGGCACATGCATGGCCAGGCATGACTCCAACACCATCATAAAGTTTGCCGACGACACAACAGTGGTAGGCCTGATCACCGACAACGATGAGACAGCCTATAGGGAGGAGGTCAGAGACCTAGCCGTGTGGTGCCAGGACAACAACCTCTCCCTCAACGTGACCAAGACAAAGGAGATGATTGTGGACTACAGGAAAAAAAAGAGGACTGAGCACGCCCCCCCATTCTCATCGACGGGGCTGTAGTGGAACAGGTTGAGAGCTTCAAGTTCCTTGGTGTCCACATCACCAATGAACTATCATGGTCCAAACACACCAAGACAGTCGTGAAGAGGGCACGACAAAGCCTATTCCCCCTCAGGAGACTGAAAAGATTTGGCATGGGTCCTCAGATCCTCAAAAAATTCTACAGCTGCACCATCGAGAGCATCCTGACTGGTTGCATCACCGCCTGGTATGGCAACTGCTTGGCCTCCGACCGCAAGGCACTACAGAGGGTAGTGCGTATGGCCCAGTACATCACTGGGGCCAAGCTTCCTGCCATCCAGGACCTCTATACCAGGCGGTGTCAGAGGAAGGCCCTCAAAATTGTCAAAGACTCCAGCCACCCTAGTCATAGACTGTTCTCTCTGCTACCGCGAACGCAAGCGGTACCGGAGTGCCAAGTCTAGGTCCAAAAGACTTCTCAACAGCTTCTACCCCCAAGCCATAAGACTCCTAAACAGCTAATCATGGCTATCCAGACTATTTGCACTGCCCCCCCTCCCCATCTTTTTACGCTGCTGCTACTCTGTTAATTATTTATGCATAGTCACTTTAACTCTACCCACATGTACATATTACTTCAACTAGCCGGTGCCCCCGCACATTGACTCTGCACCGGTACCCCCTGTATATATAGCCCTCCCTACTGTTATTTTATTTTACTTCTGCTCTTTTTTTCTCAACACTTTTTTGTTGTTTTATTCTACTTTTTTATTTAAAATAAATGCACTGTTGGTTAAGGGCTGTAAGTAAGCATTTCACTGTAATGTCTGCACCTGTTGTATTCGGCGCATGTGGCCAATAAAATTTGATTTGATTTGATTTGATATCTCTATTCATGAATATGCAGCTGTTGCCAGGCATAGTGCTGAACTAGCAGAATTGGTGCTGATGTCTGTTGCACAAGTGCTGCAGACTCCCAATAGGGAGCACATCAAAATAAATGAGAGCCATTCTTTCTCATGTGTCAATTTCTGAACGATGCACACCCTTCTGATAAATCCATACACAAACGGTTGTGACACCTCTAAAAATAAAACAGGACTTAGAGTTCAGAGGACCATTTAGGTGTACATTATGATTTCATTTCACTTTACTTCATACAGCTGGTTGTTTACTGTGTTCATGTAGAAAGTGGGGAAATGCCTTAAAAAAAACACTCAAAATCTCAGTGGCCTCTTCTTCGATGCAGGTAACCTGTTGTTTATATTAGCTTACCATTAAAATTCTTATCTCCAGGTTTTTAATCAAACTACCTTGTGTATTCCCTCATATATTGTATGAAATCGTTTTTAAAAAATACTCTCCACAGACTTTCTTTTTCATCTGGTAGGGCTCTTGCTCTGCCAGTGACATTGTATACTGGAGAATCAGTGGAGTAACCCTTTACAATAAGTTGTTCTTACACCTGTGTAGTAACACTGAAATTATGTCAGGAACTTACATAATGCTTAAGTAATTGTCATTATGAAACTAAAGCTAATTAGATGCCAATCAAAATCTAGTATAATCTGGTATCAGTGTGTAGCCTGTGGCACCTAGCTGGTATGAGACAAGGTGAGCATGTAAATAAATACTGAAGGTGGAACTCTCCAGTAGGAGTGTTTGTTCGACCCAGAGTACAGGGAACAGTGCATATTCCCTGTTCACGCCAGTGGCAGTGTTGCGAAAGTCTGTCAAACTTTTGTTTATTTTTCTGTGAATGCTTTACCACGTAGCTTACTCAAGCAAACGACAGCCCTCTAAAATAATGATTTGTGTTGCAGTAGCCTCTGCCAAGTCCCCAACAACCGGATGTTCTGGTTTTCAGGGGAAATGGAAAGAGAGCCTGTGAAGCGACTTCCGCTTTTGGACATTAACAAGGCGACACTCCATATTACTAACTCCTCCTCCACATTTACTGGATTGGTTGAACAGTGCAGAAGAAAACCTCCCCCGAACAGTTTTTTTCTTCTCGCCAAGTCCAATATGCAGGGGATCTAGTTTCAGGCGTTTATTTTACGCCTGCTACGTTAGGTTAGTGTTGCAGTGACGTGTTCGACGCTGTTGGAGGGAAGCGTTCAAGGCTGTTGCGAGAAGCGGCTTTGGCGCCATGTTTGTTGTTGTGTGGGCAAGGGACAGGGGTATGGCCTACCAACTTTAAAGGTATGTGCTTTAATCCTTTTTCAAAATGTTTTATGAGATTGGAGAACACGTTAGGAGGGATCGTAGACCATTCCTCCATTCATATGGGGCTATTTTGCTTCCACTGGTCCTGTGGAACCTTGTTAAGGTTAACGGCATCCTGAACTTCACCAAGTATCAGGACATTTTAGCAAAAAACCTGGTTGCCTCTGACAGGAAACTGACACTTGGTCGCAAGTGGATATTCCAACAAGGCAATAAGTCCAAGCACACATCAAAATCCACAAAGAAATTGTTAATTGACCACAAAATCTACATTTTGCAAAGGCCATCTCAGTCTCCGGACTTGAACCCCATTGAAAACCTGTGGTTTGAATTGAAGAGGGCAGTCCATAAGAGCAGTCAAAGGATATCAAGGATCTGGAAAGATTCTGTATGGAGGAATGGTTTAAGATCCCTCCCAACGTGTTCTCCAATCTCATAAAACATTTTAGAAAAAGGCTGTGTCGTTATCCTCGCAATTACTTATTACTTGTTAAACAAAATCTATTTCTCTGAGCAATTGTATTAGTATAAAATAATATAATTTTCCAATTATTTTGAGCATACAATATAGCTCAGTATTTGTATTATTTATTTTATACAGTATTTTTTGCTCGTTTTATCAAGGGTGCAAATAATTATGGACCTGACTGTATTTAATTCACAGTGTGATGTACAGTACACTAGCCCGGGTGTTTTCTAACGTCAGCTCTACACACATCCACTGGGAAGACAACTCCATCCAACACAAGGTGCTCTAGAGACAGGAGCCATAAGCCAAGTTATTAGACTGATAATTCCACTACATCATTAGCACCACCCTCACAGGGACTAGAATTTGAACAGAAAGTCCTCATTCTTCATCTGTGGGTGGCGCTCAGAGGTCTGTATGGCACTGTCTGAACAGGCTCCATTGTGTTTCTGATTAGTAGTAGCTCAGTGTATTTTTTTGTCTGAGCAAATATTCAGTGTGTCACTGTCTGAGCAGCAAAGCCTAAGATTTTTGTCTGACCAGGTAACTGCTGTTGCACTCTCTGGCACTTAGTGGGTGGAAGGCTGGGGAGGTTTACTATGGCACTATGGTAACTTTTACTATGGTAACTCCATCATTAAGGGCAACAGCCAGGCTTATGAACCTGCTGGTGACAGCATTGCGTGCGAGAGGAATAGAGGAACTCCCACTGCAACCTCCATTCTGGGCACAATAAGAAAGAGAAAGGCAGATGGAGAGAGAGAGAAATAGAGAGAGAAAGAGAGAGAGAGAGCGTGAGACAGAGAGAGACAGAGAGAGAGAGAAAGAGAGAGAGAGAGCGAATGAAAAAGAGGGAGGGAGGGTAGGCTCTGCATGGGATCGGCACTAAAAACAACACCTGATAATTAGCTCTACCGGACTAACTCCCATTTCCAAATGAATGATTAACCTCTCTGATCTTTCCATTTGGACCTCAGTTCCCATCACACGGGAGAGGAGGGAGAAGAATAAAAAGCCTACATCCACAGAATATACATTTCCCCATAGAGGACAATAGTGATACAGAAAGGAACGAGACAGAAAGGTGGAGATAGAGATTACATAAATACTGTGCTCCAGAAATACAAAGGTTTTGTAACATAATTAGTCTATTCTGAAGCATTAGGAGGAAGGAGAGGTGGAGCAACTTGGTGGAGTCTTGGTTTAACTGTAATCTGTTATAATGAGGGTTGAAGCCAAGCAGGTCACACTGAAATGAGAGGATTAGTGCTGCTACTACCTACATCATGTTCATTAGGACCACCAGTGCTGCTGTGCAAGTTGTCCTGTATGTGTGTGAAAATAATTGGAACACAATGCAGACCTAGGCAGACTGGATGAGGCAAATTATCTGCCTGTTGGTTAGTACAGATAGAGAGAGAGAGAGAGAGAGAGAGGGGGGGGGGGGAGAGAGTATGAGAAATATGCTTTACTCATAGAGCAACCTTTTACATCAATGTAAAGAAAAAGCCTTCTCAGATTAAATCCAGTCCAGCTCCTTAAGCCTTTCTCTGTCTCTTAAACACTCTTCCTGTCTTTCCCTCTCTCTCTAAAGATCTGATCAATCTGTAGGAAAAAATACTTGCCAAGTAACTATTTATTTGGCTCAGAAGAGCTAAAAAGATACACAAATTGCTTCAAGGGCACTGATGAAGAGAGAACATATCTTTAATGTGCAAGCTTCTTTCATATTCCTTCTTTAGCACGCTGTTTTCTAAACACAGACACGCCCTCAAACACCCAAGCACGTACACACACATTAACAAAATGAACACAACATATGGACACACAGAAACACCACACACACTCACTCTATATCTCCTCCAAGTCCATTCCCCATGGGAGTGTTGTTGCCTATGGAGGTGGAGGGAGCTGTGGCTGGCAGTATCCCCCTCTTCTCCCCTCCCTTCCCCTCAGCAGAGTCTGAGCGCTGAGCTGAGCGCTACCTTTGATAACAGGCAGATGGCTGCTCCAATAACCCTCACTAAAAGTGTTCTGCTTCGGAAAGACAGACAAGAAGAAGACATAGAAGCCAATGAGATGGGACTCAGTGTTGATTACAATCAGTGTTGGTGTCCTACTTGAGACGGTTAAGATATAAGGGCTCAATAATTCAGTCTGACAAAAATAAAAACTACTCAGATACTCACAAAAAGGCCAGAAAATAGGCTGTGAAAGAGGCACGAGAATCCCATCTGTCATACAATGTGTTAAGTGCTCTCTCTGTTATATAAAACAGATTTATTTCAGGTAGATCATAATTGAAGTTGATAGACCACAGAGTTGTATCAAACTAACAAATGTCATACAGTACAGGGTCAGATTCATTACAGTAAAATGGAGAGTACAGGAAGCCCTATGTAAGAGCAAAATTAGACTCAAAACTTGTGTAGCAACCGCCTTCTGGCTTGACACAAATTGAATTTTGGTGAGTATGCATCTCTCACTCTTCATTTCACCTCGGTCGCTTAGGTTACATAAGGGGCATGTGCCCTCACAGAATACAGTTTGAAGGATAAAGTTAACTCATGATTCGCTCTCTTTTCCTCCATGCCCTCCCTTTTCCTGTTACACCTACTGCTCTACAAACACCAAGGATAAATAAGTAAAATACACCAATATCTACTTTTCTGACAGTTAGTCAAAGAATTTCAAAGTGGCACACAACATCACCGGTCAGTCATTTTAATATTAATATAGCATCACACGGCTGATCCCTGATCCAGCAAACTGAGAACATTCCTATAACATCATTGGGACATTACTAAAAAAGCCCTTACAACTTTACCTCTGATGGCTGAGTGCCTGTCTGTCTACTTTGACCAACTCTATCACTGACTTGTTTGGCTAAGCAATGATGTAGTGTTGTTGAGTGCAGAAACAGGCAGGCTACCTCAACTCAGCTGTGCCTAGAGCACTATTCCTTCCATAGCCCTGTCCATAAAAAACATCATTTGCATCAGGCAAATTATGCATCAGACAGAAATGTTGGTTGGTCCTCTGCATAACAATCAATATGTTGCAATAAAAGAGTTTCATCCCTATGGAGAAATCATGAGTAATTAAAAGCTATCTCTGTTTATCTGTGGATCTTGTGTGTGGTTGAAGGGGTGGGGGTGGGATGTAGGTAGGCAATGGGACCCATGCTACACTCAATATGGGACTTTTAAAGTGTGATATGTCCCCTACTATCCTCCTTAAAACTGAGCAACGGACTGAAATTCAGGATGATTCTTCAGGCAAACTGCTTCATGCTTTAACATCAGATCTAATGATGGGCCATTATTTATATTAAATACATTTAATCAATGTTAGATACATTTAAGGAATTGAAAGACATCATGATGAGATATAACCAGGAATCCTACGTGTGACTAACATAAAAAAGGAAGATGGAAAAATCGTAAAACTGCTTAAAACATTCAGGACTGCCGCACACAGCCGCATTTTTCCTTGGGATGCAACATTAAAAAACATGAAGAACCCAATATTTTTCCAAGTCTCTCTGAAAGATCCTGCTAATTTAGTATTTTTGGTCTGTTCTTTCAAATCTAGAAATAATTGACTAGATTTTATATTTTTACTTGAATTCTGCAGAATATGCAAATTTCCTCCTCCAAAAATAATAATCAGAATTTATATGAAAACATTATGTAAGATAGTCATCATACGGAGTTAAGCAGATACTGTACACAGATGCTTTAACAGTATGTGATTGTTCACAAAATATATTACATAATAACTGGCAAGGGATTTCCAAAGTGCTTTCGATGTCAATGCACTTATACTGAATGGTTTCCTAGTCTCTCATTACATTCACCTACCATCCTTACCATGGCTCACTTAAACTGCATAATACATGTGTGTGTAATGTATGTATTCACCTAGGCCATATCTTATGGTTGGGGCACAATGGTTTTAACCAAGAGACAGATTCCAACATCTGTAAAATGTAATACTTCCCCCCAAAAAACAAAACCCAAGAGACAGATTCCAACATCTGTAAAATGTAATACTTCCCCCCAAAAAACAAATCCTCCTCCAAATATGGTATTTTACAGTTAATACCATCAATGGCACTCACACACACAAAGTGGGACAGGTGCACTAATTAAAACGTTAGAGAGAACTGTATAAAGTAGAATACATAAGTTGCTCTTATACCTAGTCCCTATTCTACTTCTGTAATTACAAATCTGCTCTCAAAGATATTGTTTTGCAATTACTAAAGTACTGTAACAACATTTTAATACAGTGTTGTTACTAGTGTAATTCCATACAGTGTTACTAACCAGGTCAGAGAATTCCATGGTGGACTCCCAATTCTCCCAAGGGGGACAAGAGGTTTAAGTACACAGGTAAGAGAAACTTACTGTAAAGGGTTACCTAAAATAAATATTGGAAACACTGAGGGAAACAAGAAAATGAATTGATGGATCCACAAAAAGAAAAAAACCCATGAAGCTGCAACTAGCTCTCACAGTCTCACGTCAGAATTAGACGTTCATCCATGTTTCTCAAACGTCAAATTTCGAAGTTGTTGCAAACGTCAAATTTGAAAGTGTTTAAGGTTAAGTTTAGGCATTAACTCAGAAATCTTAAGGTTAGGCATTAACTCCGAATGGTTAAGGTAAGGGTTAAGGTTTGGGATAGGCTTTTTAACAAAAATCTCAAAAACAATATCGCTGGATTCAAACTTGCAACCAATGGAATCAGAGGAAGATGCCCCTAGTGGACGGTTACCATGTCATCTTCCGACATCCTCAGACATCGGTGGACGTCGAATAATGACTTGTATCACAGGTGACTTGGCTGAAATCAAAGGCTGCAGGCCTCAGTTACACATCCTCTGTGAGTACACTGCCAGCATTCCCTGTTTCCTGTATCCCATAATGTTGAAACTGAGACAACTGGATCAAAAAATTAAGGGGCCAGAGAGATTATATCTGAACAAGAGTGATGAGTTGATTCAACATGGAGATAGCCAGCCGCTCCTTAGCTTTACATTATTTAACTTAAAAGCTTGTTAAGAGAATTCACAATGGAGCTTGAATTAAAGATTAATCTCGAAAAACTGTTATGTAAAGAGATAAAAAAGTCAGTGAGAGGGAGAGAACACTCAGATCCATGCATTTAATGAACTTCACCAGAGGCGCTCTATGACTGAAAGTTCTGGCTGGGTTTACCAAGGCCTCCCGACCACAGTGTGCCAGGCTAGCCAGCCCAGCTCAGAGGCACTGTGACAAGTGGAGCCTCCAAAGCACACAGAGGGAATGCCAACAACCTGGCTGATTATGCCTGCCCAGTTCTATGGGGTAGGGAATCAAAGGACCCCTGCAACACTTTTAATCTCCTTTCTCTAATACATTTCAATAAAAATGCTATTTGCAGATGGAGTCTTCATGTAGATATTTAGAGTAAAAATGAATGGACTTCCTGGAAGTTGTTAAACACATGTTGACAGAATGGAAGTTCTGACACAAAGCAAAGGACTCGGTGAGACAGTGATAGAACACTCTGACACTCTGATAAGAGCCTTTCCCCATGCAGTTCATTCTATGTACAGTTTTTCACAATTCCTGACATTTAGTCCTAGTAAAACTTCCCTGTCTTAGGTCAGTTAGGTTCAGCACTTTATTTTAAGAATGTGACATGTCAGAATAATAGTAGAGAGAATGATTTATTTCAGCTTTTATTTCTTTCATCACATTCCCAGTGGGTCAGAAGTTTACATACACTCAATTAGCATTTGGTAGCATTGCCTTTAAATTGTTTAACTTGGGTCAAATGTTTCGGGTAGCCTTCCACAAGCTTCCCACAATAAGTTGGGTGAATTTTGGCCCATTCCTCCTGACAGAGCTGGTGTAACTGAGTCAGGTTTGTAGGCCTCCTTGCTCGCACACGCCTTTTCAGTTCTGCCCACACATTTTCTATAGGATTGAGGTCAGGGCTTTGTGATGGCCACTCCAATACCTTGACTTTGTTGTCCTTAAGCCATTTTGCCACAACTTTGGAAGTATGCTTGGGGTCATTGTCCATTTGGAAGACCCATTTGCGACCAAGCTTTAACTTCTTGACTGATGTCTTGAGATATTGCTCAATATATCCACATAATTTTCCTTCCTCATGATGCCATCTATTTTGTGAAGTGCACCAGTCCCTCCTGCAGCAAAGCACCCCCACAGCATGATGCTGCCACCCCCGTGCTTCACGGTTGGGATGGTGTTCTTCGGTTTGCAAGCCACCCCCCTTTTCCTCCAAACATAACGATGGTCATTATGGCCAAACAGTTCTATTTTTGTTTCATCAGACCAGAGGACATTTCTCCAAAAAATACGACCTTTGTCTCCATGTGCAGTTGCAAACCGTAGTCTGGCTTTTTTATGGCGGTTTTGGAGCAGTGGCTTCTTGCTTGCTGAGCAGCCTTTCAGGTTTTGTCAACATAGGACTCGTTTTACTGTGGATATAGATACTTTGTACCTGTTTCCTCCAGCATCTTCACAGGGTCCTTTGCTGTTGTTCTGGGATTGATTTGCACTTTTCGCACCAAAGTACGTTCATCTCTAGGAGACAGAACGCGTCTCCTTCCTGAGCGTTATGACGGCTTCGTGGTCCCATGGTGTTTATACTTGCATACTATTGTTTGTACAGATGAACGTGGTACCTTCAGGCGTTTGGAAATTGCTCCCAAGGATGAACCAGACTTGTGGAGGTCTAACATTTTTTTGCTGAGGTCTTGGCTGATTTCTTTTGATTTTCCCATGATGTCAAGCAAAGAGGCACTGAGTTTGAAGGTAGGCCTTGAAATACATCCACAGGTACACCTCCAAATGACTCAAATTATGTCAATTAGCCTATCAGAAGCTTCTAAAGCCATGACATCATTTTCTGGAATTTTCCAAGCTGTTTAAAGGCACAGTCAACTTAGTGTTTGTAAACTTCTGACCCACTGGAATTGTGATACAGTGAATTATAAGTGAAATAATCTGTCTGTAAACAATTGTTGGAAAAATGACTTGTGTCATGCACAAAGTATATGTCCTAACCGACTTGCCAAAACTATAGTTTGTTAACAAGAAATGTGTGGAGTGGTTGAAAAACTAGTTTTAATGACTCCAACCTAAGTGTATGTAAACTTCCGACTTCAACTGTATTAAATGACTTCTGAGCATCAGCATCCCTCTCTCCCTCTTTCTGTGTTTCTGTGTTCTTAGTACTGGTCCAGGACCATGGTAGGCCATTCTCCATCTGACCAATAAATGAGCTTCCTGTGCACATTGATCCCTCTCCCCCTCATATGGAGAGTAAGTGAGAGGCTCATTGTAGTGGACACAAGTGCACTGACCCACTCTGGTAGTTAATTCGTTTTTATTGACTAGAACACCTGAGTTTCCAGTTGTAACTTATCAGGGTTAGGACAGGCTTCCGTGAAGCTGAGGCTCCATGCTCACTCCACTCAACAAGAGATGGGAACAGGGGGACGATTACATCACTATCCAGCCCTAGTGCCCACTGCACACACTCTCTCTGACCTTTGCTCGGGCCTTTAGTCCTGGTTCTCTTCTCCATGACCTGACCTCTGAAGCTACCCTATAACTGTTCATCTCAGACAAACATATAGCATTGTTATAAAACAGATGGGAAGAGATACCTGACTATCTATGCCCATACCTCAGAGTTATGGTACACAAAGTTAGAGCAGATGAGTGAGCTTTGATCCCCCCCCCCCCCCACCCCCACAGCTGAATCACACACGACTCATTAGTGCTAAAGGACATAAGTTCCTGTAACTCCTCAAAACAGAAGTATAAGTCGGTCTACCTTTGAATATTCATTCTCAGCCTTGGCTGAGGGTGGAGTGTGGAGTGGTGTCACGCTCAGCTGCTGTTTCATTTCACAGCGTTTGTTTAGGGACTCCACGCCACTCTTAAATCCCTGCTGGAGAGAGGAGACGGGGAGAGGGTGAGGGGAGGAGGTAATTATTGGGACAGGGCTGATGTGAAGGTGTGGAAAGCTTAGAGGGGCTGTGTCTGATTAATCATATGCACAATTCAGGTGGAGAAATTTAATTCCTCTCCATGCCTCCCCGTATGCTCCTTAATGACTCAACTCTTCAGCAACCCAATCAGAAGCTTAATTTGCAAACAAAGGATTCAGGAGAGGCCCTTCATATTGCCTTACTTAATTGTGAGGTGTTGGAGCTATGTTGATGAGATGACTACAAAGTTGCAGATTATCCATTGAAGTACAGCGAGGACGGGGATGGTAGATGTACCAGACTGGTGATCTGATAGATATTATATGCAAAGGCTGAATAAAAATGAGGAGGACATGATTGGTGTGAGAATGTGTGATATGGGTGTGAACCATGAATTATCATGGGGAAATGAATATCAGTAATGAACAGCAACGAACAAAGAGAGGAAAGGATAAAGTGGATGCAATTCTCCTAGAGAACCTGAACCTGGTTTAATGAGGAATTCATGTCTGCTTCATTTGCATGTGTACTGCAGTGAAATGCCTTTAGAACATTCTCAAACCACATAACTTGAGAGAAGGAGAGAGAGAGAGAGAGAGAGAGAGAGAGAGAGAGAGAGAGAGAGAGAGAGAGAGAGAGAGAGAGAGAGAGAGAGAGAGAGAGAGAGAGAGAGAGAGAGAGAGAGAGAGAGAGAGAGAGAGAGAGAGAGGGAGAGAGAGAGAGAGGGAGAGAGAGAGAGAGAGAGAGAGAGAGAGAGAGAGAGAGAGAGAGAGAGAGAGAGGGAGAGAGAGAGAGAGAGGGAGAGAGAGAGGGAGAGAGAGAGGGAGAGACAGAGAGATAAAATCCTGTTCTATCATACATTTTTCTCTCAATGGCTGGTCTAACATAGCCTATAGCAGGGTTCCCTAATCTAAGTTATTTTAATTTTGGAAATCTGTTCCAAAATATTCCCATGCATAATAGAGAGACATCATTACAAATAATTTGTAGACTGCAAATTGACCACAAAAAGTCCCAACAGATATATAAAAAAATCTAACCTTGCTTACATTTGTATATGATCACATCTGTTTAGGCTTCTTGTGGTCAATTTGCAGTCTACAAATTATTTGTAATTATGTTCTGGCCCCCTGACCATCCACTCAATAAAAATGTGTCCCTAGTTGATCCCTAGCCTATAGTATGTATAGGCCAGGGAAGGTAGGAAACAACATCTCCACTTCACTGATCCTCAACACTGGGGCCCCACAAGGGTGTGTGCTCAGCCCCCTCCTGTACTCCCTGTTCACCCATGACTGCGTAGCCATGCATGCCTCCAACTCAATCATCAAGTTTGCTGACGACATAACAGTAGTAGGCTTGATTACCAACAACGATGAGGCAGCCTACAGGGAGGAGGTGAGGGCTCTCGGAGTGTGGTGTCAGGAAAATAACCTCTCACTTAACTTCAACAAAACAAAGGAGATGATCGTGGACTTCAGGAAACAGCAGAGGGAGTACCCACTTATCCACATCGACGGGACAGCAGTGGAGAAGGTGGAAAGTTGTATGTTCCTCTGCGTACATACAGTATCACTGACAAACTGAAATGGTCCACCCCCACAGACAGTGTGGTGAAGAAGGCGCAACAGCGTCTCTTCAACCTCAGGAGGCTGAAGAAATGTGGCCTGTCACCTAAAACCCTCACAAACTTTTACAGATGCACAATTGAGAGCATCCTGTCGGGCTGTATCACAGCCTGGTATGGCAACTGCACCGCCCACAACCGCAGGGCTCTCCAGAGGGGAGTGGGTCTGCACAACGCATCACCGGGGGCAAACTACTGCCCTCCAGGACACCTACAGCACCCGATGCCACAGGAAGGCCAAAAAGATAAACAAGGACAACTACCACCCGAGCCACTGCCTGTTCACCCTACTATCTTCCAGAAGGCGAGGTCAGTACAGGTGCATCAAAGCTGGGACAGAGAGACTGAAAAACAGCTTCTATCTCAAGGCCATCAGACTGTTAAACAGCCATCACTAGCCCAGAGGCGCTGCTGCCTACATACAGACTTGAAAATCACTGGCCACTTTAATAAATGGAACACTAGTCACTGGAATAATGTTTACATATCTTGCATTACTCGTCTCATATGTACAGTGGGGAGAACAAGTATTTGATACACTGCCGACTTTGCAGGTTTTCCTACTTACAAAGCATGTAGAGGTCTGTAATTTTTATCATAGGTACACTTCAACTGTGAGAGACGGAATCTAAAACAAATATCCAGAAAATCACATTGTATGATTTTTAAGTAATAAATTTGCATTTTATTGCATGACATAAGTATTTGATACATCAGAAAGGCAGAACTTAATATTTGGTACAGAAACCTTTGTTTGCAATTACAGAGATCATACGTTTCCTGTAGGTCTTGACCAGGTTTGCACACACTGCAGCAGGGATTTTGGCCCACTCCTCCATACAGACCTTCTCCAGATCCTTCAGGTTTCGGGGCTGTCGCTGGGCAATACGGACTTTCAGCTCCCTCCAAAGATGTTCTATTGGGTTCAGGTCTGGAGACTGGCTAGGCCACTCCAGGACCTTGAGATGTTTCTTACGGAGCCACTCCTTAGTTGCCCTGGCTGTGTGTTTTGGGTCGTTGTCATGCTGGAAGACCCAGCCACGACCCATCTTCAATGCTCTTACTGAGGGAAGGAGGTTGTTGGCCAAGATCTCGCGATACATGGCCCCATCCATCCTCCCCTCAATACGGTGCAGTCGTCCTGTCCCCTTTGCAGAAAAGCATCCCCAAAGAATGATGTTTCCACCTCAATGCTTCACGGTTGGGATGGTGTTCTTGGGGTTGTACTCATCCTTCTTCTTCCTCCAAACACGGCGAGTGGAGTTTAGACCAAAAGCTCTATTTTTGTCTCATCAGACCACATGACCTTCTCCCATTCCTCCTCTGGATCATCCAGATGGTCATTGGCAAACTTCAGACGGGCCTGGACATGCGCTGGCTTGAGCAGGGGGACCTTGCGTGCGCTGCAGGATTTTAATCCATGACGGCGTAGTGTGTTACTAATGGTTTTCTTTGAGACTGTGGTCCCAGCTCTCTTCAGGTCATTGACCAGGTCCTGCCGTGTAGTTCTGGGCTGATCTCTCACCTTCCTCATGATCATTGATGCCCCACGAGGTGAGATCTTGCATGGCGCCCCAGACCGAGGGTGATTGACCGTCATCTTGAACTTCTTCCATTTTCTAATAATTGCGCCAACAGTTGTTGCCTTCTCACCAAGCTGCTTGCCTATTGTCCTGTAGCCCATCCCAGCCTTGTGCAGGTCTACAATTTTATCCCTGATGTCCTTACACAGCTCTCTGGTCTTGGAGAGGTTGGAGTCTGTTTGATTGAGTGTGTGGACAGGTGTCTTTTATAAGTTCAAACAGTTGCAGTTAATACAGGTAATGAGTGGAGAACAGGAGGGCTTCTTAAAGAAAAACTAACAGGTCTGTGAGAGCCGGAATTCTTACTGGTTGGTAGGTGTTCAAATACTTATGTCATGCAATAAAATGCATATGAATTACTTAAAAATCATACAATGTGATTTTCTGGATTTTTGTTTTAGATTCCGTCTCTCACAGTTGAAGTGTACCTATGATACAAATTACTGACCTCTACATGCTTTGTAAGTAGGAAAACCTGCAAAATCGGCAGTGTATCAAATACTTGTTCTCCCCACTGTATATACTGTATTCTATACTATCTATTGCATCTTAGCCTATGCTGCTCTGACAATGACATTGCTCATCCATATATTTATATATTCTTATTCCATTCCTTTACTTAGATTTGTGTGTATTAGAAATGTGTTGTGGAACTGTTAGATATTACTGCACTGTCGGAACTAGAAGCACAAGTATTTAGCTACACTCGTAATAACATCTGCTAACCATGTGTATGTGACCAATACATTTGATTTGATTTGACGAGGCACATTGGACACTGTATGACAATATAGGTAGACTACTCACAGGACAGATAATACTTTCTCTCTAATATTATGCAGAATGAAGGCTGCCAATACTGAGAGCCATGGAAAAGTACCATAACATGATAACCTCTTGGGATAATCCTTCCAAAGGTTGTGTAGTGAGTGTGCCTTTTTGTTTTTTTACCAATAGGTTTCACACGAAAATAAGTTATGGTTGACTGATGGCTATGATCGGCACTAACTGAAAGGAAGACTATTCTGCTTGTGATCCACACAGGTTCAGATTAGATAGATGTGCTACTTTCTGGAGTCTATCAGGGGAAAGCAATGTGATTCATTCATGATTTATTTACATCGGCATGTTTTCGAATTAAATTCTCCAATGAATAGTAGGCTATTACATCAGCACCCTCCTTAGTGAGGAATAAGCAGAGGGAATCGAGGTGACCGGTTCAGTTGTCCCGAGAGAGCATACAACTATTACAGAATACAGACAATATAATGCGTAGGCTATTATGAGAATTAGACAATGCAATTTGTTCTTCTAGATTTTGTATTCACTCTAACACCACACACATTGACGCTTCGACTGCGCTTGGCAATGTAGTGTAATAGGCTACCCAAGAACAAAGCGCATGTGAATGAAAATATATTACAATGGTAGACGACTATATAATAGTACCTACTATATATAATAGTACCTACTATATGTATATGTATATATATATATATATACAGGTAAAAGTCAGTAAATTAGAATATTTTGAAAAACTTGATTTATTTCAGTAATTGCATTCAAAAGGTGTAACTTGTACATTATATTTATTCATTGCACACAGACTGATGCATTCAAATGTTTATTTCATTTAATTTTGATGATTTGAAGTGGCAACAAATGAAAATCCAAAATTCCGTGTGTCACAAAATTAGAATATTACTTAAGGCTAATACAAAAAAGGGATTTTTAGAAATGTTGGCCAACTGAAAAGTATGAAAATGAAAAATATGAGCATGTACAATACTCAATACTTGGTTGGAGCTCCTTTTGCCTCAATTACTGCATTAATGCGGCGTGGCATGGAGTCGATGAGTTTCTGGCACTGCTCAGGTGTTATGAGAGCCCAGGTTGCTCTGATAGTGGCCTTCAACTCTTCTGCGTTGTTGGGTCTGGCATTCTGCATCTTCCTTTTTCACAATACCCCACAGATTTTCTATGGGGCTAAGGTCAGGGGAGTTGGCTGGCCAATTTAGAACAGAAATACCATGGTCCGTAAACCAGGCACGGGTAGATTTTGCGCTGTGTGCAGGCGCCAAGTCCTGTTGGAACCTGAAATCTCCATCTCCATAGAGCAGGTCAGCAGCAGGAAGCATGAAGTGCTCTAAAACTTGCTGGTAGACGGCTGCGTTGACCCTGGATCTCAGGAAACAGAGTGGACCGACACCAGCAGATGACATGGCACCCCAAACCATCACTGATGGTGGAAACTTTACACTAGACTTCAGGCAACGTGGATCCTGTGCCTCTCCTGTCTTCCTCCAGACTCTGGGACCTCGATTTCCAAAGGAAATGCAAAATTTGCTTTCGTCAGAAAAACATGACTTTAGACCACTCAGCAGCAGTCCAGCTCTTTTTTTCCTTAGCGCAGGTGAGACGCTTTCGCGCTGTTTCTTGGTCAACAGTGGCTTGACACGAGGTATGCGGCAGTTGAAACCCATGTCTTTCAAGCGTCTCTTGGTGGTGGATCTTGAAGCCCTGACTCCAGCAGCTGTCCACTCCTTGTGAATCTCCCCCACATTTTGAATGGTTTTTTTTTCACAATCTTGACTAGGGCGCGGTGATCCCTATCGCTTGTACACTTTTTCTGACCACAGTTTTTCCTTCCCTTTGCCTCTCTATTAATGTGTTTGGACACAGAGCTCTGAGAACAGCCAGCCTCTTCTGCAATAACCTTTTGTGTCTTTTCCTCCTTGTGCAATGTGTCGATGGTCGCCTTTTGGACAGCTGTCAAATCTGAAGTCTTCCCCATGTTTGTGTAGGCTTCAGAACTGGACTGAGAGACCATTTAAAGCCCTTTGCAGGTGTTTTGAGTTAATCAGCTGATTAGTTTGTGGCACCAGGTGTCTTCAAAATGTAACCCTTACACAATATTCTAATTTTGTGACACACGGAATTTTGGATTTTCATTTGTTGCCACTTCAAATCATCAAAATTAAATGAAATAAACATTTGAATGCATCAGTCTGTGTGCAATGAATAAATATAATGTGCAAGTTACACCTTTTGAATGCAATTACTGAAATAAATCAAGTTTTTCAAAATATTCTAATTTACTGACTTTTACCTGTATATATATATATATATATATATATATATATACACACATACACACACTATACAATACGATCTAATATGGTAAAACGACAAAAAAAAGATAGTCAAATGTTTACTTGAAACGAAAGACTTGCCTCATCTCTTCGCAATCATTTAACTAATTTTAATCCGTAACCTAGTTTTATGTCAGCAAATCTGTTAATTATCCATTCAAGCATTTAATGTAATCTAACATTTCGAACTCACTACTTTTTTCCCTAGGCACCGAGCAAATTCGGAATATTTTCTGGTGTCCACTTTAGCGCGACTCGTCCCCCTATAATTTAGAGGTGAGTTTAATAAATCCCACTCAAGAACCCCCACATAGTACGAACAAATTAAACATTACTCTTATTTCTATATAAAAAATATAATTTCAAAAAGTTAACACTTACTCAGCTGGAGAGCAACAGGCAAGAAAAGACACGCGTAATTCACGAGGGATACCATTCTGCTCAGGCCACTCAATTCAGAAAAAAGACGCGTCTGAAAGAAGTACAAATCTGCGTCAAAATGTTACAATCCGTTTGCTGAGCACAGCTACTTTGCTACATAGGTGAGAGCGTTGCTCTGTATTATGTTCATGAGAAGAGCGCCTACTCTTATGTATGCATCTAATGTGCGTGAGGGAGGGCGCATTTGTGCGGAGTAGGGCAGACTCAAAATCTCGTCTCCACGTATCATAACCTATTAGATGGATACCGATATGTACGGGAGAAAAGTGTTATTTTAATCCCAATGTGGCAATTAACCCATGTTCATCCTCGTGGGAAAAAAACATGTTTATGTCAAAAAGTTACCATCTTTGGTTTTACGCGCGCGTTTATGCACCTGCTTCAAACGACTCCTATGTGAAAGTGGGACTCCGGCCACTATATTTCCCACAAAATGTAACAACGTCAATGTGGTGTCCAATAGGCAACATGTGAAATAACGGGCACTATGCAATGCATTTAACCATTTTCATTTTTTATTCAAAAACGTTCAGGGTAAAATAAACGAGTGTAAAATATACAACATAATCCAAGCACAGGGAACAAAACACGATGGAAATTAAACGATCAAAATGTGTAATACACAAAACATGATTTCAAAGTTTTTTTTGCAAACTAGGAAAAAATATTATATATATTGTATAGCGTTTATGTACAATCTTACTATTATCAACATCCATGTCTGTGATGCTTGTTGCTTAACCCTGATCTTTATGAAACATAAGTAAAACTATCTAAGAGCACACTTCAGGTCAAAGAAATGCTATTCCAGATAAACATTTAGTTTAGTGAATAGAGAGCACGGAGTGAAAAAGGGGCCGTTTCCAGAAATGCAGACATGTAACTTTCAGTACAATAAAAGATGGATCATCAACCTACTCCTCCATGGACAGATTCATCCTCACTCTCAACCTTGTGGAGAAAATAGACATTACTGTCTGCTTTACATAGCTTTGTGGCTTGGTAATACAGATGGCTTATAACCTTGAAGATAGTAGTTTGCCTTTTTATGCATGGTTTCTCCAGAGCATACAGGCATGCCTAGCGTTTTGTCAATCAATCAGCAGCTGAAGATGACCTAGAAACTATATAGTGTTCACTGATGAAACTCAAATAACTGAAAAACTGGAGTTGGGAATCAACTTTCAACAAGTCCTGTTAAATAAATTGGAACGCCAAAGGTGCTTATCAAACCAACCACTACTACGGTAAAACAAAAACATAATTCTGGCCTGGTAAAATAAGCATGTCTCAGGACTAGTGTGCAGGACTGGCAAGAAACACCTCCAAGCTTAGTTCACAATGCCCTACGTCCCCCCTCATTCTACTTTAGGTCTAAGAAAGGAATCTTAAACCGATGACACCAGAACCTTCATAACAAGTTTCACGGGTCTGTACCTAAATAATTCAACCATTTTAACTTAGAAGACAAATAATACCTTTAAAAACATTAAGCCATGCTTCAAGTTTTGTTGAACTTTCCAACTAGACTGCAAGTTGCCAAGAAGAAACCATGCAAAAAATATGAATGTGATTGCATTCACACAAAGGGCTGCCCTCTAAAGAACAGAAGTAAATCAGGTTTATGAACATAATTTGGATATCCTGAAGCAAAAACAGAGCCAGTATAAGTAACAATAATTTGTTAGAAGCATTTTCTATGGAGTATAACTACTTCAATAAGTCTTCAAGCAAGTTTAGAAGTCCCTCAAAGCAAAAGAGCATTCTGAACTAAAGTCAGAACACTGGATTTAACAGAATGGTTGAATATACAGAAAACATAATACAACATAAAGGGCTCATCCATCTGTACCGACTGTCTACATTTAGGATAGGTATTTGTCAAACAGCCTCTATTATACAGGGAAAAGATAGAAATAAGATAATGGCAAGGTTCATAGAACTCATGAACAGGGGGTTTCCAACTGAGAAAAACTTTAAATCTACACAAGTCCAAAAACGGAAAACCCAGTCTGTTCTTGCCATTTCTACACGTAAAAATGAAAGCTAAAACAAAATGTTCAATTGCGATGTACAATGCATCAGAAAGGGCCGAGGGTACAGAAAGTGCAGCCATTATACATCATGCTCACATCTCTTTAAGTACAGCTCTGCTCCCCTCAGCACATCAATGAAATTCACTGCACCTTGTTCTAACTGTGTGGGAGCAGAACAGGGAAGCGAAGGGGCTCCATAATTGGGCACCAAAAGCACAGAACTAGTGATTGACCAGGCCCTGAAGCATCATCACCAGGCGCCGGGCTCTCTTGCTGAGAGGACTGTGTGGGTCCTGCTGCAGGAACTGGAACAGCTTCTGTCGGACCTGGGACAGCACCGCACTCATGTGGTCCCTCGTCACCGGATCACCATGGTCCAGGTTCATCACAGCATCCTCTAAGTAACTGATACAGACACAGAGAAGGTTACCGTGGGCATTTAGAAGACTCAAATCGTACCATTTAAGCCAATAGTGTTATTGGCTTGCACGTCCCGACAAAGTTGCCCTAATTACCTTGCAGCCGATGGCAAAGATTTGAATGGCTTGATTAAAACAGAGTAAACGCAGTGGAGTGACCCTGATCGCCCAGCAGCACTGTCCTGTTACCCTATCCAGATGGCTCAACCCAAATGCATCGCATCAGATTGTTCCAATTTTACATCTGACCCAATCCAATGCATTTAAAACCTCTAAGCACAGTTCTCAATGGTAATCTTGGGGCTTAAGAGCCATTAACCTCCCAATGCTCAAAGTGCCCAATTCCCCTCTAATTTCAGCAAAGCCCTACCCTTTTTTTATTTATTTTTTATTACTTGGACAACAGCCCAATCAGGTCTCTACTCTACTGAGACTGATATGCCCTTAAAAGCCCTTGCACAAAGTCACATTTTTGGTGAACATGAAATGTGCATGATATTAGATAATAAACATTCAAGAGCAGCACATCTGTTCTGTGATTTCTTGCACACCTGGTTCAAAACTGTTGCATTGCGACAGTCCTTAAAATTTGAGGTCAAAATAGGTTTATACAACAGATATTTCGTACCATGCATTAAAAAGGCATGGAGTGTTTGAAAAAGGCCCTTTATGTGTACAGCCTCAGCCACATAGACACAGATTCAGTCCCACAGATGGTGTAGAACTCTCAACAGCAGGCCAGTATCAGGCTGCTAGTTTTTAGGATGCAATTCAAACTGGATTAAGACTGATCATTTGAGCTCTTAAAGAGCAGTAAAGGGACTTGGCAGTGCATTGTCTGGACATGTTTTCATATTCATGGGCCTGTCATGTTCCCATAACACACATTTGTTACGTGGTCTAAACGGGTAAAAAGCATTACAGCTGCAGTTTGATACAGCTCAACATGGAGGAAATGTGACTAAGGTTTGTCAGTCAGTATGTTCCTTGTGGGAGGCTTGTAAAAGAGAGCACAAACCTGATTAAGACCAAACAAAACATTTAAATCTCAAGCTGCGATAGCTGGTTTATTACATCCAAGGTGTGTTTAAGAATTAACATCGATGTGTTTTGACATAAAGAACACCTGCTCCTTCCATGACAGACTGACCAGGTGAAAGCTACGATCCCTTATTGATGTCATTTGTTAAATCCACTTCAATCTGTGTAGATGAAGGGGATGAGACAGGTTAAAGAAGGATTTTTAAGCCTTGAGACAATTGAGACATGGATCGTGTATGTGTGCCATTCAGAGGGTAAATGGGCAAGACAAAATATTTAAGTGCCTTTGAACGGGGTATGGTAGTACAGTGGCTTGCGAAAGTATTCACCCCCCTTGGCATTTTTCCTATTTTGTTGCCTTACAACCTGGAATTAAAATTGATCTTTGGGGGGTTTGTATCATTTGATTTACACAACATGCCTACCACTTTGAAGATGCAAAATATGTTTTATTGTGAAACAAACAAGAAATAAGACAAAAAAAACAGAAAACTTGAGCGTGCATAACTATTCACCCCCCCATAGTCAATACTTTGTAGAGCCACCTTTTGCAGCAATTACAGTTGCAAGTCTCTTGGGGAATGTCTCTATAAGCTTGGCACATCTAGCCACTGGGATTTTTGCCCATTCTTCAAGGCAAAACTGCTCCAGCTCCTTCAAGTTGGATGGGTTCCGCTGGAGTACAGCAATCTTTAAGTCATACCACATATTCTCAATTGGATTGAGGTCTGGGCTTGACTAGGCCATTCCAAGACATTTAAATGTTTCCCCTTAAACCACTCCAATGTTGCTTTAACAGTATGCTTAGGGTCATTGTCCTGCTGGAAAGTGAACCTCCGTCCCAGTCTCAAATCTCTGGAAGACTGAAATAGGTTTCCCTCAAGAATTTCCCTGTATTTAGCGCCATCCATCATTCCTTCAAATTCTGACCAGTTTCCCAGTCCCTACCGATGAAAAACATCTCCTCAGTATGATGCTGCCACCACCATGCTTCACTGTGGGGACGGTGTTCTCGGGGTGATGAGAGGTGTTGGGTTTGCGCCAGACAGTGTTTTCCTTGATGGCCAAAAAGCTCAATTTTAGTCTCATCTGACCAGAGTACCTTCTTCCATATGTTTGGGGCGTCTCCCACATGCCTTTTGGCGAACACCAAACGTGTTTGCTTATTTTTTTCTTTAAGCAATGGCTTTTTTCTGGCCACTCTTCCGTAATGCCCAGCTCTGTGGAGTGTACGGCTTAAAGTGGTCCTATGGACAGATACTCCAATCTCCGCTGTGGAGCTTTGCAGCTCCTTCAGGGTTATCTTCGGTCTCTTTGTTGCCTCTGATTAATGCCCTCCTTGCCTGGTCCGTGAGTTTTGGTGGGCGGCCCTCTCTTGGCAGGTTTGTTGTGGTGCCATATTCTTTCCATTTTTTTAAATAATGGATTTAATGTTGCTCCTTGGGATGTTCAAAGTTTCTGATATTTTTTTATAACCCAACCCTGATCTGTACTTCTCCACAACTTTGTCTCTGACCTGTTTGGAGAGCTCCTTGGTCTTCATGGTGCCGCTTGCTTGGTGGTGCCCCTTGCTTAGTGGTGTTGCAGACTCTGGGGCCTTTCAGAACAGGTGTATATATACTGAGATCATATGACACTTAAATAAAGTCCACCTGTGTGCAATCTAACTAATTATGTGACTTTGAAGGTAATTGGTTGCACCAGATTTTATTTAGGGGCTTCATAGCAAAGGGGGTGAATACATATGCACGCACCACTTTTATGTTACTTATTTTTTTGAATTTTTTGAAACAAGTAATTTTTTTCATTTCACTTCACCAATTTTGACTATTTTGTGTATGTCTATTACATGAATCCAAATAAAAATCCATTTAAATTACAGGTTGTAATGCAACAAAATAGGAAAAACGCTAAGGGGGATGAATTTTTTTGCAAGGCACTGTAGGTGCGCACCGGTTTGCGTCAAGAACGGCAACGCTGCTGGGTTTTTCACGATCAACCGTTTCCCGTGTGTATCAATAATTGTCCACCACCGACTTCCGACGACGATGTGGCGAGGAGCAGCAGCTAACTAAAGAGGCTGTGTAGCTCCAACTATATTTTAACTAATTATTCAATGCCTAGCTACACATTTTGTTAACTAATTGTCCAAAATATCGGTTACATGGAAAAACAACTTCGAAACGCACAAAACCAGACACTTTTGACGAAAACCATGAAAATGTTGTCTCTACCTGCAGCTGCTGCTAGCAAGGAAAATGGCAGAGAACAGCCTGATGACCCAGTTCTAAATGAGATTTGCAAAATGAACAAAAATCTCAAAGAGAAGATGTGACTGAAATAAAACAAAGTGGGCGCACTGAAAACAAATGGACACTCTCGACAACCAAGTTACAAGTGCAGAAGAGAGGATATCAACCCTGGAGGACAAGAACACCCGCCTAAATGACACTGTTGAGAAAATGGAGACTGTGATTGAAAAACTTGAAGAACGACTTCAATACCAGGAAAATTACAGTCGGAGAAACACACTTCGGATCAGAAGGGTTCCCGAAATCCACATAAATACGGGAGATTGTGTGAAAGACATTTTACGCAACCTATTTGATAACACACCGGAGGATGTTAACAACATGATCATCGAGAGAACACATCGGACACCGACGACACTGCGCCCAGGACCAGCCCCACGCAACCCCGGCCTATCCTGGTGAAAATATTACGATACACCGACAGGGAGAAGGTCCGGCTCAGACCTAAAGAGCTCAGGATTTTTCACAGGAAAGGGTAAAATGTGGAGTTTTTCCCTGACTTTTCCAAGGAGGTTCAGGACTAGAGAAATGCGTTCACGGAGGTGAGGCATATGTGCATGAAACGGGGACTGAAATACTTGTTGCAATATCCTGCCGTGTTCTGGGTTACTGTGAGAGGATCACTACGTTGTTTCACAGACCCAAAGGAGGCAAAGAAGTGTGTCATGAACGTCAATGAGGCCGAACAATTTGAGTAGCGTGGAAGGCTATGGAAGATCTGCATGGTGGCAGTGGTTCATCACGGATAGACAACAATTTTTCTTTAAGGTGAGAGAACCTCATATGTTGTGACTAACAGTCTCATTGAGTGTTTATGCTACAAATGCTGCCTATAATTTATCTTTCTGGTTTACAGTTGACATCATTATAGTACTAGATTAAGCAGGAATATAGTCCAAGCATATATTTCTGTATTATGGTTATAGCGGGGATAAACATATATATTATACGTTTTCACTCTAACAACAGCAATAGTGGGTCAATATAGGCCATAACAGGCGTGTTTGTGCCATGCGTGATGAGCACAACCCAAAGTGTTAGTCAGTTTATTTTATTTTATCATTATTATGACCTATACCGGTCTCCCTTTTGTGTTTGACCTCACCTTACATCCCTGTCTTTTGGAATTAGACAGTTCATGTATCAGTCTACATGAGAAAGGTAATCTCTTCTCTTTGCGAGAATAATGATCAGCCTGTCTTTATTTTCAATGTTTTTGGTTGATCTATGTCATCTCTATGACATGTCATCTCTGTCATTTCTATATTTGGCGTTGGTAAAACGTTCTTATTCTAGTTGGAGCATCAGTGCTCGGAAGACCTCGGGACACTTCACACGGATGAAAGCCTGGTTTAGGGGGGAGGGAGATTTTTATTTTGTCTTTAAAAAATGTTGTACCGTGTGGGGTTGGGATATGTTTATGACATATTTGTTCTATGGGAAGTTAAGTGTTCTAGGTGGGGGGCATTACCAGTCATTCACTTTCATTGTATTCGCTAAGCAGTGGCTATCAGAAACGCATTGATTAAAAATATTCTAACGCTCGTCATGTTTTGGTAATAATATATTTACAACCTTTCAGATATGACCAATGTGATTAAAGTAACGTCGTAAAATGTGAAAGTATTA
Organism: Coregonus clupeaformis; assembly: GCF_020615455.1. Lineage (NCBI taxonomy): Eukaryota > Metazoa > Chordata > Actinopteri > Salmoniformes > Salmonidae > Coregonus > Coregonus clupeaformis. The sequence continues at coordinate 32,568,847 of NC_059210.1, forward strand.
GGTTCATATTTAAAAAGACGTAAGGTATTGAATTATCTTAAACAAAAAAACTCAGACGTGATTCTGCTCCAAGAGACCCACCTGCTGGAAAGGGATGCTCCTAGGGTGGGAGACAGATGGGTGGGCAGTGCTTACCATAATACATTCAACCAAAAAAAGAGAGTTGTCTCTATTCTATTTTCCAAAAGTATACATGTTCAAGTGGAAAAAGAGTTTAAGGACAAAGAGGGACAAATCTTGATTTTACTTGTAAAGATTTCAGGACAAAACATAATATTGGGAAATATTTATGCTCCAAATGAGGAGGACACAGACTTCTTCCTTCAACTTAACAAAATAATACTGGATTTCGGTGATTTTCCTCTGGTACTAGGGGGGATTACAATCAGGTCCCTGATGCTTTTTTAGATAAATCCAAAACTGTTCTAACCAGGACCTCAAAAACTCAAGAAGCAATTAAAACACTGTGTAAAGATGCTGGTCTTTATGATATATGGAGATTGATCAATCCAACCGCTCGCGATTACACATTATTTTCAAATAGGCAAATCGTTTATTCACGCATCGACTACTTTCTGTCTCACACTCTCTCATAGGTAAAGTGGGTGCTTGCAGTGTGGGCACGATAGCTATGCTCCCATTGATCTGACTGTTGGAATAGGAGAAGAAAGAGAAAAATGTAAATGTTGGCGAATGAACACTAGCCTCTTACAGGACAAGGTGTTTTGTGAATTCCTTAACACACACATTAAGATATTCTTTGAAACAAACAATAGTGCAAAACAGGTACATGTCTGGGAAGCTTATATACGCAGAGTAATGCTTCAACGATCAGCTACTATTAAGAAACTAGATAAACAGAAAATGGAGAAACTTGAAACAGAGCTCAAAACGCTGGAGAGGGAATATTAGTCCAATCCTAACAACATTTCTCTGGTAATGCTGAAGAAAACCAAATACGAGCTGAATACTTTATTCAGTAAAAAAAGCTGAATATTCACTGTACAGGCTGAAGCAGAGATGGTATGAATCAGGTGAAAAGGCAGGAAAACTGTTGGCCAGACAATTGAAATCTAGAGAAACAGATCGGCAAGTATGTGGAATCAGAAATAAGACAGGCACGCTGATTACCAATCATAAAGAAATAAACAATTTATTTCAAGACTTCTATCAGGAACTTTATATTTCAGAAGGTCCTTTAGATATACAGAAAGAAGAGGCATTCTTTCAGAATTTGAACCTTCCTAAACTAACAGAGGAAGACAGGAATTGGCTCGACCGCCCTATTACTTTGGAGGAATTGACCGAAACTATAAGACAAGCACACAGTGGTAAAACTCCAGGGTTGGATGGGATACCCAGTGATTTCTATAAAAGGTTTGCAGAGCAGCTTAGCCCAGAAATATTGAAAACATTTAACACATCGATTGACACAGGTGAGCTCCCACCTTCTATGAGTGATCACCCTAATCCTCAAAAAGGGAAAGGATCCCCATGAGTGTGGGAGCTACCGTCCAATTTCTTTGATAAATTGTGATGGAAAGTTGTTTACAAAACTTCTGGCTATGAGGGTAAATCAAATCATTAAGAAATTCATAAATCCAGACCAGGTGGGATTTGTAAAAGCCAGAGCTTCATCTGATAATCTTAGACGCCTATTGCATGTCATCTGGAAGGCAAAGGATTTTGATACTTCAGTGCCAGCCTTATCCCAAGATGCAGTGAAAGCCTTTGATAGGGTGGGCTGGGACTACCTGCATTATACAATAAATACATTTGGATTTGGACAGGGCTTTCAGAATATTATTAAACTTATGTACAATGACCCCAAATCCATAGTAGTCACTAACGGACTACGAACATCTCCATTTTCTGTAGGACGAGGCACGAGACAAGGTGACTGTCCCTCGCCCCTCCTATTTATTCTAGCATTAGAACCATTAGCCGAAGCCATTAGGCAGCATCAGTCAATCAAAGGGGTTACTATGGGAGGTAGGGAGAATAAACTACTGCTTTATGCAGACGACATATTACTATTCATGTCAGACCCCCAACTCTCCATACCGCCTTTACTGGACCTTGTAAATGCATTCTCAGAGATATCGGGCTATAAAGTAAACTGGACCAAATCTGAAGTAATTCCCCTATCAAAACATTGTCTGAGAAATGACTTCCTCAACTGCAGGTTTCAATGGGTCCCTAAAAACTTGAGGTACCTGGGGATCGCTTTAAATCCTGGTCTAGACAACATGATTACTGAAAACCTTGACCCACTAACAAAATTCAACTCCAGTTTAAGAGCTGGGATAAGCTTCAAATCTCATTATGGGGTAGGATACAGGTTAAAAAGATGGTCATAGCTCCTAAACTGAATTACGTAATCAGCATGTTATCACTATCCATACCTGTCTATACTTTTAAATCCATAGACAAAATAATTACTGAGTTTATTTGGGCCGGTAAAAGGGACAAGATGAAACTAGCGAGAATACAGGCAAAGACTGAGAAGGGAGGATTAAAGCTCCCTAACATGCAATTCTATCAAGAAGCCTTTGTAGCTGCCCAAATAGGCTCTCTCTTTATTGAGAACTCAACTAGGCTAATTTGGGTGGATATGGAAGAGGAACTTAATGACATTCAGCCAACTTATAACATGTTCCTGTGGGTGCGCATGCGTACCTGATCTTGAGCTCCGAGCGTGTGGCCAGGTTAGTGGACAGCTGCTGTATGAGGGACAGCAGCACTGGCTGGATGAGGGGGCAGGGATGCTGGCCAAACACCTGCTGGGAGTCGATGGTCTCGCACACATACAGGACCAGGTTCAGGTCAGAGGCTGACAGGGCCTACAGAGGAGGGGGGTTGGAGGAGAAGAGACAGATCAGACACCACAGGTATCTTTAAATAATGCCCTCTGACATCCACCACGCATTGGACAGGAGAGGCTGTGATGGGATGAGTGGAAGTGTGTCAGGGAGGTAGAGTGGAGAAGGACTCACACCTGTTGGAAGGCCTGGTTGAGCTGTCCCTGCTGTAGCAGCTGCAGGATGCTGGCTTGCTGGGCCTGGTAGTCCAGGTGTGCGTTGGGGACGGGCGTGCCTGCAGCAGAGCGCATGGCCTGCATGATGCTGGAGTTCACAGCTACCTGCTGCTCCTTCATGGCCATGCTCACCTCACCCTTCACAATGCGCTGCACCTGGGTCAGGATCGAGTCCTGCAGGCTGGACACATGACCGAACAGGCACCGTTATATAACCAAAACATGGAAATGGTTGAAAATGTGTCAATACCTAAAAACAGACATTTTTGAAAGATCCAAAACACTTACAAAAAGTTATTCAGTCCCACCTAAAAATCTATAAACTCAAGCGTCATTAAATTAATTGCATCGCAAACTTTGTGGTTCAATTGAATTTATGTACTGAAATTAAGCCAAGATTAAGGTTTATTTGTTTCTACTCAACCAAATCCATTACACAGCCACTCAATATGGCAACCCAAACTGCTTTCTAAGGCATCTGTTCGGGATGTCTGATCAGTCTCTGGTTGCTTTATCAATCACTACAAATAAAAAAAAATAGTTTTCTGTCGGACGTTGGTTGGACTTACTTTCCCACCGTCATGTGGAGCTGGTGCTGGACCTCAGAGCGGACACTTGCTGTGATGGTGGTGGCCAGCTGATCCGTTGAGTTCTGGAACGTGTCAATCATCTGCTGCAGCTGGCCAATCATAGGATCCTGTGCTTCCTGCTCATGCTGCTTCCTGTTCTTCACATGGGTCTCCAGTTGCTGGATATCTATGAAGAAAACAAACAAACATCCTCAGTACGACACAGAAAGATCTGTCAGGCATATTCAGATGTGCTGTTAGCACAATATAAAATCAGCTGAATAAACAAATGTAACAAATGTTTATCAATACATACAAAGCCCACTGCTCTACTTGAAATAGACATTTGATAAATGCGACAAGCTAAAAATTAGGCTAAGTTCTTGACCTTACTCTCGTGGTACTGCATAAAGCTAAGAAACAGCCAGGAGTAGAAATGCTGAGGGTTAACAGTTAGTAATAGGATTGTCTTACACTCATGGGTACCCTGCTTGAAGCTATCATTGATCTGCTGGAACATAGACTGGCAGCCCCTCTCAAACACAGGCAGCACAATGCTCTGGAAAGCATCCTTGTAGGCAGCCTGGATAGGCCCCTGCATTGCCTCGGCAGCTGCCCGGCCGATAGCATCTGTGGTGTTCTGCACAGGAAGGGATCGAGGGATAACGAAGATGAATGTTTCAGGTAATTTTTATGTGTGCATTTTGACTGAAGAGTGAATAAGAGAGCACTGAATAAGTGAGCTATAGGACGACTACATTCCTTGATCCAATGACCAACACCTAGGCTCTAGAGCAGAGGTTACCAAACTTCTTGGGCCCAAGACCCCATTTTAATATTTAAAAGAATTGCGACCCCACCATGTGAATAAAGTGATGTAAACTGCCAATGTTTACTTTTTATTTGGTGCTATGACAGTATTTTACAAATCAGTCTGACAATATTTTTGACAGTATTTCAATCTTAAGTAAGTAACTGAAATGCTTCAGAAAAGTATTAGGAAGTTCAGGAAAACATCAATGAAGATCATCTGGCAGTACTTGTGTATGATCTTCTGTGTAGAAAAGAACATCATTGCTTTCAATCATTTTTTGCTGATTTGATGCTTGGTCCTGACCACTCTGTTCTAATGAGTCATGCAAATCTTGTGAGAGCCGTGGAAGGAAAGACGTGTGTGTTCCTGAGAGTCTTAGCTTCCAGAAAATTGGGTCATAATAGCTTATAGCCTCAAACGTTCAAAAGTTAGTCAAATTTGTCGGAAAAAAAACAAAAGCTAATAGCAGATATCAAAGTTTACTCACGTGACTGCGGTTCTATGAACTAAGCGCCGTATTACTATATATTTTATTTATCATCTCGCAATCCCATTTTCAACCCCTAGCTTGGGAAATGCTGCTCTAGAGAACATGATGATCTGAATTTGTTGCCACTAACCTTTGACTTCACGACTTTGCTAACGTTCTCCTTCAGTGCTGCCTCCACAGCTGTCAGCTTAGCAGCGATGGTGTTACTCATCTGGGCAGTAACAGGCTCCAGACTCTTGGTGATAGCTGTGAAGTCCAAACAGTTACCTCTCAATTATTCTACAGTCATGGTCAAAAGTTTTGAGAATGACACAAATATTAAATTTTCACAAAGTTTGCTGCCTCAGTTTTTATGATGGCAATTTGCATATACTCCAGAATGTTATGAAGAGTGATCCGATGAATTGCAATTAATTGCAAAGTCCCTCTTTGCCATGAAAATGAACTTAATCCCAAAAAAAATTCCACTGCATTTCAGCCCTGCCACAAAAGGACCAGCTGACATCATGTCAGTGATTCTCTCGTTAACACAGGTGAGAGTGTTGACGAGGACAAGGCTGGAGATCACTCTGTCATGCTGATTGAGTTAGAATAACAGACTGGAAGCTTTAAAAGGAGGGTGGTGCTTATTAATTATTATTATTCCTCTGTTAACCATGGTTACCTGCAAGGAAACACGTGCCGTCATCATTGCTTTGCACAAAAAGGATTCACAGGCAAGGATATTGCTGCTAGTAAGATTGCAAGTAAATCAACCATTTATCGGATCATCAAGAACTTCAAGGAGAGAGGTTCAATTGTTGTGAAGAAGGCTTCAGGGCGCCCATGAAAGTCCAGCAAGCGCCAGGACCGTCTCCTAAAGTTGATTCAGCTGCGGGATCGGAGCACCACCAGTGCAGAGCTTGCTCAGGAATGGCAGCAGGCAGGTGTGAGTGCATCTGCATGCACAGTGAGGTCAAAGACTTTTGGAGGATGGCCTGGTGTCAAGAAGGGCAGCGAGGAAGCCACTTCTCTCCAGGAAAAACATCAGGGACAGACTGATATTCTGCAAAAGGTACAGGGATTGGAATGCTGAGGACTGGGGTAAAGTCATTTTCTCTGATGAATCCCCTTTCCGATTGTTTGGGGCATCCGGAAAAAAGCTTGTCCGGAGAAGACAAGGTGAGCGCTACCATCAGTCCTGTGTCATGCCAACAGCAAAGCATCCTGAGACCATTCATGTGTGGGGTTGCTTCTCAGCCAAGGGAGTGGGATCACTCAAAATGTTGCCTAAGAACACAGCCATGAATAAAGAATGGTACCAACACATCCTCCGAGAGCAACTTCTCCCAACCTTCCAAGAACAGTTTGGTGACGAACAATGCCTTTTCCAGCATGATGGAGCACCTTGCCATACGGCAAAAGTGATAACTAAGTGGCTCGGGGAACAAAACATCAACATTTTGGGTCCATGGCCAGGAAACTCCCCAGACCTTAATCCCATTGAGAACTTGTGGTCAATCCTCAAGAGGCGGGTGGACAAACAAAAACCCACAAATTCTGACAAACTCCAAGCATTGATTATGCAAGAATGGGCTGCCATCAGTCAGGATGTGGCCCAGAAGTTAATTGACAGCATGCCAGGGCGGATTGCAGAGGTCTTGAAAAAGAAGAGTCAACACTGCAAATATTGACTCTTTGCATAAACTTAATGTAATTGTCATTAAAAGCCTTTGACACTTATGGAATGCTTGAAATTATACTTTAGTATACCATAGTAACATCTGACAAAAATATCTAAAAACACCGAAGCAGCAAACTTTGTGAAGACCAATACTTGTGTCATTCTCAAAACTTTTGACCACTACTGTGCACAGTTAAACACTTTTATTTGATAAAAAACATAGAATATGCTATAGGAAAAATGAAGGAAGTGTACTAACTGGGAGGAACAGTCTTCTTCATCTCCTCTCGGAGAGTCTTGTCCAGCCGGTTACAAAGGGTGTTACTGAGAGTTTGACCCAGCTGCTGGGAGAGATGCTCCTGGAGCTGCTGGTTACAGTTGTGTCCCTCTGCTAGGATTCTCTCCATTCTCCTCTCTGAGATTCAACGCTGGGTCAAGGATCAAACAGAGGAACTTGTGTGGTGGGTTGATGCAACAAAACAATGGTCTTAATTAAGCACCTTTCTAGAAGACAAAAGGTTATTGGTTCATTTGAATTGAAATCCATTTAAACTACAATATCTGCATTCATAACACTGCCCTATATATTGCAGTGATCACGGTTGGACGGTATCCAGATTTTCATACCTTCCTACCGTTCCTGTACCATACGGTATTACCGGCAGCACACACAAGGGAGTGGTATTTTCTTCCAAACCCAAAAAAGAAACTCAGCAAAAAAGAAACGTCCTCTCACTGTCAACTGCGTTTATTTTCAGCAAACTTAACATGTGTAAATATTTGTATGAACATAACAAGATTCATCAACAGACATAAACTGAACAAGTTCCACAGACATGTGACTAACAGAAATTGAATAATGTGTCCCTGAACAAAGAGGGGGTCAAAATCAAAAGTAACAGCCAGTATCTGGTGTGGCCACCAGCTGCATTAAGTACTGCAGTGCATCTCCTCCTCATGGACTGTACCAGATTTGCCAGTTCTTGCTGTGAGATGTTACCCCACTCTTCCACCAAGGCACCTGCAAGTTCCCAGACATTTCTGGGGGGAATGGCCCTAGCCCTCACCCTCCGATCCAACAGGTCCCAGATGTGCTCAATGGAATTGAGATCAGGGCTCTTCGCTGGCCATGGCAAAACACTGACATTCCTGTCTTGCAGGAAATCACGCACAGAACGAGCAGTGTGGCTGGTGGCATTGTCATGCTGGAGGGTCATGTCAGGATGAGCCTGCAGGAAGGGTACCACACGAGGAAGGAGGATGTCTTCCATGTAACGCACAGCGTTGAGATTGCCTGCAATGACAACAAGCTCAGTCCGATGATGCTGTGACACACCGCCCCAGACCATGACGGACCCTCCACCTCCAAATCGATCCCGCTCCAGAGTACAGGCCTCGGTGTAGCGCTCATTCCTTCGACGATAAATGCGAATCCGACCATCGCCCCTGGTGAGACAAAACCGTGACTCGTCAGTGAAGAGCACTTTTTGCCAGTCCTGTCTGGTCCAGCGACGGTGGGTTTGTGCCCATAGGCGACGTTGTTGCCGGTGATGTCTGTCTCAGCCTCTCTCAGCCTATTGAGGACAGTCTGAGCACTGATGGAGGGATTGTGCGTTCCTGGTGTAACTCGGGCAGTTGTTGTTGCCATCCTGTACCTGTCCCGCAGGTGTGATGTTCGGATGTACCGATCATGTGCAGATGTTGTTACACGTGGTCTGCCACTGCGAGGACGATCAGCTGTCCGTCCTGTCTCCCTGTAGCGCTGTCTTAGGCGTCTCACAGTACATTGCAATTTATTGCCCTGGCCACATCTGCAGTCCTCATGCCTCCTTGCAGCATGCCTAAGGCACGTTCACACAGATGAGCAGGGACCCTGGGAATCTTTCTTTTGGTGTTTTTCAGAGTCAGTAGAAAGGCCTCTTTAGTGTGCTAAGCTTTCATAACTGTGACCTTAATTGCCTACCGTCTGTAAGCTGTTAGTGTCTTAACGACCGTTCCACAGTTGCATGTTCATGAATTGTTTATGGTTCATTGAACAAGCATGGGAAACAGTGTTTAAACCCTTTACAATGAAGATCTGTGAAGTTATTTGGATTTTTACTAATTATCTTTGAAAGACAGGGTCCTGAAAAGGGGCAGTTTCTTTTTTTGCTGAGTATATATATCAATATATACAGTGAGGGGAAAAAAGTATTTGATCCCCTGCTGATTTTGTACATTTGCCCACTGACAAAGAAATGATCAGCCTATAATTTTAATGGTAGGTTTATTTGAACAGTGAGAGACAGAATAACAACAAAATAATCTAGAAAAACGCATGTCAAAAATGTTATATATTGATTTGCATTTAAATGAGGGAAATAAGTATTTGACCCCCTCTCAATCAGAAAGATTTCTGGCTCCCAGGTGTCTTTTATACAGGTAACGAGCTGAGATTAGGAGCACACTCTTAAAGGGAGTGCTCCTAATCTCAGTTTGTTACCTGTATAAAAGACCTGTCCACAGAAGCAATCAATCAATCAGATTCCAAACTCTCCACCATGGCCAAGACCAAAGAGCTTTCCAAGGATGTCAGGGACAAGATTGTAGACCTACACAAGGCTGGAATGGGCTACAAGACCATCGCCAAGCAGCTTGGTGAGAAGGTGACAACAGTTGGTGCGATTATTCGCAAATGGAAGAAACACAAAATAACTGTCAATCTCCCTCGGCCTGGGGCTCCATGCAAGATCTCGCCTCGTGGAGTTGCAATGATCATGAGAACGGTGAGGAATCAGCCCAGAACTACACAGGAGGATCTTGTCAATGATCTCAAGGCAGCTGGGACCATAGCCACCAAGAAAACAATTGGTAACACACTACGCCGTGAAGGGCTGAAATCCTGCAGTGCCCGCAAGGTCCCCCTGCTCAAGAAAGCACATATACAGGGCCGTCTGAAGTTTGCCAATGAACATCTGAATGATTCAGAGGAGAACTGGGTGAAAGTGATGTGGTCAGATGAGACCAAAATCAAGCTCTTTGGCATCAAGTCAACTCGCCGTGTTTGGAGGAGGAGGAATGCTGCCTATGACCCTAAGAACACCATCCCCACCGTCAAACATGGAGGTGGAAACATTATGCTTTGGGGGTGTTTTTCTGCTAAGGGGACAGGACCACTTCACCGCATCAAAGGGACGATGGACGGGGCCATGTACCGTCAAATCTTGGGTGAGACCCTCCTTCCCTCAGCCAGGGCATTGAAAATGGGTCGTGGATGGGTATTCCAGCTTGACAATGACCCAAAACACACGGCCAAGGCAACAAAGGAGTGGCTCAAGAAGAAGCACATTAAGGTCCTGGAGTGGCCTAACCTAATCAGTGGAGGGAGCTGAAGGTTTGAGTTGCCAAACGTCATCCTCAAAACCTTATTGACTTGGAGAATATCTGCAAAGAGGAGTGGAACAAAATCCCTCCTGAGATGTGTGCAAACCTGGTGGCCAACTACACGAAACGTCTGATCTCTGTGATTGCCAACAAGGGTTTTTCCACCAAGTACTAAGTCATGTTTTGCAGAGGGGTCAAATACTTATTTCCCTCATTAAAATGCAAATCAATTTATAACATTTTTGACATGTGTTTTGCTGTATTTTGTTGTTGTTATTCTGTCTCTCACTGTTCAAATAAACCTACCATTAACATTATAGACTGATCATGTCTTTGTCAGTGGGCAAACGTACAAAATCAGCAGGGGATCAAATACTTTTTTCCCCTCACTGTATGTAAACAATTATGCTAACAAAGTACTAACGAATTCCCATAGCGGATGCTAGATAAATGCTAACAAGCGCGAGCGAACATAAACAATTTGCAAGAACAGACCCTCCAGCTCAAAGTCGCACAACTATCTCAAAAGGTTTGCTGCAAAACACAAAACAAATAGTAGACAGCAAGGATCTTGATCTAGGAGGGGCTTGATTGTGTCTGGTGTAACCAAGAAGCTTGATCTTGCAAGCTATCCACTTAGCTAGCAAGTTAGCTAAACAAATGCATAGCTTGAGCCCTGAGCTGCAGAGAATGTATTAGATAGCTAAACTTAGTTATAAAATATTTAGCTGGCAGTAGTGAATTTGAAGTGTAACTTGATCACCTCTCTTGAGCTGCACAACAGTGGATTGTCACGTCACGAAAGCCTCCGTTTGCTCCTTGTCGTGTGCTCTTTGTAAACAAAGCAGCTGCTTTGGGGAACGGCTTCATTATAAAACAAATATGAATGAGGCAAAATGAAGAATACAATCTGCTTGATCTATTAACCTAGTGCACAAGTTGACTGCAGGCATTTATTTGAAAATCATGCCGTGGGTATATCAAAATTCCCCGGTATACCGCCCAAGCCTCTCATATACCAAACTACATCATTTTTGATGGTACCAGAAGAAAGGGAGGTCTAGGAGTTATTTTAATTTGTAACATATCCCAGTTGTAAGGATACGTTCGTGCTCCTGCTGGCTGACCATGACGTGCTCTACATGGGCTAAGACAGAGCTCTGCACGGCGTCCATGTGGCCTGTCACTCTCTGCAGCAGTTCCAGCTGACTCTGACGGAGCTCCGCTAGCTCCCTCTGCTGGTTACGCAGCAAAATCAGCAGCTCTTCCTGCACGTCTGGGTTAATCTGCTACAGGTCACATCAGATAAGAGATAAGAGTGTCTGCTAAATGACTCAAATGTAAACAAATGGTATTGCTGAAAATACATGTATAATGGATGTAAATGTATACATCCTGGTGCCAGCATCATAATCACAACTCAAAGAAACAGCCATGATTACTTACCTGATGTTGATGCTCAGGCTGCCTGGACTGAGAGGCATGAGAGGCATGAGATGCATCCCTGAAAAGAGAGAAGGCAAAGAGGCCATTAGACACTGAAGTAAAATAACAGAAAATGTTTATCATGACAGTTACCACAGAATGTTATCACCCACCCGTCGTCTTTTTTACTCTTCCTCTTGAGTTTAGGGGAGCCTCTGGGAGAACTCTTCCACTCCTTCACTGGCAGTCTTTGAGACGACCTGACCCCACAGTTCCCTGAAGACGATGCTAGACTGGCTACCTCATCATCATGGTCACTGTGTTACAGAACATCTTTGCATTGTAATTTCAGAAAATGTCCTTAATATGTCTGGCGCTAATAGTGGAATGATGGTGTTTCACAGTATTACTTACCCGCCAGTGTTGTGATTGGATGTGATATTCGCCTATTAATAATACGCCAGAGTGGCATCTGTTGTCAAACTGGGAAAGCTGTTTTGACTTAGTGACTGTGTTATCTAGTGGACATTTCCTGGTTGCAAAAATTCAACACTGTTCGCTCAATTTCAGTTTGTGAGAAAACAAGCACTGAATAGTGTAGTCAATCATTGTACCATCAAAATCACTATGAAATATATTTCCAATAAGAAATAATATTGTTTTTACAGCTGTTTGAAGCTGGTGGATCAAAACTTCAAACAGCGGTTTTGGTCCACCAGCTTCAAACTAGGGCTGACCCCATTTAGTCGACTAGTCGATTGTTTGGTTGATAGGCTGTTGGTCGACCAAGATTTAGTTGAGCAGTAGCAAATAAATAAAAAAGTATAAATCATGGTGTACAAGACACCTGTCTGATTCGTGCCTGTCTGAGTGGAATGATCCATTGTTGAGGCCATGGGGATGGCACAGTCCATCAGTCTATGACATTTGCTACTGAAATTGTATATAGTTATATTATGTAAGAACAATGGCGCAACACAAATAAAAATAATATTTTATAACAAATGTGCTTTCTCCCGCATTAGATAGTGCTCGCTGTCCACGGTTCTGAAACACATCAGTGCGCTGTTGAATTGGCGCCTTTTCCTAGACCATGTTGCTATGGACATAATAGCAAAGTTGACCAGCATATTGGTGTTGAGAACAACGCGGCAGAGGCAGCAGCTGTGTTAGGAGATGAGAAAACTGCCCTTGCCTTAAGTGTCTAAGAAAAGTGAGGAGAGGAAACCCCAACTTAATTAGACCTATAATCAATAGCCTAACTGTTAAATGTGCCTGGCTTTAGAAATCATCCATATATATATACACAGTGGGGGGAAAAAGTATTTAGTCAGCCACCAATTGTGCAAGTTCTCCCACTTAAAAAGATGAGAGGCCTGTAATTTTCATCATAGGTACACGTCAACTATGACAGACAAATTGAGAAAAAAAAATCCAGAAAATCACATTGTAGGATTTTTTATGAATTTATTTGCAAATTATGGTGGAAAATAAGTATTTGGTGACCTACAAACAAGCAAGATTTCTGGCTCTCACAGACCTGTAACAACTTCTTTAAGAGGCTCCTCTGTCCTCCACTCGTTACCTGTATTAATGGCACCTGTTTGAACTTGTTATCAGTATAAAAGACACCTGTCCACAACCTCAAACAGTCACACTCCAAACTCCACTATGGCCAAGACCAAAGAGCTGTCAAAGGACACCAGAAACAAAATTGTAGACCTGCACCAGGCTGGGAAGACTGAATCTGCAATAGGTAAGCAGCTTGGTTTGAAGAAATCAACTGTGGGAGCAATTATTAGGAAATGGAAGACATATAAGACCACTGATAATCTCCCTCGATCTGGGGCTCCACGCAAGATCTCACCCGTGGGGTCAAAATGATCACAAGAACGGTGAGCAAAAATCCCAGAACCACACGGGGGGACCTAGTGAATGACCTGCAGAGAGCTGGGACCAAAGTAACAAAGCCTACCATCAGTAACTCACTACGCCGCCAGGGCCTCAAATCCTGCAGTGCCAGACGTGTCCCCCTGCTTAAGCCAGTACATGTCCAGGCCCGTCTGAAGTTTGCTAGAGTGCATTTGGATGATCCAGAAGAGGTTTGGGAGAATGTCATATGGTCAGATGAAACCAAAATAGAACTTTTTGGTAAAAACTCAACTCGTCGTGTTTGGAGGACAAAGAATGCTGAGTTGCATCCAAAGAACACCATACCTACTGTGAAGCATGGGGGTGGAAACATCATGCTTTGGGGCTGTTTTTCTGCAAAGGGACCAGGACGACTGATCCGTGTAAAGGAAAGAATGAATGGGGCCATGTATATTGAGATTTTGAGTGAAAACCTCCTTCCATCAGCAAGGGCATTGAAGATGAAACGTGGCTGGGTCTTTCAGCATGACAATGATCCCAAACACACCGCCCGGGCAACGAAGGAGTGGCTTCGTAAGAAGCATTTCAAGGTTCTGGAGTGGCCTAGCCAGTCTCCAGATCTCAACCCCATAGAAAATCTTTGGAGGGAGTTGAAAGTCCGTGTTGCCCAGCGACAGCCCCAAAACGTCACTGCTCTAGAGGAGATCTGCATGGAGGAATAGGCCAAAATACCAGCAACAGTGTGTGAAAACTTACAGAAAACGTTTGACCTGTGTCATTGCCAACAAAGGGTATATAACAAACTATTGAGAAACTTTTGTTATTGACCAAATACTTATTTTCCACCATAATTTGCAAATAAATTAATTAAAAATCCTACTTTTCTCATTTTGTCTGTCATAGTTGACGTGTACCTATGATGAAAATTACAGGCCTCTCTCATCTTTTTAAGTGGGAGAACTTGCTGCTTCTGTTGCCTTTTTGAGTGTTTGTTTAATAGCCTACTGATTCCGTGAGCACCAAGCCTCAGGCAACCACAACATGTCAGATAAACAATTCCACAAATTCAGCTTTTTAAAATCTTTGCTATGCTGTAATAAAGGCTTTCCACTTTTTTGCGTTAGACCAGGCTCTCTGGTATTATTTATTTTGTGTTGTTTACACGGTTCCAAATTGTCCCAAAAAGTATATTTATAATAATAACAACCCTCCTTTTTCTTTGATCTCCTTATTATTACAATTATGATCATCATTATAATAATAAGTAATGTCATTATCATTAACAGGCTTAGTAGTATAGCCACCATCGAGCTGTAGGCTTAAGAGCGCATCTTGTTTGGTCTTAAAACAGTAACTTAGGCCTATATTTCAATACTTATATAATTTATTTGTTCATGTCATCACACAGCATAGGAGTCATTCATGATTTGAAATGCAATCAAGCATTTTTATTTTAAAATAAATAAAGCGACCACTGAATAATTTGCGTAAACAATAAATAGGCTTAAATTGTTCCATTTCGGAAATTGCATTCACGAATGAATGCGACTGTTTTTAGTCTTTGCTGTAATAAAGGCTTTACAAAAAAACATTACAACAGATTCTCTGGTACACTTATAATTTATTGAGTTGTTTATATTGTTACAAACGGTCAGAAAACATATATTGTAATCTAACACCTGTTTGGCATACATAATATGCACACAGCGCTTGCTCCTTACCTTATTTTTCTTGATCTCCAGTATTTTCCACAACTAGCCTAATTTCTTTACCTCCGGCGCAACCAGTAAACATTCCCATGTGTCGAGTTTATTTGTCACGTCCTCTGCATCCATTTTGCTGTCAGATGTGTTACGGTGTTAAGAGTTTGTTATAACCAATTTATTGATGTGACTATGATATGCTATAGATCAGGCCCTGTGCATGCGATGCATACATGTGTCAACGTAAAGACAGCAAGGGTTGAGGGAATAGGGAATGTTTTTCCTAAACAAATGACGGATTTCGGTAACATAACTTTTCAGTCAGAAATGGCTGCAATTGTTGCAGCTTCAGCAACACTGACAGCAAGATACACACTGTTGATAACAACCCTCCTTTTTCTTCATCTCGTTATTGTTATTATTACAATTATGATCATCATTATAAAAATAAGTAATGTCATTATCATTAACAGGCTTAGTATTGTCACCATCGAGCTGTTGGGCTCCCGCAGCGGTCTAAGGTACTGCATCTCAGTGCTTGAGGCATCACTACAGACCCCCTGGTTCGATTCCAGGCTGTATCACAACCGGCCGTGATTGGGAGTCCCATAGGGCGGCGCACAATTGGCCCAGCGTCGTCCGGGTTTGGCCGGTGTAGGCCGTCATTGTAAATAAGAATTAGTTCTTAACTGACTTGCCTAGTTAAAGGCAAGTCAGCGGGGAGGAGAGAGAGACAACGGGTGCTAGTCACAGAGTCACTCACTTTTTTAACACAGCAAGTCTGAGCCAGGCCCAGCACAATCAAATCAATGGCGGTCGGACTCCCTCTAGTCATTTGTGTGTCTTAATTATTTCATCAAACAGTTCGCCTAAAGCATCAGAAAAGTTCAGCATATAGTAGATTTGATTAAAACACATACAGTGCATTCGGAAAGTATTCAAACTCCTTCCCCCTTTCCACATTTTGTAACGTTACAGCCGTATTCTTAAATTGATTAAATAAATAAAAATCCTCAATCTACACACAATACACCATAATGACAAAGTGAACACAGTTTTATGGACATTTTTGCAAATGTATTAACAATAAAAAACAGAAATACCTTATTTACATAAGTATTCTGACCCTTTGCTATAAGACTCGAAATTGAGCTCAGGTACATCCTGTTACCATTGACCATCCTTGAGATGTTTCTACAACTTGATTGGAGTCCACCTGTGGTAAATTCAATTGATTGGTCGAAGAAATTGTCCGTAGAGCGCCGAGACAGGATTGTGTCTAGGCACAGATGTGGGGAAGGGTCCCAAAAAATGTCTGCAGCATTGAAGGTCCCCAAGAACACAGTGGCCTCCATCATTCTTAAATGGAAGAAGTTTGGAACCACCAAGACTCTTCCTAGAGCTGGCCGCTCAGCCAAACTTAGCAATCGGGGGAGAAGGGCCTTGGTCAGGGAGGTGACCAAGAACCCGATGGTCACTCTGACAGAGCTCTAGAGTTCCTCTGTGGAGATGGGAGAACCTTCCAGAAGGACAACCATCTCTGCAGCCTTTATGGTTGAGTGGCCAAACGGAAGCCACTCCTCAGTAAAAGGCACGACAGCCCGCTTGGAGTTTGCCAAAAGATCTTCAAGGACTCTCAGAGCATGAGAAACTAGATTCTCTGGTCTGATGAAACCAAGATTGAACTCATTGGCCTGAATGCCAAGTGTCACGTCTGGAGGAAACCTGGAACCATCCCTACGGTGAAGCATGGTGGTGGTAGCATCATGCTGTGGGGATGTTTTTCAGGGGCAGGGACTGGGAGACTAGCCAGCATCGAGGGAAAGATGAACGGAGTAAAGTACAGAGACATCCTTGAAACCCTGCTTCAGAGCACTCAGGACCTCAGACTGGGGCGAAGGTTCACCTTCCAACAGGACAATGACTCTAATCACACAGCCAAGACAACGCAGGAGTGGCTTCAGGACATGTCTCTGAATGTCCTTGAATGGCCCAGCCAGAGTCTGGATTTGAACCCGATAGAACATCTCTGGAGAGACCTGAAAATAGCTGTGCAGCGACGCTCCCAAACCAACCTGACAGAGCTTGAGAGGATCTGCAGAGAAGAATAGGAAAAACTCCCAAAATACAGGTGTGCCAAGCTTGTAGCATCATACCCAAGAAGACTCGAGGCTGTAAGGTCTGAATACTTATGTAAATGTAATAATTAAGTGTTTTTTTAACATACATTTGTTAAAATGTCTAAAAACCTGTTTTTGCTTTGTCATTATGGGGTATTGTGTGTAGATTGATGAGAGAAAGAAAATCCATTCTAGAATAAGGCTGTAGCGTAAAAATGTGGAAAGAGTCAAGGGGTCTGAATACTTTCCGAATGCACTGTAGGATGTGTCTATATGGAAAATACACCTTAGAAAATGTAGACCAATCGATTGGTCAAAAGAACAGACAACTCTTGGCAGACCAATATTTTTTTGGGTCGGGGACAGCCCTACTAACAGCGATTTCAGACAATGAATCCCTAAGCTATTCAGTGCTTGTTTTCTCACATAAACTGAAATTGAGCGAACAGTGTACAATTTGACTATCAATAGGCGAATATCACAGCCAATCACAACTCTGGCGGGTAAGTAATACTGTGAAACACTATCATTCCACTATTAGAGCCAGATATATTACGGACATTTTCTGAAATTACAAGATTACCTTTACATGCAAACTTCAATCAATCAAGCATTGACTTCCAAAAAACACAGCAAATACTACAGCCTTCCAGGGTAATTAAGAACTGAAGGGGAGTTCCAGAGATGTGTGAGTATCTTACCTCTGTTCTGCACTGGCGTCCTGACTGTCATTCTGGGTTAAGTGGTAGGTGCGTCTGTGGTATGGAGAGGACATGTGTCTGTCCTTCATTTCCTCCCTCGAGCTAAGAGAAACAAAGAGACCCGTGTATGCTCTGGCATTTCTTGTATAGGTAGAGGCATTGTGCTTTATGTCAGTGTGTGTGACCTTACCAGTCTCCCAGGCCGTTGTCCCGCAGGCTGTTGCGTGTTTCCCGTGTGATGTCAGGAGCTGCAGGCCAGGGGTGGCTCACGCTGTTGTCTAAGCAGGAGGCAGCTGCAGCAGCAGCATTCTCCTGTGACAGGGCGTTCTCCAGTAGTGAGGGGGTGTTACTGAGCCTCTGTTCCGCCTCCACTGCTCCTGCTACAGCACCCAGCTCCAGGGGCAGGTGGCCGTGGTCAGAGTTCCGGTTTCGTGGAGAGAGAAGGTGAAGAGCTGAGGCTGCAGAAGCCATGCTGTCTGTGTGGAGGGCTGGGAGAGGTTCTCGAGATTCAGCTCCAGACACCCCCCCCAGGCCTCGCTGCAGCGTCTCAGAGGCGATCTCAGGAATGTCCTGGGACATGGCCGTGGAGGCAGATGAGATGACGTCTGGAGAGCGGGCCCGGGTAGGAGAAGCCTGCTGGATCAGCATAGGCTCAATGACCTGAGGGTCCAGCGAGAGGGGCGGGTTTGGAGAGGGAAGCCCCTGTAGAGGGCGGAGGGGGTAGGTGAGGGGGAACATGAGCGTATGAGGAGTGGTCTCTTGTGGAAGAGGGTACATCTTTATGAGACAGCAGGGAAAACCAAAATGGCACATGGAGTAAGGATGATGTCACATACGATGGAGAGGGACGAAAGGTCTTGTAAGTTGACATAAACACATGTTACTTTGGCCCCTCAGGCTCTCCAATTGTGTGGCACACATCCTGCATTCGAACAGTGTGTAATGACTGCATCATGCTGTAAGTGTGTATGTGTGTTTGCACGTGCATGTGTGCGAGTGTGTGGCTTACCGGCATGTTGTCCCCTAGGCCTGAGATGAGGATGGAGCTGCTGGTGCTCACATTGAGAGTCAGGCTGCTACTACTGCTGCTCTCCACAGACATCTTAGGGCTCTGGTTCAGCTCCTCTCCTCCCCTGCAGACATTAACATCACTGGAGTCAGGGACGTCAAAACACAATGGTTTTGCCTGCTCTTTCTAGTCAATTATGAATTCCTCCCCTCTTATGCACTCTTTCGAGTTGACCTACCTGGCGCAACTGTCAGAGTTGCTGCTCATGGCTGTCACTATGGTCAGGCTGCTGGCACTGCTGCCTGGGGAGGCTGGGACCTGGGGGAGAAGGGCAGAAACAAAATGAAAAGCAGGATCAAGATCCAGCAGTAATCTTCCTTCCTTGGATATTCGCTATCATTTTGATAGAATAGTGAGAATTTGGAACAGGACATACCGAAGCACTGGGGGTCATGAAGGCGTCAGGGGTCATAAGCTTGGGCATAGCAACAGTGCCGGAGGGGGACAGGAAGTCAGCAAGAGCGGGAATCTTGTGGAGATCATTTTTGGAGCCGCATCCAGAATCCTTATCAGAGCTCAAACCTTCCACACTCATGTCTGTCAAGTGATCTGAAAAACCTAGAAAAGTACAAAGATGTATTTTTATCCATGAAAATCTGGGATAACGTTTCTAAAATCTCTCAAACTGTGCAGAGGATAGTTTTGGTTTATGAAGACTAACAGTTTTCGTAACTCACCAAAGCCATCGTTTGAGTCGGAGTGAGGCAGGAACAAGGAGGAGCCAGAGCCAAGGTTTGGCTGGAACCAGATCTGCACATCTTGAAGGGACCTGTGGGCAGAAGAATACAGCAACACCCATATGGGTGTATGAAATTGTATACTACATAATTTCAATGCAGACCTCTTAGTAAATATGGTAATAATGACCCTGAATGAGGACACTCACTTTGTGTGGACACAGTATAGCTTGATTTGGATCCCAGCTTTGGATTCCATTGGGCCCTGGTTGCCATCTAGAGATAAAGGGAAGAACAAGTCTTAATCAAACATAACAAAACATTTGACCCATGATAATTCAGTGTTAGGCCAGCAATCGTTAGATCAGGTAGTAGTGGTAATGGGTATACAAGAAGGTGAACCCCACCTGCAGTCATACTCTCGCTCTCCTCGTCTGGCGGAAGGACCTCCGAGTGGCACAGGTGGCTGTGGCTGACATCCTGAACACCGAAGCTAAGCACAGGGTGTGTGAGCAGGAACTCTGACACGGCTGTGAAGCTGGCATGGCCCTTCTCCTGGTCCTGCAACAACTCCATCACATACAACACCTAGAGGGACAACACAAGCCAGAGTCAATTACTCATTATACTAATATCCAACAGGATGACAGTTGGTAGATAAATCACAGTGATACAGCAGGATATCAATGTTATTCTGACCTTTCTCTGTACATCGCTGAGGATGAGGCATTCTGCAGACAGGTCCAGACTGGCCTTCAGACAGGGCAGGACTGATGAGTTGAACGGGTCTGGAGAGAACCTAGAGGACATGTACATAGGCTCTTGTTAAAACGTGTCAAGTAACAGAGGGATGAATCAGACAACTTCCAAGCATGAAAGCGCAGTGAAAAACACAGGTAAAACAGTCAGACCTGATGGTCTGCAGGCAGGTCCATGACACTGTGCACCACATCTTCAATTCCTGGTTCTGATCAGCTCCAGTAATAAGAAAGCGCCAGAATGGAACACTAGAAAGGCAAAAATATACATATAATCTCTCATGGGTGCTTAAGAGAAAATGACACTGATTGCATTGGGTAATTCTGTAAAGATGGCACCTCTCCATGTGTCTACCTAACCCTGTTTAACTCAAAATGAACATGTATTTTTTTTTATCAGATTACATTTTAATCACTGATAAACACAACCCCCCAAATGTCGCATTCCCTAAATCCTCCCAACACCCGTTAAGATAAAGAGTACAGCAGCAGTAGGGAACAGTAGTGACTTACTCTGGGTCCTGTTTCTTGTGGTTGTCACAGAACAGCAGGCAGGAAAGGGGGTTCCCGTTGTGGGGCTGCCACTCGTGTAGACATCTGTGGAAGAAGCCGGGGAGAGGACTTCACAAAGGAAAGTAAAAGTAACCATAGAGATACAGATGGAAAGGAATGGCAAGAAACAGCTGGAATTTTCAAGAATATAATTGAATAGTATAACATTTAGTAATACTGAGTAAAGGTCTACCTTGGCTGGTCCAGTCCTTCAATGTAGATTTGCCAGAACTTTACATATCCATCATGACTGGCTGTGGCCAAGACTGTGCCATCCGGAGACAGGGCACCTTCACTGATGCGCTGGAGAAAAACAGAGAGACTGCAATCTCAATTTCCACACTAAAAACCAGCCTGTAAATAAGTGCTTTCCATACTGGAAACAGACCATGTGATCACTAAATTATTTATATGCCCTACATCTGTATGTCCTTTTATAGTTATAACTCCGTCCTTCAGGTCAGTGGCATCTACTGGCCAGGTGTTATTGTTGCTGCGGAGGATCTCCAGATCCCACACTTCAGCCTAGGGAGAAAAGACAGGACAATCAGCGGAAGGGAGGGAGTAAAGAATATACAAAGGGAGGAGGAGGAGGCATTTGTAAATGGTCTGGTTGTGTGTAAGCAGGGCATACAGTGCCTTCAGAAAGTATTCACACCCCTTTACTTTTTCCACATTTTGTTGTGTTACAAGGTGGGATTAAAAAGGTTTTAATTGTCATTTTTTGTCAACGATCTACACAAAATACTATAATGTCAAAATGGAAGAAAAATAAAACACTAATATAGCTTGATTAGATAAGTATTAAACCCCCTGAGTCAAAACATGTTAGAATCACCTTTGGCAAAAATTACAGCTGTGAGTCTTTCTGGGTAAGTCAAAAAGCTTTGCACACCTGCATTGTGCCACATTTGTCCATCATTATTATCAAATTTCTTCAACCTCCAAATTAACTTGGTTGTTGATCATTGCTAGACAACCATTTTCAGGTATTGCTATAGATTTTCAAGCAGATTTAAGTCAAAACTAACTTGGCCAATCAGGAACATTCACTGTCTTCTTGGTAAGCAACTCCATGGTAGATTTGGCCTTGTGTTTTAGGTTCTTGTCCTGCTGAAAGGTGACTTCATCTCTCAGTGTTTGGTGGAAAACAGACTGAACCAGGTTTTCCTCTAGGATTTTGCCTGTGCATAGCTCTATTCCATTTTTTTATCCTGAAAAACTCCCCAATCCTTAACGATTACAAGCATACCCATAACATGATGCAGACACCACTATATGCTTGAAAATATGGAGTGTGGTACTAAGTAATGTGTTGCATTGGATTTGCCCCAAACATAACTTTTTGTCCTGAACACAAAGTGTTAATTGCTTTGCCACATTTTTTGCAGTATTACTTTAGAACCTTGTTGCAAACAGGACGCATGTTTTGGAACATTTTTATTCTGTACAGGCTTCCTTCTTTTCACTCTGTCAATTAGGTTAGTATTGTGGAGTAACTACAATGTTGTTGATCCATCCTCAGTTTTCTCCTATCAAAGCCATTAAAGTCTTTAACTGTTTTAAAGTCACCATTGGCCACATGGTGAAATCCCTGAGCGGTTTCCTTCCTCTCCGGTAACGGAGTTAGGAAGGACACCTGTATCTTTGTAGTGATGGTGTATTGATACACCATCCAAAGTGTAATTAATAACTTCATCATGCTCAAATGGATATTCAATGTCTGCTTTATTTTTACCCATCTACCAATAGGTACCCTTCTTTGCGAGGCATTGGAACACCTCCCTGGTCTTTGTGGTTGAATCTGTGCTTGAAATTCACTACTCGATTGAGGGACCTTACAGATAATTGTATGTGTGTGGTACAGAGATGAGGTAGTCATTCAAAAATCATGTTAAACACTATTATGACACACAGAATGTGAGTCCATGCAACTTATTATGTGACTTGTTAAGCACATTTTTACTGCTGAACTTATTTAGGCTTGCCATGCTGTGGTCCTCTGTAGCTCAGCTGGTAGAGCACGGCGCTTGTAACGCCAAGGTAGTGGGTTCGATCCCCGGGACCACCCATACACAAAAAATAAATATATATATATATATATATAAAAAATTAAAATATTTAAAAATTTATGCACGCATGACTAAGTCGCTTTGGATAAAAGCGTCTGCTAAATGGCATATTATTATTATTTATAACAAAGGGGCTGAATAATTATTGACTCAAGACATTTCAGCTTTTAATTTTTAATTAATTTGTAAAAAATTCTAAAAGCATTATTCCATTTTGACATTATGGGGTATTGTGTGTAGGCCAGTGACACAAAATCTCAATTTAATCATTTTTAAATTCAGGCTGTAACAACAAAATGTGGAAAAAGTCAATGGGTGTGTATACTTTCTGAAGGCACTGTACATACTCTGTCTTCATGCAGCAGGGCCAGGGTCTGGCTGGCATCCTCAGGGTTCTCTTCATTGTCCTCTAGGATGAAGGGACACCAGATCAACCTCCTATTGGAGTTCAGAGGCGTGTCCTCAGGCCTCCGGATGTGGACAATAACTTGATCCCTGAGAAGCATGTGGGTTAAGGTGCATAACACCGCAGCTGTACAAACATCACACTATCATAAACAATGTGCTTTTAATGGTCAACACCAGGTAAATGTATATTGTTACATGAAAGGACCAAGGGAAGTGGAAAGGAAAGGACCAAGTGAAGTGTTATTCTTGAGTAAAATGAAAGTAGAATGAAGAGGATACAGGATCTTGCTACTGTGGCAGGTGAGCTGCCAGATGACCAGGTTGCCGGCCTCGTCGACACATCCCAGCAGCGTGGAGTCCAGATGGGCGAAGGCCAGGTCTGTGACTGCACCAGTGAAGCCCTTCAGCAGTGTGCGCTCTGCCGAGCCCAAGCTCAACACACGGATCATGGCCTGGTTGTTTGCTCCTGCACACAAGTACAAAACATGAGTCTGAGCCAACTTCTGTCACATTCAGAATCAATCCAGATAATTTGGTTTTACATGGAAAGCAGAGTTAAAAACCAAGGGTACAAGGCATAGTGCAGTAGTTGGGAAAAGCACATAATATTGGTTCAGTGTACGTTCTACCACAGATTCCTCAACCTCCAGTCGTTTGTAATTCAGTTATCACTATAAAGATAAGTGCTTTGATGACAGGCAAAGGGAGATCAAGATTCCAGCCAAAGGAATAGAACACAGGGGTCTTGGCAGTCACACAGCCAAAAGCAAATAAGTTTCTAATGCACTATCAAACAAACAAATAGAGCTTCCTTTAACCTTCGCAACACCATGCATTTCTCACTGCAAATGCCAAGAGCAGGTTTCTAAAGTGCAATTCTTTGGGCTGACCGAAAGCAAAAAAATATGTTTGTGGTTTCCAAGGCATACAAATCTGAAGGTCAGAGTAAGCTATGTGTATTTCCAGAACATGAAATGCAAACAAAATCCAATGAAAGGGGGTACAAAAATCAAAAACAGATCGAGACGTGATCTCTTTAAAGGACAGTCTCACAAAAAATATAATTATTCCATTCTCACCACGCGCTACTCAAAATGCTCAGAAACAAATAAAGGGAATCATTCACAAGCACTGGCACATTTTACTGTTACAAAAAGGTTATCTGATGAGTGTTCTGCATTGATCTATGTCAGGTATTGTGGGAAAGAAAAAACTTAAGTGAGCATCTGTAATTGCTATTTGAAGTGGGGAAAATAGCATACCGACGTCAGGGCAGCCTGGAGGGCTAAATATGCACTGTTATAAAAACTACATTCAAAAGTTTGTTTTATTAAATTAAGAATTTCAAATGTCATGGTATATCCTTGTAGGTAAAATTTCAAAGACAAATTAAATTTAGACGAAGCTTTTTATTTTTTTATCTCCAAAAATGTAAGGTGCAATTTGCAGAGATCGCTCCACCATTTCCCGGTTGATAAAATGTTCAATAGTTAGCCTAATTTCAGTTTATGTTACAAAACAAGCAAGCATAGTGTAGAGAATCATTGTACCATCTAATACATTTTCCATAACCAAAAAATATTGTATTTTCAGCTGTTTGAAGCTGGTGTACAAAACTGAAAGTAAGACGCAAAAACTAAACTTAAGACCGGGAAGCATAAAAATAGCGCATATTGAACAGATCTACCGCTTCTTAGACCTGCTTTCAATGAGAATGACAGGTCTATAACTCACATTTCTATGTGAAGTTGGTCGGGTCGCCCAAAAAGTTACATATTGTGGCTTTAATTAAAATACTCATTTTATACATACAGTGGGGAAAACAAGTATTTAGTCAGCCACCAATTGTGCAAGTT
Source organism: Coregonus clupeaformis (assembly GCF_020615455.1). Taxonomy (NCBI): domain Eukaryota; kingdom Metazoa; phylum Chordata; class Actinopteri; order Salmoniformes; family Salmonidae; genus Coregonus; species Coregonus clupeaformis. Next base: position 32,593,996 of record NC_059210.1, read on the forward strand.
CTCCCACTTAAAAAGATGAGAGAGGCCTGTAATTTTCATCATAGGTACACGTCAACTATGACAGACAAAATGAGAAAAAAATTCCAGAAAATCACATTGTAGGATTTTTTATGAATTTATTTGCAAATTATGGTGGAAAATAAGTATTTGGTCACCTACAAACAAGCAAGATTTCTGGCTCTCACAGACCTGTAACTTCTTCTTTAAGAGGCTCCTCTGTCCTCCACTCGTTATCAGTATAAAAGACACCTGTCCACAACCTCAAACAGTCACACTCCAAACTCCACTATGGCCAAGACCAAAGAGCTGTCAAAGGACACCAGAAAATAAATTGTAGACCTGCACCAGGCTGGGAAGACTGAATCTGCAATAGGTAAGCAGCTTGGTTTGAAGAAATCAACTGTGGGAGCAATTATTAGGAAATGGAAGACATACAAGACCACTGATAATCTCCCTCGATCTGGGGCAAACGTTTTCTGTAAGTCTTCACAAGGTTTTCACACACTGTTGCTGGTATTTTGGCCCATTCCTCCATGCAGATCTCCTCTAGAGCAGTGATGTTTTGAGGCTGTCGCTGGGCAACACGGACTTTCAACTCCCTCCAAAGATTTTCTATGGGGTTGAGATCTGGAGACTGGCTAGGCCACTCCAGGACCTTGAAATGCTTCTTACGAAGCCACTCCTTCGTTGCCCGGGCGGTGTGTTTGGGATCATTGTCATGCTGAAAGACCCAGCCACATTTCATCTTCAATGCCCTTGCTGATGGAAGGAGGTTTTCACTCAAAATCTCACGATACATGGCCCCATTCATTCTTTCTTTTACACGGATCAGTCATCCTGGTCCCTTTGCAGAAAAACAGCCCCAAAGCATGATGTTTCCACCCCCATGCTTCACAGTAGGTATGGTGTTCTTTGGATGCAACTCAGCATTCTTTGTCCTCCAAACACGACGAGTTGAGTTTTTACCAAAAAGTTCTATTTTGGTTTCATCTGACATTCTCCCAATCCTCTTCTGGATCATCCAAATGCACTCTAGCAAACTTCAGACGGGCCTGGACATGTACTGGCTTAAGCAGGGGGACACGTCTGGCACTGCAGGATTTGAGTCCCTGGCGGCGTAGTGTGTTACTGATGGTAGGCTCTGTTACTTTGGTCCCAGCTCTCTGCAGGTCATTCACTAGGTCCCCCTGTGTGGTTCTGGGATTTTTGCTCACCGTTCTTGTGATCATTTTGACCCCACGGGGTGAGATCTTGCGTGGAGCCCCAGATTGAGGGAGATTATCAGTGGTCTTGTATGTCTTCCATTTCCTAATAATTGCTCCCACAGTTGATTTCTTCAAACCAAGCTGCTTACCAATTGCAGATTCAGTCTTCCCAGCCTGGTGCAGCTTATTTTCCACCATAATTTGCAAATAAATTCATTAAAAATGAATGTGATTTTCTGGAGAAAAAAAATCTCAATTTGTCTGTCATAGTTGACGTGTACCTATGATGAAAATTACAGGCCTCTCATCTTTTTAAGTGGGTGAACTTGCACAATTGGTGGCTGACTAAATACTTTTTTTCCCCACTGTAGAAGTTGACCTTATATGTCATTAACCAATCACAGCCCTCATTTAGGATTGCACATTCAGCAAAACACCGGCAGAGGGAGTTCCCTTTGAATCCATTTTCCCATACATTTTATGAGCACCACCAAAAGTGTATCATATCTTCAGAATTAGCAGAGAGCCCACTGGAAATCTTATGTACTTGTAGAGTATATTGTTCCAAACAATGTCAAAATGAACAAAATCAAAAAGTGTAGTTCTGAGAAATTCATAAATAAGTTGAATGGAATGTGAAAAATTGTATTTCATAATCTAGACATATTCCATATGTTAGAGCATACTATAATGAGTATAATGACACCAAGATGTTGTCTGTATCATGTACGGTTCACAGATCAGAGGCGGCATGTATAGGTCTAAAAAGGGCCTAAAATGGCCAGTTTCATCATGATTTTCTAAAAAAAATGGGTTGTGATACAAATGTGAAGTTCCTTACATTTACATTTACATTTTAGTCATTTAGCAGACACTCTTATCCAGAGCGACTTACAGTTAGTGCATACATTATTTTTTTATAACCCCCATGGGAATCGAACCCACAACCCTGGTGTTGCAAACGCCATGCTCTACCAACTGAGCTACATCCCTGCCGGCCATTCCCTCCCCTACCCTGGACAACGCTGGGCCAATTGTGCGCCACCCCATGGGTCTCCCGGTCGCGGCCGGCTACGACAGAGCCTGGATTTGAACCAGGATCTCTAGTGACACAGCTAGCACTGCGATGCAGTGCCTTAGACCACTGCGCCACTCGAGTTCCTATGTGAGAATTGCCAGAACATTCAGATACCAAAAATATTTTCCGCTCCCGCTGGAGTGGAATCGTCCCTATTGTTAAAATAGATCTTTAGTTTAAAGACCCTCGCTCCCTTTGGTCTGAATGCTGAGTTTGATCTGAAACCATTCCTGTGATTTTGCTATCCATTTGAGAGTAGTAATGGTAGTAATAGGGTTTTCATAGGCTGTGTGTTAGTTATAGTGACCTATTTTGGGGTGGTTTGTAGGTGTGGAGTGATTATAGTAGGCTAGAGCGCACTATATCGTCATAAGCTATATGCATTTTTAAGCTCTCAAAATGTTTTAGTTTGAACATTCTGAAAGTTGTGGCAGTGATTTCAGTTTAGAATGTTAAAGCCTGCATTCCACCATTGAAATTAAATGGGGATATAACAAGCTTTATCGTTGGTAGCAAAATTGATAGCAAAAAGCTGTGTTGAAGCAATTGGGTTGTTGTTTGTAGCTTTAATGATTCAAGTGCAGTAGCGAATCCAAATACTTCCCATTGAAGCGTAAGGAGCTTTTACGCATCTTTAAAACAGTTATAGTTCAAAAAGTATAAATGTTATCAAAAAGCTGTATACAAGCAACCTATTCCAGACCATTCTGCACGTTTTAATGTGCAGGATGGCATTTCTAGCTTAAATTTTGACTAATTGTTGGACTGTCTGTCAAAGTGCGCACCTCTCTCACACAGGGAGCGCGAGCTAGCGCTAGAGCTACATCACCAGGTTCTGCAGCCCCCCCACTCTCACTGCAGTGGAATAACGCAAATCTACGAAAATAATACACTTTGTCACAGCAAACATACAAAATCTGGGAAGCCCAATTGATTGTGAGATATGGTATATACCTTTTATGTGATACATTTGGGTCATTGGGTTCGCACTTTTACCTTTTCTGAGATCTTTGCCAAGGAGGAAACAGCAGCCCGTTGGCTTAATGCTCATGCAACACACGCACGAGGGGAGTCCTCATAAACACAACACACCGGCAGTTTTCAAAATAGCCTACAGACTTTAGCACATCACCCAACACAACATGCCTTTAACTATAATGTCAGAAGTATCATCAGACCTCGGTAGTAGCCTATTTCATTTATTTTTCAATGCTCTGGAAACCAAGCAGAAAACGCTGTATTCTAAAGATGGCATTGTACCCACACAAATACATTAGAAGATTATTTTCAATCGGATCAGAAACACTGTGCTCACAACCTTAAATCGCCTAAATGATGTCACTGGTGTATTTTGTTTGAATTTTTGAATATATTGCACAATAAGTTAAGGTTTTAACTAGGCGCAAGCCCATCCAGGAGCTTGTCTTTATAAACTTTCACATAGCCAATTCCATGATATGGGATAACCCAATGAGCAACACTGCAGCTGTTGATTGCAGTGATCATCAATCATCATGTATGCTGTATATAATCAATACAGGAGGATATTTGATGCAAGGGTATTTGATGCAAACATTTCCCTCTCATTTTAGTATATATATATATATATATTTTTGCCGTAATGATCTGGTCACACCATGCAACAAGGGATGGTAGAGCACGGCGCTTGTAACGCCAAGGTAGTGGGTTCGATCCCCGGGACCACCCATACACAAAATGTATGCACGCATGACTGTAAGTCGCTTTGGATAAAAGCGTCTGCTAAATGGCATATTTATTTATTTATTATTATTAATGCATGGTTCCACACCAGAGGCTGGTGACCGGAGGACGGCTCACAATAATGAAGGAAATGGTATCAAACATGGAAAGCAGGTGTTTGATGTGTTTGAGACCATTCCAATCCAGCTTTTACTATTCCTGTCCTCCCCATTTAAAAATTCCTTCTCCACACTCACCTCGGATGGCATATGCCAGGTATGCGTTAGAGACTGCAATGAGGTTGCCGTAGTAATACTTGTGCTCCCAGTCGTACTTGGCGACAGGCTGGATTTTTACCTGCATGGAACAGGAGAGAGTCAAAATTAAGGACTCATTTCCTTACAACTGAGAGCAACATTGAGTCAAGAAAATGGTGTATTGGGTTAACATGAGGACAGATATTCAAACAATGGTAGTAAGCGCAACACAGTAGACTGCTCGGTAATAGATTGCTTAGCTACAGTGAGGGAAAAAATGGATAACTTTATATGTCTGTACAATATTACTTATATCAGATTTTTTATTCATAGATTTTAGATGTGTATTACAATAGTTTTTGTTGATAAACGCTATATATCCATTGTTTAGCTGGAATGGAATGTTCGTATCCTGTATATTTAACATATAAATTCAACACGTCATAAATCTAACCTCATGCTATAGTGCTTGGTTAGAGTTAGGCCTCGTCCCAAATGGCACCCTATTCCATACAGTGAGGGAAAAAAGTATTTGATCCCCTTCCGATTTTGTACGTTTGCCCACTGACAAAGAAATGATCAGTCTATAACTTTAATGGTAGGTTTATTTGAACAGTGAGAGACAGAATAACAACAAAAAAATCCAGAAAAACGCATGTCAAAAATGTTATAAATTGATTTGCATTTTAATGAGGGAAATAAGTATTTCACCCCCTCTCAATCAGAAATATTTCTGGCTCCCAGGTGTCTTTTATACAGGTAACGAGCTGAGATTAGGAGCACACTCTTAAAGGGAGTGCTCCTAATCTCAGCTTGTTACCTGTATAAAAGACACCTGTCCACAGAAGCAATCAATCAGATTCCAAACTCTCCACCATGACCAAGACCAAAGAGCTCTCCAAGGATGTCAGGGACAAGATTGTAGACCTACATAAGGCTGGAATGGGCTACAAGACCATCGCCAAGCAGCTTGGTGAGAAGGTGACAACAGTTGGTGCGATTATTCACAAATGGAAGAAACACAAAAGAACTGTCAGTCTCCCTCGGCCTGGGGCTCCATGCAAGATCTCACCTCGTGGAGTTGCAATGATCATGAAAATGGTGAGGAATCAGCCCAGAACTACACTGGATGATCTTGTCAATGATCTCAAGGCAGCTGGGACCATAGTCACCAAGAAAACAATTGGTAACACACTACGCCGTGAAGGACTGAAATCCTGCAGCGCCCGCAAGGTCCCCCTGCTCAAGTAAGCACATATACAGGCCCGTCTGAAGTTTGCCAATGAACATCTGAATGATTCAGAGGAGAACTGGGTGAAAGTGTTGTGGTCAGATGAGACCAAAATCGATCTCTTTGGCATCAACTCAACTCGCCGTGTTTGGAGGAGGAGGAATGCTGCCTATGACCCCAAGAACACCATCCCCACCGTCAAACATGGAGGTGGAAAGATTATGCTTTGGGGGTGTTTTTCTGCTAAGGGGACAGGACAACTTCACCGCATCAAAGGGACGATGGACGGGGCCATGTACCGTCAAATCTTGGGTGAGAACCTCCTTCCCTCAGCCAGGGCATTGAAAATGGGTCATGGATGGGTATTCCAGCATGACAATGACCCAAAACACACGGCCAAGGCAACAAAGGAGTGGCTCAAGAAGAAGCACATTAAGGTCCTGGAGTGGCCTAGCCAGTCTCCAGACCTTAATCCCATAGAACATCTGTGGAGGGAGCTGAAGGTTCGAGTTGCCAAACGTCAGCCTCGAAACCTTAATGACTTGGAGAAGATCTGCAAAGAGGAGTGGGACAAAATCCCTCCTGAGATGTGTGCAAACCTGGTGGCCAACTACAAGAACAGTCTGACCTCTGTGATTGCCAACAAGGGTTTTGCCACCAAGTACTAAGTCATGTTTTGCAGAGGGGTCAAATACTTATTTCCCTCATTAAAATGCAATTTTTGTTGTTGTTATTCTGTCTCTCACTGTTCAAATAAACCTACCATTAAAAGTATAGACTGATCATGTCTTTGTCAGTGGGCAAACGTACAAAATCAGCAGGGGATCAAATAATTGTTTCCCTCACTGTACCTAGAGATATCTAGACTTGTGACACAGCCACCCTTTGCCTAAAATAATTGTCTTTACATTGTTTTCGTCTGAGAATGTTGGTGTAATCACCCTGATTACCTTTTTCATGTTCTCAAGGACAGTTGAGGGCCCAGTGCAGCTGTTTTTATCTCAATATTAAATTATTTATTTGTAACATTTAAGAAACATACTGTAATAGCAACAAAAATAGCTTTATAGCAAAATAAACATATCAAGCAAGAATATTGCTAGGACTGTCGGAGTGGTCTCAGTGCAGCAGGGGAAAGCACCAAAGTGGTGCATAAAAACCACAGTTAGGAATGTGGTGCGGGGAATAATCGACCAGAGGGGGGCCTAATAAGAGGGATATGTAACCTGAAAACTAGCTGTTATTGGCAGAGGGGTTTGGAACTATTTAGTAATGGTCTATTAACCGAGGGGATTGTATTAAAAAAGCCCTGGTTGCACCAGGCTATGGCCCGTCACGTGACCGGGCTAAACCGCACTGCTCAAATCGAACAGCAGTGGTGGAAAAAGTATGCAACTGTCATACTTGATTAAAAGTAAAGATACCTTACTCAAAAAGTGAAAGTCACCCAGTAAAATACTACTTGAGTAAAAGTCTAAAAGTATTTGGTTTTCAATATACTTAAGAAACAAAAGTATATGTAATTGCTAAAATATACTTAAGTATCAAAAGCAAAAGTATCCAATATTTCAAATTCCTTAAATTAAGCAAACCAGACGGCACCGTTTTATTGTTTTTTTTATTTAGGAATAGCCAGGGGCACACTCCAACACTCAGACATCATTTCCAAACTAAGCATTTCTGTTTCGTGTGTCCGCCAGAGCAGAGGCAGCAGAGATGTTCTCTTGATAAGTGCTTGAATTGGACCATTTTCCCGCCCTACTAAGCATTCAAAATGTAACGAGTACTTTTGGGTGTCAGGGAAAATGTATGGAGTAAAAAGTACATTATTTCTTTAGGAATGTAGTGAAGTAAAAGTTAAAAAATATATAAATAGTAAAGTAAAGTACATATACCCCAAAAAAACTACTTGAGTAGTACATTAAAGTATTTTTACACCACTGTCGAACATTAATGTGCCGCTCTGTCATGTTGTCAACAAGGCAGCATGATGCATTGTTCAGAAACACACATCTCTTTTCCATAAAATATATGTTAGAATTATTAAACTAGTTTTCATTGGGAAGTCATATAAAGGGCGAGGGCACTTGCCTCGTGTTAAACTGTTGCAAGCCGGTGAGGAATCTCTGGCTGGAACGCATCTTGTTAGCTACCCACTCATGCTGCATATAGTCAAGTTTAAGCACACTAGAATAATACCACACGGCATGTAGACATATTGAAAGTATTCATTGATTTACTGTTCGGCAATGTCCATATACAGGCTACAGTACTTTACAAAACAAGATACCGGTAGCTTGTTTGCGTATCGGGACACACTAGCGGCCGCATTTTCCTGATTTTGTAAAATATAGTTGAATACAAACACTGTGTTGCAATTATTAGAAAACAAACGATGCATTCACCTGCAAGTAGGGGTTCTGAAAAGCTATCTATATCGGCCTCAAAAAACATTTAAAAGCAATGAAGCTGACGCAACAGATCAGAACATTTAGCTTAAAATGTTGATAAACTATTAGGCTATTTCTTCACATTATAAGCACAGCAATGCACAGTAGGCTATAAGCGCGAATGTTCCAGAATGTTTTCAATAACGGGAAAACACCATTCTCAATAGTTACCGCAAATGCGATTATGCATGTAATGCTTTCATTATAAAGGTGAATTTTTATGGTGAAAATGATCTTCCCCAAACTTGAAACTCACGTGCTACGTATGTATGCCAGTTAGGCTCTACACCAGTTGTAAAGCAGATTAATGTGCATCATTTTAATAAGTTATTTGGCCACATTAGTTGTGATACAAACCTTATCAAAACATATAGGCCTATGGGCTAGGCTACATGAGGTGTGCGACTATGATTACAAAAAGTGGCAAATAAAAGGTATGCGCTGTTTCTTGTCTTACTGCACACAAGTTGGGCATCATTCACAAGTGATAATATATCCTTCAGTGATAGGCTAATATTGTCATCCATCACACTATTCTTGATTTAATCTTGTCTTTACATATACTAAATAATATGTGAAATTTGTTTTGATTTAGAATGGACCACTATCATGCACCCGTCTCAAAACAGGGGCAGGGGGAATAAATACATCTATGCACTTAAATAGCGAATGGAGGACGCTTTTCCCATTGTTCATTTTCATGCCAGCAAGGTGGGCTATACTCCTGTTGTAAAGAGAAGCAATGTGCTTAATATTAGGAAGGTTGAGAAATAAATATAGTAGGACTAGCCTATAGAAAGCTGACGGGATCCTCCTCTTTTTAATAGAGGTCATCACTCGGTTTTCTCACGCAATTGCATAGCCTATAGAAATGTTGTGCAACATGATGTCATTGGCTCTCATTAAGTGTTTGATTAGATTGTTGATTACATTTGCATTGATGTCAGTGATTAGAGGGACAATAGTGCTGAGTACCAGACAGTTAGCAAGTTTGGTAGGCTACTAATGACCATCAGCAGCATCAAAGCTTGGAGAAGCCTAGTTACCGTGACTAAACGGTCACGTGGAATTTGACTGCCGTCATGACTAGCTGTGGTATTGTTTTGGTATTGAGTATCGTGATACTAAACCTGGTATCGGTACTAAAATGACAAAACAGTACTATTGAGGTATGAAGCATTTCAATATAGCCTATTCTTGTTTTTATGACTTACAATCAACATGTCCATGACATCAGTGGCAGACTTACCATTATGCAGAAGAGGCAATTGCCTCAGGCCTCACATAATCAAGGTGCCTCAAGAGCTGGGCATAATTTTTTAACAATTCTCCACTTGAGGCCACCCATGCTCCGCATCAAACTTTAATGAGACTGTTAATTACTCAAGTTTGCCAAATATAATGTAGGATAATTAACATTGATGTCGAAAGGCTTTGATTCAGATCACAAGAGCGGAGAGTGAAAGCCCAGTGCCAGTCATCGCACATCACCCCTTGCAATCTGAGCTGGAGGCAGTCTGCATGTTGAAACCATTAACAATAGACTTAATTGTTTGAATGAAACCTGGACGTTTTACTTCATATTATGAAGCACGTCTTACCTTGCTTCAAAGAAGGCTAGCCAGAAGGAATGATTTTATGAAACACCTCCTCATATGCCATTGAAACAAGCATTTCTCTACTGTTCTATTGTTTTTCAAATCAACATTATTTAGTTGTCCAGCAGCCAAAGGAACAATCCTAGCCATATTAGCTACCCATGCTAGTTGTTGAATCTTTAGATATCCCCTCCTAAAATTCGAATGAATATTTCCATCTCTGACACATGAAACCACTCGCATGTGCAGTGCGCTTTTTACAAGTGTTTTCCCGCTAATTGCATTTGTAACCTTTGCGCGTACCACCGTGTGCACATTGCTGCACTTATCAAATGTTTCCTGCGAATGCACAATAGAAAAAAAAAAAAAAACATAGCTCCAAAAAAAATGGAACATATCTTTTAAACGGTTTGGGCTAGAAACGCGGTTTTCAGTATAACAATTGTGAAACCATGACATTAACGAAGCTGTATTCAGTTTGTATATATGGCACTCAGGATGCACTAGGCAGGCACACATATTTTAAAAGATAGTTTATAACTTTGGAAAAAGTAGCCGGCTGGAAATGAGCCTGGAACTGGGTATTTGGCCAACGGCCGGCGCTTAGTCGGTCGTTCTTTATCAGGAAATAACACTTTTACACTGTTTGTTTTATCAGCTATTGTACAAATATGATACAAAACACAGGAAAATAAAATTGAGACTGCACTGGGCCTTTAATCCTCTAAGTCTTACCTTGTTGCTGCCACGGGCTTTGCTGTCAATGCTTGAGTCTCGACTGGCCACAATTTCAACATTGTTGGATGTGATGGGAATGCAAGTGGAGCCATCATCCCCAGAGAGGCAGCTGGTGAAGAAACCAAATACAATGTTAACTGGATACTTGATCTCATAAAGAGATCTACCTTGAACATGGGTTTCAACATTCAATCAACCCAAAGGGTTTTCACAGAATACTGAAATGTGCATTTCTGTATCAGAGAAATCTCTATGCAGGCAGAGAAAAATAAAGAAGAGGTAACTTTATAACTTACATGATCTGACAGTCTTGGGTGTTCATGTTCTCTGAATTAGGGCCTGTGGATTCAGCCATGGTTGACCTGTCGCCAGCTCCTATAAAGTCTGCTCCCAGAAGTCCATTCAATTCACCATTGAAAGATGTTGTGCTTTGGTTCTCACTTGGAGATGCGTCTACGGAAACACAAACACCTCTGAGTAACAAAGACCCCTATCTTTGGATATCACCAAAGATTATGATAAGTAGCAACATTTTTAGGGGGAAAGCCGAAAGGGGATGATAATGTTCCTCGTATCATTTTACATGCTACCAGAAACCCAATTCTTATACTGAGCCTCAAGGACTGATGTTTCATTGCCTCCAAAGAACCCAGGCAACCTCATGCCTTATGATTTGGTACCTGCTGCTTAGACCTTGATGACTCTCAGTTCCATTACATTACACAAAAAAAGTCATTGGAAAAGGCGTTTTCTGTACAGGGGAGTTTTGTTAGGAGCCCCGGTGCTCTGTCTGAACATTAACACACATCGCTTGCAATATGGTTTTGGAAGCATAAGGACCTTTCATATCACAGACAATTTATAAAAAACAAAAAAAGGTTAAATTGATACCTTTATAGGGTTAGGGTTCCCACATGGCCATATTTCCATGTTACAGTGCTTGTTTAAGGAAAACAGATGGAAGACAGAGTGGACTACCTGTGCTAATTAGCTGTGCGTCTCCGAACACCTGTGTGTAAACGCAAGACTTATACCACAAACGTGCAGTCACTGAAAAATACTGTCAGCTGCAACTATGTTAAATCCGGTTAAAACAGTAAGGGTGTATTTGGCATTTGTGAAATTATTTTGTAATATGAAAGTAGAGGGATTTATGTTTCTAGAACAGTACCGCAATTGAGTATCGATTCTCATTTAGTTGGAGTATTTGGCTGTTTTGGCTTCCAAAGCCAATTCGCCTTTCAACAGAACATGTAAAGTCCTTGGACTATAAGGAGTACTGTTAGGTGGGGTGTTAGGGGACAAAATGAAACTTTGGTTCTCGTGTTATACTTTGTATTCCATGTTATAGAGAAGCATCTCAGGAACACAGAACAATTTCACAAGGATAGGACTTCCCATTGATGCGATAACTCCCCGTGTAGCTCAGTTGGTAGAGCATGGCGCTTGCAACGCCAGGGTTGTGGTTTCGATTCCCAAGGGGGCCAGTATGAAAAAAAAATTATGTATGCACTCACTAACTGTAAGTCGCTATGGATAAGAGCGTCTGCTAAATGACTAAAATGTAAAATAACTTATTTTGAAGTTATCGGAAAAAGGTCGCAGACAGGTCAATGTTAATCCCTAGTCAATAATGGCACCAAATGGCCTGTCTGGATCCTTAAATTCAACATATTTTGTCCAATATCTCATGATAGGATGGTAAAAAGTAAATATTACATAAAAAATGCTATATTATGCAAATTAGGCAGTATGGAATACATAATTACAGTAATTTAAAGACCAATAATTTAAGGTATGGTGGACATATTAACAATTTGAAAAATTTATGAAATTAGAATACAACCTTTTATACTACTTTATGCAAATTAGATACTTAACTCAAACACACCACACCCTCACACACAGCACCCACACCAACACACACACACACACACACACATTCTCTGCATCCATTCTCACTAAGTCTGAACTGTAGCACAGATTGCGACTAGTCTAATAGCATACCTTACTTCTAAAGGTAGGCCTACACCCAAGTTGGATTACATTGTAATGTTATTTTTAGTGTTGATGAGTTACTCTGGTGATGGGAGGATAAACTGCAGAAAATAATTAGCCTGGGCACAGAAGAGAAAGTGAGCCGCCTGCTAGCCAGCTGCACAGAAAGATAGATGGGACACATTTTCAATTCACTAATATTTAGCTAATGTTTTTCTCGATTGTAGAGCTATAGCCACTGAATTCTGGTGGTTTTTACTTGAAAGAATAAAACCATCACAAAATTAGCAGCTGACACAATACAGCCAATGCCACACAGCGCTGCCTCTAGCCCAGCTCGTTGCCTCAGCGAACAGCGTCAGGCACCCCCACACAGCTAGCACTCGTCATAGAAATGGAGGTGGCGAAACGTGAATTTGGACCCATCACTGAAAATCCATACATCAAAACGTAGCTACGAAGCTCTACTTTGTAACATGCTGTTATTTTGTGTCTCTAGCTAGGTTTCCATCCAATTGGCAACAGATTTATGTGCATATAGAAACACTGCATAAAAACAATATGTACATTTTCCCACCAGATTGACTTATTGTGCGTGATGACGTAGTACACATAAAAATTATTTTTGCGGTTAAATACACCCCCCCAAAGAAACAAGTAAAATGGGTTTCCATCACATTTTCAACTCTGATGGTTTTCTCACCAAACATTTGCGTTATATAGAGAGTGTGCCCACTCTGGTATTGCGTACAGCCTACATGATGAAATTATTATTATGGACAAAAGATGAAGATTTGTATTTGTCAAACGGCAGCCAAGCATCGATTATCATGTCACCAGAATAAGACCCTTGTGATATTTATTGTAAAGGAGCATCAAGTTCATCACCTTGCACTTTCACCACAAGTTCATCATAACTTATTCCCTCTGTAGCCTAATAAAATGCATGCTTTCCCGACAAGTCGTAGTGGGATCTGGTGTTATATCTGGTGTGATTCTCCTGTCTTATCCGGTGTCCTGTGTGACTAAGTACGTTCCCACTAATTCTCTCTCTCTCCCTCCCATCCTGGCGGACCTGAGCCCTAGGACCATGCCTCAGGACTACCTGGCCTGATGACTGCTTGCTGTCCCCAGTCCACCTGGTCGTGCTGCTGCTCCAGTTTTCACTCTTCTGCCTGTGGCTATGAAACCCTGACCTGTTCACCGGACGTGCTACCTTGTCCCAGACCTGCTGTTTTCAACTCTCTCTCTCTCAACCTCTAACTGCCCGGCTATGAAAAGCCAAGTGACATTTACTCCTGATGTACTGACCTGTTGCAACCTCTACAACCACTGTGATTATTATTTGACCCTGCTGGTCATCTATGAACGTTTGAAAATCTTGGATAAAATTCTGGCCTTAAATGGCCATGTACTGTTATAATCTCCACCCGGCACACCCCTCAGAGCCTGGTTCCTCTCTAGGTTTTGTCCTAGGTTTCTGCCTTTCTAGTGAGTTTTTCCTAGCCACCGTGCTTCTACATCTGCAATGTTTGGTGTTTTAGGCTGGGTTTCTGTCTAGCACTTTGTGACATCTGCCGATGTAAAAAGGGCTTTATAAATACAATTTGATTGATTGATTGACCGCACATCATCGATATGATGGTTATGATATCAATATTTGCACATAAAAGCATTTCCACCAACAATCCTCGCTTTTTACCGACAAAAAGACACCACCTTGTGTAGTGTATTTTGTTGTTTTGTCGACATTTCGAAAGTTTCCCGAAAATGTTTGTTTCCATGCCTGTCATTCCATTTTTATCTGACGTACTTTACTCGCATAAAAAGGTTGGATGGAAACATGTAAATGACAGAAGCGAAGGAATTTTTTTGTTAACCTTATATTTCAGTCAAAATGTCACATCGATCTTACTCTGATAAGTTGAGGAAAACCCATCGCAAAGAGCAAATACGAACACAGTGATTTTGCAGGTTTCACAAAAAGGGCTGTCCCACATATTTGAACGTTCTAACATGACATTTACACACGTTATTCAAATCATTTCATCCAAACTGCTCACGGGTGTCTGCGTAACCGGGCACTAAAATAGAACTTAATTCTATTTTAGACACTTGATGCCCTGCAAGTGCTGCCTCTCCCATGGTTTTTACGAGCATCTTAACCCACAACGGTGTTTGAAAGATGAAATTGGTCCAAACTCCAGTCCAGTTAGTGGCGGTAATGCACCTTAAAAGTTGGTTGCAAACCGCCATATAAAATGAACGAGGAGAGATTAATCAAAGAAAAAAACTATATAGGTTTCCCATTTTATCTGCGGATTAATTGTTAGAGTAGAGAGCACACAATTTTGTATGACTCAAAATGGGTCAAAATTCTACAAAGATCCAGCCAAAAAAGGACCATATGCATTTCAGGTAAAATGTGTATCTCCCAGGACAAATTAGCTAGCAATGTCCATGAATGTTTGTGTGTTTCAACCTGTGCCCAAATTAATATAGTTGTTTCACAGTTGGTTTAGAACATGTCTGGTGAGGATAGACAAAATCAAATAGGCCTGTCCCTGTCAACAACAAAAACATATTTGTTGACCTAGAGTCATTGGTTCTTTCGCCCAATCGATTGTTGGATATTTTAAAACATGTATTTTTCAATATGTTCTTCCATGCGTTTGAATAAAATCAACTATATGCATGGAGCTTGTCTGATGCTTTAAGCGCACTGTTTGATTAAATAATTAAGACAGCCAAATGACTCAAGAGGGAGCCCAATGGCCACGCTGTATTAAAAACAAATTACAGCGAGTGGCTGTGTGACTGCCGCACGTTGTCTCTCCTCCCTTCTGCAGCGACCAGGGACCATAGCACAGCAAGTGTTTATCGCACTGTCCGTGCTGGAGCTGCAACATAATTACAGCCATTTAGTTTGTTAATGGTTTCTCTGACTGCAAAGTTCTGATATCAAAATCTCTCATTTGTTTAAGAAAAACATTCCCTATTCCCTCAACCCTTGCTCTCTATACGTGACAAATGTATGCATCACATGCACTTGACCAATAGGGCCGGACCTATAGCCTATCAATCATATCAATAAATTGGTTATAACAAACTCCAAACACACGACAGCAAAATAGGTGCAGAGGACATGAAAAAGAAACTTGAAATGGGGGAACGTTTACTGGTTGCGCAGGAGGGAAAAGGGAAGTTAGATGTGTGGAAGACATTTGACTTGGTTGTAGAAACTACTGGAGATCAAGAAAAAGGAGGGTATAGCAGCAAGCGCTGCGTGAATATTAGGCCTGTATGTGCCAAACAGGTGCTGTTAGACGACAATATAATGTATTAATATTTGGAACAGCGTAAACACTAAATCAATTATAAGTCTACCAGAGTCTGTTCAAACGAAATAAATATATATACTGTATACGAAGCCTTTATTACAGCAAAGACTAAAAACAGTTGCATGCATTCGTGAATTGCGGTTAAATGATTGTTTAGGCTAATTATTCAAAGCTCCCTTTATTTCATTTAAAACTAAAATGCTTGATTGCATTTCAAAGCATGAATGACTCGTATGCTGTGTGATGACATGAAAGGAGGATTGATACAGTAGACTATATTTAAGCAATAAGGCCTGAGGGGGGCGTGGTATATGGCCAATATACCACAAACCCCAGAGGAGCCTTATTGCTATTATAAAGTGGTTACCAACATAATTAGAACAGTAAAAATAAAAAATAGTTTTTATTTTATTTCACCTTTATTTAACCAGGTAAGCCAGTTGAGAACAAGTTCTCATTTACAACTGCGACCTGGCCAAGATAAAGCAAAGCAGTGCGATAAAATCAACACACAGTTACATATGGGATAAACAAAACAAAGTAAAAAACACAATAGAAGATCTATATACAGTGTGTGCAAATGTAGTAAATTATGGAGGTAAGGCAATAAATAGGCAAATAGTGCAAAATAGTTACAATTTCGTATTAACACTGGAATGATAGATGTGCAAAAGATGTTGTGCAAATAGAGATACTGGGGTGCAAATTAGCAAAATAAATAACAATATGGGGATGAGGTAGTTGGGTAGGCTAATTTCAGAATTGCTGTGTACAGGTGCAGTGATCGGTAAACTGCTCTGACAACTGATGCTTAAAGTTAGTGAGGGAGATAAGTCTCCAGCTTCAGAGATTTTTGCAGTTCGTTCCAGTCATTGGCAGCAGAGAACTGGAAGGAATGGCGGCCAAAGGAGGTGTTGGCTTTGGGGATGACCAGTGAGATATACCTGCTGGAGCGCAGACTACGGGTGGGTGTTGCTATGGTGACCAGTGAGCTAAGATAAGGCGGGGATTTGCCTAGCAGTGATTTATAGATGACCTGGAGCCAGTGGGTTTGGCGACGAATATGTAGTGAGGGCCAGCCAACAAGAGCGTACAGGTCACAATGGTGAGTAGTATATGGGCCTTTGGTGACAAAACGGATGGCACTGTGATAGACTATATATCCAATTTTCTGAGTAGAGTGTTGGAGGCTATTTTGTAAATGACATCGCCGAAGTCAAGGATCGGTAGGATAGCCAGTTTTACGAGGGCATGTTTGGCAGCATGAGTGAAGGAGGCTTTGTTGCGAAATAGGAAGCTGATTATAGATCTAACTTTTGATTGGAGATGCTTAATGTGAGTCTGGAAGGAGAGTTTACAGTCTAACCAGACACCTAGGTATTTGTAGTTGTCCACATACTCTAGGTCAGACCCGCCGAGAGTAGTGATTCTAGTCGGGTGGGCGGGTGCAAGCAGCGTTCGATTGAAAAGCATGCATTTAGTTTGACTAGTGTTTAAGAGCAGTTGGAGGCTACGGAAGGAGTGTTGTATGGCGTTGACGCTCGTTTGGAGGTTTGTTAACACAGTGTCCAATGAAGGGCTAGATGTTTACAAAATGGTGTCGTCCGCATAGAGGTGGATCCAAGCGTCACCAGCAGCAAGAGCGACATCATTGATATACACAGAGAATAGTCGGCCCGAGAATTGAACCCTGTGGCACCCCCATAGAGACTGCCAGAGGTCCAGACAACAGGCCCTCCGATTTGACACATTGAACTCTGAGAAGTAGTTGGTGAACCAGGCGAGGCAGTCATTTGAGAAACCAAGGCTATTTAGTCTGCCAATAAGAATGCAGTGGTTGACAGAGTCGAAAGCCTTGGCCAGGTCGATGAAGACGGCTGCGCAGTGCAGTCTTTTATCGATCACGGTTATAATATCGTTTAGGACCTTGAGCGTGGCTGAGGTGCACTCATGACCAGCTCGGAAACCGGATTGCATAGCGGAAAAGGTACGGTGGGATTCGAAATGGTCGGTGATCTGTTTGTTAACTTGGCTTTTAAATACTTTCGAAAGGCAGGGCAGGATGGATATAGGTCTGTAAGAGTTTGGAACTAGAGTGTCACCCCCTTTGAAGAGGGGGATGACCGCGGCAGCTTTCCAATCTCTGGGGATCTCAGACGTTAAGAAAGAGAGGTTGAACAGGCTAGTAATAGGGGTTGCGACAATTTTGGCGGCTAATTTTAGAAAGAAAGGGTCCAGATTGTCTAGCCCAGCTGATTTAATAGGGGTCCAGATTTTTCAGCTCTTTCAGAACATAAGCTGTCTGAATTTGTGTAAAGGAGAAGCGGGGGGTGCATGGACAAGTTGCAGCGGAGGGTGCAGAGCTGGTGGCCGGGGTAGTGGTAGCCAGGTGGAAAGCATGGCCAGCCGTAGCAAAATGCTTGTTGAAATTCTCGATTATTATAGATTTATCGGTGGTGACAGTGTTTCCTAGCCTCAGTGTAGTGGGCAGTTGGGAGGAGGTGCTGTAGCAAGCGGCAACAGTGAGAGACTTATTTCTGGAAAGGTGGATTTTTAGAAGTAGAAGTTCAAACTGTTTGGGCACAGACCTGGATAGTATGATAGCCTGCAGAGCACTATCTCTACAGTAGATTGCAACCCCACCCCCTTTGGCAGTTCTATCTAGACGGAAAATGTTGTAGTTGGGCATGGAAATTTCAGAATTTTTGCTGGCCTTCCTAAGCCAGGATTCAGACACTGCTAGAACATCAGGGTTGTAGAGTGTGCTAACGCAGTGAATAACTACAACTTAGGGAGGAGGCTTCTGATGTTAACGTGCAAGAAACCAAGGCTTTTACGGTTACAGAAGTCAACAAATGATAACGTCTGGTGAGTAGGAGTAATACTGGGGGCTACAGGGCCTGGGTTAACCTCTACATCACCAGAGGAACAGAGGAGGAGTAGAATAAGGATACGGCTAAAGGCTTTAAGAACTGATCTTCTAGTGCGTTGGGTACAGAGAATAAAAGGGGCAGATTTCCGGCCGTTGTAGAATAGATTCAGGGCATTATGTACAGACAAGGATATGAGTACAGTGGAGGTAAACCTAAGCGTTGGGTAACAATGAAAGAGATAGCGTCACTGGAGGCACCGATTGAGTCGGTCTCCGCGTGTATGGGGGGTGGGACAAAGGAGCTATCTAAGACAGGTTGAGCTGGACTGAGGGCTCTACAGTGAAATAGTACAATAAGAAATAACCGAAACAGCAATAAGCAAGGCATATTGACATGGGAGAGAGGCATAAAGTAATCACAGGTGTTATTCGAGAGAGCTAAGACAACAGTTGGTAAGAGGCGAAACATAAACAGGATGCGGTACCGTATAAAGGAACAGTCCAGCAGGCATCAGCTGTATAGCTGAGTTATCATAAGGTCCAGTGAACAGCAATAGGAGAGTTCGGAGGTAGTTTGGGGGCTGCTACAACACTGGCGAGCAAGAGGCACAGCTTGCGTGTGCTAGCGGGCCGGGGCTAGCAGATGGATCTTCGTGGTCGACGTTGGAACGGGAAGCCTGTTGAAAACCACATCAGACGATTTCGTCTGCAGACCAGTCGTGTTGGATCGGTGGGGCTCCGTGTCAACACTAGGAGGTCCCGTCCGATTGACAGAGAGGTAGATAGCCGGGAGATGGGCCTGGCTCGAGGCTAGCTCAAGGCTAACTGGTGCTTGCTAAGGGGCAATGGTAATTAGCCAACGACAACAGCCATTCGGTTGCCGCTAGCTAGTTGCGATGATCCGGCGTTAGGGTCCAGTGATTCCGGCAGAAAATCCGATATGCTCTGGGTCGATAGCTAGAGCTGGCTGGTGGGTAGTGCAGGCCACGGACAATGGTTTAGATCACTAACGGTGGCTAATAGCAAGTAGCTAGCTAGCTGGCTACAACAGCCATTCGGTTGCAGCTAGACTAGTTTCAGCTTAAGGTTCTTGATAAAAGTTATAAAGAAATAATAGATCCTTTCCACGTTGGGTGAGGCGGGTTGCAGGAAAGCATATTTAGTTAAAGACTGAAAAGTAAAAAAGTAAAATTGAGAAATACATACAAAATAGACAAAAAAACAAAAAACTGGCTATTTACACGAGGACACGACAGAAAACACGACCACACTGCTACGCCATCTTGGAATCCTATACGGTCTGATATCCCAAGGCTTTCAGACAATCAGCATTCAGGGCTCAAACCACCCAGTTCATAAATTGAAATATAGGCCTAAGTACGTTATGGCATTAAGACTAAAAAGGATGCGCTCTTAGGCCTACAGCTCAATGGTGATTATACAAAGTTACTACCATACGAAGTCTACCAATGATAATGACATTACTTATAAATATAATGATCATCATAACAATAAGGTGGTGGTCAAGAAAAAGGATGGTATAGGAGCGAGAGCTGCATGCATACTATGTGACGAACAGGTGCTGTTAGACTACAATTTAATTTTCTACCCGTTTAGAACAGTGTAAACACTAAATAATTAAGTAATACCAGTGTTCTAAGGAAATAAAACAATTGTAAAGCCTTTATTGCAGCATAGCAAAGATTAAAAACAGCTGAATTTGTGAAATTGATTTATCCAACATTTTGCAGCTGGTTAACTTTGCTATTATGCACATAGCAACATCTTGGGAAAGGCGCCAATTCAACAGTGCACTGAAGATTATGTTTCAGAACCGCAGACAGCGACCGCTATCCAACGCGGGAGAAAGCGCATTTGTTATAAAATAACATTTATGGGTGTAGCCCCATTACTCTTACATAATATAAAGAAATACAATTTAAGTGGCACATGTCTTAGAGTGCTGGACTGTGCCCTCCTGTGGCCTCCGCAATGGATTAGTCCACTGAGATAGGCGCGAATCAGACCGGTGTCTTGTGCACCATGAAAAATTATAATTTGCGACTGCAGTCTATCAACCAAACAATCGACCAGACGACTAAATGGGGTCAGCCCCAAAATCAACATGGGGAGCCGTTTGGTCAGCATGTTAACGGCACTTGCTTTACATTTGGGCTCATATCGCATAAATATCATAACATGAAGTATTGGGATTTTTAGACATGGGTACCTGCCACAATGTTTTCAAATATATTATGCATTTTGACGACCACATTGACATTTAGTGAAAACAGATTTGTTTACTGCAGGTTTTATTTTTTATTCTCTCAGTGTCAATTGTTTGTTGGGGGGGTGCAACTCAATATTAGGAAGGTGTTCCTAAAGTTTGGTATACTCAGTGTATACTATCACAAAAATTTATGCACGCACGACTGTAAGTCGCTTTGGATAAAAGCGTCTGCTAAATGGCATATTATTATTATTATTATTATTATCTTAAATTGTCATGTTGAATTACTTTACCATATTAAAATCGTATATTGCGCCAATTACCCTAATGTCGACAGTTTGTGTTACTATCTTACACAAGCTTGTATTTTTCACCCCATAGAATTGAGTGGAATTACACATCCTTTTTACCTCAGATTGGTGATGTTAGTATAAAAATATATAATCCCAACAGGACCCTGAACAGCTTCTACCCCCAAGCCCTTTTCACACCAACTGACTCATAACATACGCTGCTGCTACTGTTTACCATCTGTCACTTTATTCCTAGTTATACGTACATATCTTCCTCAATTGTGTTACTCATTGTGTATCTAAACTCAGCAAAAAAAGAAACGTCCTCTCACTGTCAACAGCGTTTATTTTCAGCAAACTTAACATGTGTAAATATTTGTATGAACATAACAAGATTCAACAACGGACATAAACTGAACAAGTTCCACAGACATGTGACTAACAGAAATTGAATAATGTGTCCTTGAACAAAGGGGGGGTCAAAATCAAAAGTAACAGTCAGTATCTGGTGTGGCCACCAGCTGCATTAAGTACTGCAGTGCATCTCCTCCTCATGGACTGCACCAGATTTGCCAGTTCTTGATGTGAGATGTTACCCCACTCTTCCACCAAGGCACTTGCAAGTTCCCGGACATTTCTGGGGGGGGAATGGCCCTAGCCTTCACCCTCCGATCCAACAGGTCCCAGACGTGCTCAATGGGATTGAGATCCGGGCTCTTCGCTGGCCATGGCAGAACACTGACATTCCTGTCTTGCAGGAAATCACGCACAGAACGAGCAGTATGGCTGGTGGCATTGTCATGCTGGAGGGTAATGTCAGGATGAGCCTGCAGGAAGGGTACCACATGAGGGAGGAGGATGTCTTCCCTGTAACGCACAGCGTTGAGATTGGCTGTAATGACAACAAGCTCAATCCGATGATGCTGTGACACACCGCCCCAGACCATAACGGTCCCTCCACCAAATCGATCCCGCTCCAGAGTACAGGCCTCGGTGTAGCGCTCATTCCTTCGACGATGTCACTGGTGAGACAAAACTGCGACTCGTCAGTGAAGAGCACTTTTTGCCAGTCCTGTCTGGTCCAGCGACGGTGGGTTTGTGCCCATAGGCAACGTTGTTGCCGGTGATGTCTGGTGAGGACCTGCCTTACAACAAGCCTACAAGCCCTCAGTCCAGCCTCTATCAGCCTATTGAGGACAGTCTGAGCACTGATGGAGGGATTATGCGTTCCTGGTGTAACTCGGGCAGTTGTTGTTGCCATCCTGTACCTGTCTTGCAGGTGTGATGTTCGGATGTACCGATCCTGTGCAGGTGTTGTTACACGTGGTTTGCCACTGCGAGGACGATCAGCGCTGTCTTAGGCGTCTCACAGTACATTGCAATTTATTGCCCTGGCCACATCTGCAGTCCTCATGCCTCCTTGCAGCATGCCTAAGGCACGTTCACGCAGATGAGCAGGGACCCTGGGCATCTTTCTTTTGGTGTTTTTCAGAGTCAGTAGAAAGGCCTCTTTAGTGTCATAAGTTTTCATAACTGTGACCTTAATTGTCTACCATCTGTAAGCTGTTAGTGTCTTAACGACCGTTCCACAGGTGCATGTTCATTAATTGAAGATCTATGAAGTTATTTGGATTTTTACTAATTATCTTTGAAAGACAGGATCGTTTATTTTTTTTGCTGAGTATATTATTACTTTCATTATTATTCAGTCTTCTCTATTATTTCTCGATGTTCTTTCTCTCTGAATTGTTGGGAAGGGCCCGTAAGTAAGCATTTCACTGTTAGTCCACACCGGTTGCTTACGAAGCATGTGATAAATAAAATTGGATTCAACATTTTTATTTGATCTATTGATTTTGTCACACGCGCCATAATGTGCAGGATTGGCCAGGAATTGCCCACATTTTTTGGGGGGCAGTCTCTCTATAAAAGTCGCAGGCCACACAAATCAATACGTGGAATTGACAGTCAAACTATCACTTAAATAGCAGCCAACCATAGTCACTGTTGAATTCCTATGCCGCGTCATGATTTGTTTAAGTGAACTAACAAAGTGGAATTTTCCCTTATCAACATTCCAAAATATAGATACAAGCCTTCTACAAGTTCTCATAAACCAACAACGTATAGGTTATTCCAAGTTTCCTTGTGGCCTTTGAATAGTGTTAGTTTAAACAGCGCTACACCCCAAACATCTGCCCCGTTCTATTGATTTCAGCGTGATATAGATGGAAGTGATTAACAAAAAAAATATGTTGCATTACACTTACAGCGTTGGCGAGCGACCCACTTGAATACAAATGCAACACTTCAAAATGTAGCTAGCTGCCAAATTATCCCAAAACGTGTTATGATTTATTTATGTTGATGATATACCAGAAAATCACCTAAAAACGGGTTTAACCAGCCTACATTTAGTCCATTTTTGGGCTACCTGCTGCCTAGTTATTTAGCTAGGTAGTTAGCTAGCTACTTATTTATATTAATTAAAACCGATGTGTTAGGTAGCTGTTGCGCACTTTAAAATAGTAACGTTAGCCAACTTACCTAACTAGCGCCGTCTATAGCTAACTAGCTACGTAAACGTACAGCTAGTTTGATAACGTTGCAAACTACCAAGCAAGCAAGCAAGCAAACATCTAACCTGTAGCTAGTCTAGTAACGTTAGTTAGCCAAGTTAGCTAGCCAACATCAATTACTTAATGTTTTACTAGCTAGCTAACATTAATTCGCTAAAGTTAATTGGCATGATAGGGACGGCACGTTCTGCTAAAGTTATGCCTCGATCAGACCGACAGAGTCACTGTATCAATGCTGCATAATAAATTCTGAAATGACAGTTTATTCATTATGTAAACCAACATTTGTACTGCATATGTGTGCAACAAAAGTTTAACATTCACCTTTTGCTACTATTTCTGTCAAGTCCACGCATACAATTTGATTTATCCAACATATGCAGCACACAGAACGTTGGGTTACGGATGTAACCTTGGTCCTCTGATTAGAGTAACGGCTCGCCAGTCGACCTACAGGAACTCCTTCCCCTTCACGCGATGTGATTGAGATGCTTAATATCAAAAGGTGTTTACAGTCATGCCACACCCTTACTGTACCCACGTGACTAGTCACTATAAAAAGGTGGTGGGGCGTGACATACTGTCTATTACTTCACTTGAACCCCACGGAGGTGGAGGAACGACATGAAAGCTTGGTGACTCGTTATCTACTCAGAGAACAAAGGTTATATCTGTAAACCAATGTTCTTTCGTTTTCGTAATGGGTTGCCAAACAACCTATGGGAGAGCCTGTACCAAAGAGGTCGTTCGGACAACAGAGTGGGATAACACCACTTAACTTTGTCCAGATGAGTCCCTGGGACATTGATTGTATCCACCACAGGATGCAACAGAATATAATTACCCAACAGGGTAACACATAATTTCAACTGTGGTATACAACCGTATACACACGCAAGCTGAAAGCTAGAACTTACATGATTCTTTAGTTGGGTGCAACAGCACCAAGAGTGGAAGGCCTCTGTAAAGAACAGCCATCTCACTGATGGTTGATAAGTATTTTTTTAGTGATCCAGTTGACATTTTAGTCATTTAGCAGACACTCTTATCCAGAGCGACTTACAATTAGTGAATGCATACATTTCTCATACTGGCCCCCCGTGGGAAACGAACCCACAACCCTTGCGTTGCAAGCGCCATGCTCTACCAACTGAGCTACAGAAGGGCCAATGTATGAATGTACAAGGTTGACGGTACGCTCACTTATCTGGGTTGAGCGAGCATGCCGTGTCCAGAACCACAGTGATGGTGTGGACATAACATAGATTCTGTAGTACCTCATGAAAGTCATGGGCGTTGCCCAAATTGCAGCAGCACAGAGAGTGTCTAGGGAGGCCCCTCTGAAAAGGGCCCATGAAGTGGCCATACCCATGAACAATTGTGCTACCACGCTGTCTGGAGTTGATCTACCTGCTACAGCGTATGATTTTGACACTGCATTGGTAATCCAAATGTGCCAGTCTCTGCTCCCCTCCATACACCATTGTATGCAGGCAAAGTGTATGCAACTCATGACTATCCTGTGAGGAGTGGGGAGGCAGGTGAAATGCCGCTATGATTAACCCTCCAGAGCACGTGCCAAACTCATTCCATGGAGGGCCGAATGTCTGCCGGTTTTCGCTCCTCCCTTGTACTTGATTGATGAATGAAGGCCACTTATTAGTAAGACACTCCCCACACCTGGTTGTCTAGGACTTAATTGAAAGGAAAAAATAAAAACCTGCAGACACTAGGAATGAGTTTCCTTCATGGAATGAGTTTGACACCCCTGTTCGGCCTTACTGCTATTAGCCCATAGAGAAATCAAAAGGAAGTTTGTTGTGAAGTGTCTGTAATATATCAGACAGAGAAAAAGAGCAGGCACCTATTTAACCCCTTACTTTAGGCACTAAACTACTTCCATATACAGTTGAAGTCGGAAGTTTACATACACCTTAGCCAAATACATTTAAACCCAGTTTCACAATTCCTGACATTTAATCCTAGTAAAAATTCCCTGTCTTCGGGTCAGTTAGGATCACCACTTTATTTTAAGAATGTGAAATGTCAGAATAATAGTAGAGAGAATGATTTATTTCAGCTTTTATTTCTTTCATCACATTCCCAGTGGGTCAGAAGTTTACATACACTCAATTAGTATTTGGTAGCATTGCCTTTAAATTGTTTAACTTGGGTCAAACGTTTCGGGTAGCCTTCCACAGGCTTCCCACAATAAGTTGGGTGAATTTTGGCCCATTCCTCCTGACAGAGCTGGTGTAACTGAGTCAGGTTTGTAGGCCTCCTTGCTCGCACACAATTTTTCAGTTCTGCCCACAAATGTTCTATAGGATTGAGGTCAGGGCTTTGTGATGGCCACTCCAATACCTTGACTTTGTTGTCCTTAAGCCATTTTGCCACAACTTTGGAAGTATGCTTGGGGTCATTGTCCATTTGGAAGACCAATTTGCGACCAAGCTTTAACTTCCTGACTGATGTCTTGAGATGTTGCTTCAATATATCCACATAATTTTCCTTCCTCATGATGCCATCTATTTTGTGAAGTGCACCAGTCCCTCCTGCAGCCAAGCACCCCCACAGCATGATGCTGCCACCCCCCTGCTTCATGGTTGGGATGGTGTTCTTCAGCTTGTAAGCTACCCCTTTTTTCCTCCAAAAAGTACGATCTTTGTCCCCATGTGCAGTTGCAAACCGTAGTCTGGCTTTTTTATGGCGGTTTTGGAGCAGTGGCTTCTCTCCTTGCTGAGCGGCCTTTCAGGTTATGTCGATATAGGACACGTCTTTTTGTGGATATAGATACTTTTGTACCCGTTTCCTCCAGCATCTTTACAAGGTCCTTTGCTGTTGTTCTGGGATTGATTTGCACTTTTCGCACCAAAGTACGTTAATCTCTAGGAGACAGAACGCGTCTCCTTCCTGAGCGGTATGACGGCTGCGTGGTCCCATGGTGTTCATACTTGCGTACTATTGTTTGTACAGATGAACGTGATACCTTTAGGCGTTTGGATATTGCTCCCAAGGATGAACCAGACTTGTGGAGGTCTACATTTTTTTTTCCTGAGGTCTTGGCTGATTTCTTTTGATTTTCCCATGATGTCAAGCAGAGGCACTGAGTTTGAAGGTAGGCCTTGAAATACATCCACAGGTATGCCTCCAATTGACTCAAATGATGTCAATTAGCCTATCAGAAGCTTCTAAAGCCATGACACCATTTTCTGGAATTTTCCAAGCTGTTTAAAGGCACAGTCAACTTAGTGTATGTAAACTTCTGACCCACTGGAATTGTGATACAGTGAATTATAAGTGAAATAATCTGTCTATAAACAATTGTTGGAAAAATTACTTTTGTCATGCACAAAGTAGATGTCCTAACCGACTTGCCAAAACTATAGTTTGTTAACAAGAAATGTGTGGAGTGGTTGAAAAACGAGTTTTAATGACTCCAACCTAAGTGTATGTAAACTTCCGACTTCAACTGTATACTTCCATTAATTTGTTTAACTTGTACCGGGGTACCTTCAAACGAGTCTTTGTGAGGCTTGTGTTTGTCCTAGAGCAAAACAACCAACATGTACACTACCATTCGCAAGTTTGGACACACCTACTCATTCAAGGGTTTTTCTTTATTTGTAATATTATTTACATTGTAGAATAATAGTGAAGACATCAAAACTATGAAATAACACATGGAATCATGTAGTAACCAAAAAAAGTGTTAAACAAATCAAAATATATTTGCCTTGATGACAGCTTTGCACACACTTGGCATTCTCTCAACCAGCTTCATGAGGTAGTCACCTGGAATGGATTTCAATTAAACAGGTTTGCCTTCTTAAAAAGTTAATTTGTGGAATTTCTTTCCTTCTTAATTTGTTTGAGCCAATCAGTTGTGTTGTGACAATGTAGGGGGGTATACAGAAGATAGCCCTATTTGGTAAAAGACCAAGTCCATATTACAGCAAGAACAGCTCAAATAAGCAAAGAGAAACAACAGTGCATCATTACTTTAAGACAAGGTCAGTCAATACGGAAAATTTCAAGAACTTTGAATGTTTCTTCAAGTGCAGTCGCAAAAACCATCAAGCGCTATGATGAAACTGGCTCTCATGAGGACCGTCACAGGAATGGAAGACCCAGAGTTACCTCTGCTGTAGAGGATAAGTTCATTAGAGTTACCAGCCTCAGAAATTGCAGCCCAAATAAATGCTTCACAGAGTTCAAGTAACAGACACATCTCAACATCAACTGTTGACTGTGAGTCAGGCCTTCATGGTCAAATTGCTGCAGAGAAACCACTACTAAAGGACACCAATAAGAAGAAGAGACTTGCTTGGGCCAAGACTTGCTTGGGCCAGGTTTCTTTTTTTTTCTCAGGCAATTAACACGAGCAATGGACATTAGACCGGTGGAAATGTGTCCTTTGGTCTGGAGTCCAAATTGGAGATTTTTGGTTCCAACCGCCGTGGCTTTGTGAGACGCGGTGTGGGTGAACGGATGATCTACGCATGTGTATTACCCTCCGTAAAGCATGGAGGAGGAGGTGTTATGGTGTGGGGGTGCTTTGCTGGTGACACTGTCTGTGATTTATTTAGAATTCAAGGCACACTTAACCAGCATGGCTACCACAGCATTCTGCAGTGATACGCCATCCCATCTGGTTTGGGCTTAGTGGGACTATAATTTGTTTTTCAACAGGACAACGACCCAACACACCTCCAGGCTGTGTAAGGGCTATTTTACCAAGAAGGAGAGTGATGGAGTGCCGCATCAGATGACCTGGCCTCCACAATCCCAAGACCTCAACCCAATTGAGATGGTTTGGGATGAGTCGGACAGCAGAGTGAAGGAAAAGCAGCCAAACAAGTGCTCAGCATGTGGGAACACCTTCAAGAATGTTGGAAAGCATTCCAGGTGAATCTGGTTGAGAGAATGCCAAGAGTGTGCAAAGCTGTAATCAAGGCAAAGGGTGGCTATTTGAAGAATCTCAAATTTAAAATATATTTTGATTTCTTTAACACTTTTATGATTACTACATGATTCCATATGTGTTATTTCATAGCTTTGATGTCGTCACTATTATTCTACAATGTAGAAAATAGTCAAAATAAAGAAAAAACCCTGGAATGAGTAGGTGTCCAAACTTTTGACTGGTACTTTACGTATGTGCTCGTCAGAGACTCACCTTCCCATAGATGGGTAATATTAGTCTGTAGCCCAAACTGTTCGGACGCTACAGACAGAAGTTGGCAGATCTGCAGTACCGACTTCAGACGAGTCCCGTGATGCTTGTGGGGGTCGTAGAGCAAAACTGAGAACGCCATGGTGTTTGTGAGAGTCTCATAATTCTATATAGGTGTCATAATATTTTGAAGGCCAAACCGTTCGGGTGCTACAGACGTTTGTGAGAAAACCGATTTTCTGGATGTCTCATGGTCTGACAATCGTCGCTCCGCCCACAAAGCGTGCAAGTCGAGATTTCAATGCTCTTGGTTTGAATATCTGACAGTGAGTGCAAGAGCTGCTACCCTGTGCAGCCGCTTGAGCATGTTCAACTCCCAAGCAAAGAACGCAAAGTGTGTGGTCATCTGAGACTGGGAATAGTTTCACACACTATTGACATGGGTGGAACGACATCCTGTGTACAGCACTGAGTCAGTGTGCAAAGAACGGATTTTCACATCAGAGAAGTGTGTTACAAGAAAACGTACAGTTGGCTCCGACCCGTCGTGCTTCAGGGTCGAGACTCCTGCCTAAACTGGCACAATCAAGCGTGGACTGTCAGTCTCTGCGTTAGTTGACTTGGTCAAGCGAGGACCGGTAGCCTACAGCACTGCTGAGCTCTGTGATCACAGCCAAACGAAGGAGTGGTAATGCTGTATCAACGGGTTGGTGTGGCAGTCAAGCGGGTACCGGTACAGCACCTTGGGTCAACAAGCGCCAATAACAGGTATAAACTAATTAGCTTGGTAGCTATGTGTGGCTAACTTCACTAGCTAGCTACAAGCTAACTTCTGAGGTAACGGGATATACCCGAAGCTAACTAGCTAGCTAACACACAAGGATGGAAATGCCTGCAAAAAGCAGTGAGCATGTAAAGGCAGGCACAATAACGAGAGAGGGGGAGTAGATTAGATAAAAATTAACTACTTATGCACTTCCGAGTCGTTGAAGAATCGTAATTCTGTAATTAAGAAATCCGAAGGGGATTGATAGCAATCTCGTAATGTAAAACACAACATGAGAGTGAAGAAAAGACAGTATGTCACGCCACACAGCCTTTTATAGTGACAGGTCTTGTGGGTACAGTAAGTGTGTGGTGTGACTAAACATTTCATATTAAGCATCTCAAACACATCACGTGAAGGGGAAGGATTTTCCATAGGTAATTTGGCGACCCGTTAAGGCGTCCACATGCTTCCCATCCGAAACAGTTTGTGCATATATTATGATGACATTTTGTTACGTTGTTTGTTTTGGCAAGTGTTTTTTCGGCTGTTGGTGCACCCAACATTTTTAGCGATGCAAGCCGAAGTCAGTAGCCAAAGTCTACGCACCTTCGTCTGTGATTGGTCAACAGTAGGGATTCTTCAATATAGTGTGTTGTCATTCAACGAGAAAACTAGTTTTCATGCAAAAAAAATACTTGAGAATTACTGCACCAAACATCTTAGTTAGATGTAAAATTGTACGACTAGGGTCTCCTCTGCAAAAACATAAAAATTAATGAGATTTCTTTAGATTAATTCTGACTATTTTGAGTAAGGCTACGACGTCTCAATATGGAGAAAGTACTACTGCCACTTTTTTCTCGTTTTTCAAGCGAAGGTCTTTTAAGGGAGTATGTGAGCACACTCATTCGGTTCACTTGCCGAGTTCGCATGCTGATGACTTTACAGAAACGAAAGAGAACAAGGCAAACTGCAGCGTTCCTTTGGTAATGAATGTACTTCTGTCTGTGTGATCCAGGCTGTATGCCTCGAACACACCAACAGCGTTTGGCGCAAAATGGTACACAGCATCATTTAGATCTGTGTGCAACAAAAGTTCAACTTTCACCTTCTACTACCATTTCCGTCAAGCCATCTATGCATATAATTTGATGCATACGTTCAATAAATCCAACGTATTCACCACACAGAACTCACTGCAACACTGCAAGGCAAACGCAGCCGTTCTATTGGAAATGAATGTACTTCTGGTGTACCAAAATCCCAAACCCTATCGGTGTGATCGAGGCGTTAGCTAACCGTGGTGCAACTTGGGGACTAAACTAGCTAACATTAGCTAACGTAATAGTACATTTGGCAAGCGTAACGTCGTTAAGTTAACTAAAGTAGTTAGTAAGCTAAATTAACTAATACGCTAGCAACCTTAGTCAGTTAGCTAACGTTAGCTTAACTAGTAGTCAGCTAACTTAACTAGCTAATATGTTCGCAAGTTGTAAATTAGCTATTTTCACAAGTCATTAGCTAACTAGCTAGGAACGAATGTGAACATACTCAGCTAGCTCGCAATTCGCAGCGTCCGTCCATAACTTTTGATAGCAAGCTAACGTTAGATAACTTACTTAACTAGAACTTTGTACAAAGGTAGCTAGTAGAATTAGCTTGCAATGCGGCCTAAAAGCGCTTTTCATTCCAATTAAACTTACCAACGCTGTTCCCGGGTCGGTCCAGTTTTAATATATCACGAAGATGCTGGGTTGCACCCTCTATATCTATGTTTGAATTTGAAGCCATAGGTAAGGGATGGCGGAAACTGGGTCGTCAGAGGGGAGCAAAATTATTTATATTTTCGTTCTTTGCTGTCAGTGTTGAATTCCTTTTCCCCAACGCCACTAACCGTCTAAACTTCCGCTGGGTGTTCATGCATTTCTCTCCCCAGCAAAAGCTAGTGCGCTGTATCGTTCCTAGGATACTGTCTGCTCTACATTCCAGCCCAAGTTTTGGCAGCATAGGTGGCATGGCAGCCTGTCTACCCTTCTGTCTGTTTAGCGAACACGTTCAACTCCTAGTACTCCGTGTCATATGCCAAAGATGGTTTAGCATGACAGGACTGGAATGATATCTGAACAGACTGGTACCCAGACTAGTGGCATGGCATGTACAATATTTATCCAACCGTAGCTAGGTTTCCATCCAATTTGCGACAGATCTTCATGCGAATATTCAAAAATCTACATAAAACAATATGCGCATTTCCCCACCAGAGATGTTTCCATCAAACGGACTTTTTGCGAATAAAAGGCTGTTCGTGATGACGTGGTGCACATACAATTTAACTTTTGCCGTTAAATTCCCATGTACCGAATGCAAAATACAAGTTAAATGGGTTTCCATTGCATTTCCAAATCTACAGATGGTTTTGTCACAAAAACTGTTGCGTTATATAGCAAATGTGCCCACTCTTGTTTTGGCACATGCGCTATATCCAACAGCTCGCTGATACAGTGCCGGTAGGCTACCTACATTATGAGATTATTATGGATAAGTGCGATATTGTTTGTATTTGTCAAACGGTAGCCAAGCATCGACCATCATGTCACCAGAATAAGACCATCGATATTTATTCAAATGGTGCATCACCTTCCACATTCACCACCCTGTGAAGTTCATCATAACTTTTATTTCATCTGTAGCCTAATCAACTGCATGCTTTCCCGAGTCGTAGTGGGAGGTCCACACAACATATCGCGTTTACTTCGATATGATGGTTATTATATCAGTATTTGCGTATAAAGGCGTTTCCACCGCCATTTCTCGCATAATTAATTTTACCTACACAAAAATGTCCCACCATGTCGAACGAACAAAATGTCTGTCGACATTTATATGAAATTGTACCGGCATTTCATGTTTCCATCACCCCGGTCGTGACTATTTTCATGCCTCTGGTAATTACGCAGATATTCAAACCAATTTCGTACAAACACTGAATTGACCAGTGTGTAATTAAAGGAAAAGGGGGATACCTAGTCAGTTGTACAACTGAACGCATTCAACTGGAATGTGTCTAAATGACACACTAATAAAATAAAGCCATTTCATATGGAATTACATTCCATATACAGAAAACCGCATGATAAACTAAATAAAATACAATTTTATTGGTCGTGTACACATACAGTATTTTGCAGATGTTATAGCGGGTCTAACGATATGCTTATGTTTCTAGCTCCAACAGTGCAGTAGTGCCTAACAATACAAAACAATACATGCAAATCCCAAAAAATTCAAGACAGAATTTAAGAAATATAGAAATGAACGAGCAAGAGTCCGTAATATAAATATATATGTACAGTGTAATCGGAAAGTATTCTGACCCCTTCCCTTTTTCCACATTTTGTTACATTACAGCCTTATTCTAAAATTGATTAAATAAAACGATTTCCTCATCAATCTAATCACAATACCCCATAATAACAAAACGAAAACAGATTTTTCGAAATGTTTGATAATTTATTAAAAATAAAAAACAGAAATACCTTATTTACATAAGTATTCAGACCCTTTGCTATGAGACTCGAAATTGAGATCAGGTGCATCCTGTTTCCATTGATCATCCTTGAGATGTTTCTACAACTTGATTGGAGTCCACCTGTGGTAAATTCAATTGATTGGACATGATTTGGAAAGGAACACACCTTTCTATATAAGGTCCCACAGTTGACAATGTATGTCAGAGCAAAAACCAAGCCATGAGGTTGAAGGAATTGTCTGTAGAGCTCCGAGACAGAATTGTGTCAAGTTACAGATCTGGGGAAGGGTACCAAAAAATGTCTGCAGCATTGAAGGTCCCCAAGAACACAGTGGTCTCCATCATTTTTTAAATTTAATATTTGTACTTTTACCCCTTTTTCGTGATATCCAATTGGTAGTTAGTCTTGTTCCATCGCTGCAACCACCCTACTGACTCAGGAGAGGCGAAGGTTGAGAGCCATGCAACCACCAAAACATGACCCTGCCAAGCTGCACTGCTTCTTGACACACTGCTAGCTTAACCAGCCGCACCAATGTGTCGGAGGAAACACCGTCCAACCGAAGTCAGTTTCCAGGCGCCCGGCCCGCCACAAGGAGTGGCTAGAGCACGATGGGACAAGGAAATCCCAGCCGGTCAAACCCTCCCCTAACCTGGACGACTCTGGGCCAATTGTGCACCGTCTCATGGGTCTCCTGGTCACGGCCGGCTGTGACACAGCCTGGGATCGAACATTTTACATTTAAGTCATTTAGCAGACGCTCTTATCCAGAGCGACTTACAGTTAGTGAGTGCATACATTTTCATACTGGTCCCCCGTGGGAATCGAACCCACAACCCTGGCGTTGCAAGCGCCATGCTCTACCAACTGAGCTACACTGGGCTGTAGTGATGCCTTAAGCGATGCAGTGCCTTAGACCGCTGCACCACTCGTGAGGCCCGGCCTCCATCATTCTTAAATGGAAGGAGTTTGTAACCACCAAGACTCTTCCTAGAGCTGGCCGCCTGGCCAAACTGAGCAATCAGGGGAGAAGGGCCTTGGTCAGGGAGATGACCAAAAACCTGATGGTCACTCTGACAGAGCTCCAGAGTTCCTATGTGGAGGTGGGAGTACTTTGCTGATAACATGTCCATCTCAAATATGCTGAACCCCTTCTTGAACCTTGCTGAAAGCCAATAAAGGTTGCGAATAAACACAATAAAGGTCATACTTTTCATACGTCTTTTATTTGTCTGCCACAGGAATAGAATATCTTGTAAGTCTGTGAATGATAGCAGAAGAGATAGATGCCTTTAATATTCTTAATTGAACCAGTGACACCAGGAAACAAATAAAACCCGTAGCCCCATCACACAGGCCGATGGAGGAAAATCATTAGTTATGCAAGTCCTTGATTGACAGCAAACAACGGTAATAGAAAATGATAGTGTAAACAAAATATAAATAGAAAATAAGAAAACACTCCATTACTAGTCTACCTTCACTGTAAAAATATTATAGCATGAGAGAACTCCTTGTTACACAACAGGCAAGAACTGTTTCTCTATACCGGCCAAACCCGGGACAATTGTGAGCCGCCCTATGGGACTCCCAATCACGGCCGGTTGTGATACAGCCTGTAATCCAACCAGGGGGTCTGTAGTGACACCTCAAGCACTGAGATGCAGTGCCTTAGACCACTGCGCCACTCGGGAACCCAATGTATGTAATTAAAAGGTGCAGTACTCACGCTGTCCCTTCTGGCAACGAGACTGCAGTACAGCTTACACTCCCCTCCATATGTATTTGGACAGTGAAGCTACAAATAAAAAGGATTGGCTCTATACTCCATCTTGGATTTGAGATCAAATGTTTCATATGAGACAGTACAGAATGTCACCTTTTATTTGAGGGTATTTTCATTCATATCTGTTTAACCGTTTAGAAATGAAAGCACTTTGTATCTAGTCGCCCACATGTAAAGAATTCCTAAGTATTTTGACAAATTCACAGTGTATTAAAGTAGTCAAAGTGTAGTATTTGGTCCCATTTTTCATGCACTCAATGACTACATCAAGCTTGTGACTCTACTAACTCGTTGGATGCATTTGCAGTTTGTTTTAGTTGTGTTATGTTTTGCCCAACTGAATGGTGAATGATGACTGGAGTATTTTTCTTTCTAAGATGTTTCTGAAAACTTTAAATGAATCCTGACAAAACATGAATGAATCGTGGAACAATAATGATGAGTGAGATGCCGTTCAGAGGCTACCTCAAAACATGCTAAACTCTCACCATTACCAATAACAAGGGAGGTTAGCATTTTTTGTGGGGTATGACTTTTATGCCTCTGTAACCTTCTCACTCATCATTATTCATGATTCATTCATGATTATCCATAATCATGGTAGCATCCACATGAATGTAGAAGTGTTCAGAAACATCTTCTATCCTTACTTACTATAAAAGTGACTCCAAAATGGCACAAGACATTATTCACCATTCAAAATGCATCCAACAAGTTTGTAGTCACACTCTTGATATAGTCATTGTGTGCAAGGAATATGGGACCAAATTCTCATCGTTTGACTACTTTAATATACTGTAAGTGAATTTGTCCAAATACTTGAC
The DNA here is from genome assembly GCF_020615455.1 of Coregonus clupeaformis. Lineage (NCBI taxonomy): Eukaryota > Metazoa > Chordata > Actinopteri > Salmoniformes > Salmonidae > Coregonus > Coregonus clupeaformis. The sequence goes on from NC_059210.1 coordinate 32,629,652, forward strand.
TTCTTCAAATGTGGGGACTATATACACAGTGAAAATATCCTCAAATAAAAGCTGACATTCTGTACTGTTGCCTAATATGAAACATTCTATCTCAAATCTAAAATGCTGGAGTATAGAGCTTCACTGTCCAAATACATATTGAGAGGAGTGTATACAACCATAATTGCTGTAAAAAAATCAAAAATAAAAAAGGCAAAAGAACACTTGCAAAGCTTCTACAAAACTTTCGAGGCAACGCTTCAGTACTCTGATGGCACAAAGTGCTCCCAATTTTCAAGAGCATCCTTCAATTCACTATTGGCTATTTCTGCGGTATTGGCCAAAAAATAAAGTTTAGGAAAAAATGTAGGGAACACTATGTCCATAATAACTGAGTGTACAAAACATTAGGAACACCTGCTCTTTCCATGACAGACTGACCAGGTGAAAGCTATGATCCCTTATTGATGTCACTTGTTAAATCCACTTGTGGATGAATGGGAGGAGACAGGTTAAATAAATAAAAATGTGTTGCCTCGAGACAACGCAATATTAGGAAGGTGTTCTTAATGTTTTGTAAACTCAGTGTATATGTACCAGTATTTTGGCTGCATCTTGCTTGAGAAAATCAGTGACAGAGCAGATCATATAAAACACTGTGCTATAGAACTACTGACTAGAACCTAAATTGTTTTCTATAAAATGCTAAGAACACAATTAAAATAAGGGTGAGGAGGTAGGTGTAGGGAAAGAAAGGCAGAGGAACGATGAGCTCACATCATTAAGAAAAAGTCAACTTTTATTGTGTATCGTGGCTTTAGTATTCATTGTCACAGAGAACAGTGAGCAGGAAATTGAAAACTTGCTGGTCTGAGGGAAGGGTGTGTTATTGACCATATTTTCTATGATTCTTTGGATCGCTAGAGCAACCTGATATGACAATGAATGTTAATTTAAACTTCAAAAAATAAGCGAAATGTAGTTGTATACACTATGGCAAGCTACAACACAAAGGGGAGTAAGAGAAAACAAGAGGATCTAAGAAATGTTGAGTCTGAACTTAAATCTAAAATGGAAGAGAAAACGGTGCAAGTTGGTAAATTTTTTTCTCATTTTCTGGCATCTTCAGATATTCAAGCTCCCCAGCATCATGCAGGTTAGCGTAGGGCAGTGTTTCCCAACTCCAGTCCTCAAGTACACCCAACAGCACACATTTTTGTTGTAGACCCAGACAAAAACACCTAATTCAACTTGTCAAGAGCTTGATGATTAGTTGACAAGTAGAATCAGGTGTGCTTGTCCGGGGTCACAACAAAAATATGTACTGTTGGGGTACTCGATGACTGGGGCTAGGAAACACTGGCGTAGGGAACGAGACTGATGGTTCTGCGAGCGCTCAGCAAAGGAACACATCTCATTTCAGTTGGAGGCATGTAGCCTATGTGCCTGTATGTCTCTGTGATTGACACCTGGAATCCGGTGTAATTTCTCAAACAGGTATGGAAGATACCGAGGGAAGGTTGGGCATTTAGGTGTCACTGCAAGAGGTCCCCCATCCTCAGCCTTCCTTCATATCCCTCCTGCACACCTCTGGTGTCCTTAGCCGAAATTGTGCAGCGCGAGCCGGAACATGTCATTGGTGCATACCCAGGCATCATTAATGTTCTTCAGGATGAAACTCTGATGAAATCCCATGATGGGGTCCTCATCGGCCTGTAACACAAAGACAGAGCTTAGTGAAGTCACAGTTATATTTCTATATGCATCTCTGACAAGGGTTGATTTTGGCTGAGTCGAAGCGACACAAACTGCTTGCACACAACAAACACATTCCTGTTACTCTACTATCCGTTAACTTATCCGGAGTGGCTGCGTTGCTAAATTCTCTGGATGCCTTTTCCCGATAAGCTAAACAACCGAAGCTTCTGCACATGTGTGGGATTCTCTACTTTACGCACAGTCTGTACTCGTTCGGCTGCCCAGAGAACAGGCTACTCTAGCGAATTTCAGTTATGATGGAGAATGGTGCTTGTTAAATAAATGTTAGATCAAAGCTGAATAAATGTTTGCAAGAGCACATAATGTTAGTATTCTACATAACAGAACAGAATATAATAGCATTGTATAACATTACCGTAAGACAAAAAACACCACCTAATTTGTTATGAGATTTCTGGATGATTTTTCTCTCATGCGGCCAACACAGCACGCGCCATAGGCAAAATATGTGTTTTGATTTGTTAACACAATCTGCTAAAAAAAATTGCTCACTGTACATAATTTAAAACAACACTGTACTTTGAAACACTGTACATAATTAAAGAAGATCTATACTGAACAAAAATATAAACGCAACATGTAAAAAGTGTTTCATGAGCTAAAAGAAAGATCCCAGAAATGTTCCATATGTACAAAAAGCTTCTCTCTCTCAAAGCTTGTGCACAAATTTGTTTTGAGGGAGTTTTGAGGGAGTGTGCAATTGGCATGCTGACTGCAGCAATGTCCACCAGAGCTGTTGCCAGAGAATTTTACAGTGCCCTGCCAAAGTATTCATCCCCCTTGGCGTTTTTCCTATTTTGTTGCATTACAACCTGTAATTTAAATTGATTTTTATTTGGATTTCATGTAATGTACATACACAAAATAGTCTAAATTGGTGAAGTGAAATGAAAAAAATAACTTGTTTAAAAAAATTCAAATAAATAAATAACAGAAAAGTGGTGCATGCATATGTATTCACCCCCTTTGCTATGAAGCCCCTAAATAAGATTTGGTGCAACCAATTACCTTCAGAAGTCACATAATTAGTTAAATAAAGTCCACCTGTGTGCAATCTAAGTGTCACATGATCTGTCACATGATCTCAGTATATATACACCTGTTCTGAAAGGCCCCAGAGTCTGCAACACCACTAAGCAAGGGGCACCACCAAGCAAGCGGCACCATGAAGACCAAGAAGCTCTCCAAACAGGTCAGGGACAAAGTTGTGGAGAAGTACAGATCAGGGTTGGGTTATAAAAAAATATCTGACACTTTGAACATCCCACGGAGCACCATTAAATCCATTATTAAAAAATTGAAAGAATATGGCACCACAACAGACCTGCCAAGAGAGGGCCGCCCACCAAAACTCACGGACCAGGCAAGGAGGGCATTAATCAGAGAGGCAACAAAGAGACCAAAGATAACCCTGAAGGAGCTGAAAAGCTCCACAGCGGAGATTGGAGTATCTGTCCATAGGACCACTTTAAGCCATACACTCCACAGAGCTGGGCTTTACGGAAGAGTGGCCAGAAAAAAGCCATTGCTTAAAGAGAAAAATAAGCAAATATTTGGTGTTCGCCAAAAGGCATGTGGGAGACTCCCCAAATATATGGAAGAAGGTACTCTAGTCAGATGAGACTAAAATTGAGCTTTTTGCCATCAAGGAAAACGCTATGTCTGGCACAAACCCAACACCTCTCATCACCCCGAGAACACCATCCCCACAGTGAAGCATGGTGGTGGCAGCATCATGCTGTGGAGATGTTTTTCATCGGCAGGGACTGGGAAACTGGTCAGAATTGAAGGAATGATGGATGGCGCTAAATATAGGGACATTTTTGAGGGAAACCTGTTTCAATCTTCCAGAGATTTGAGACTGGGACGGAGGTTCCCCTTCCAGCAGGACAATGACCCTAAGCATACTGTTAAAGCAACACTCGATTGGTTTAAGGGGAAACATTTAAATATCTTGGAATGGCCTAGTCAAAGCCCAGACCTCAATCCAATTGACAATCTGTGGTATGACTTAAAGATTGCTGTACACCAGCGGAACCCATCCAACTTGAAGGAGCTGGAGCAGTTTTGCCTTGAATAATGGGCAAAAATCCCAGTGGCTAGATGTGCCAAGCTTATAGAGACATACCCCAAGAGACTTGCAGTTGTAATTGCTGCAAAAGGTGGCTCTTCAAAGTATTGACTTTGGAGGGGTGAATAGTTATGCACGCTCAAGTTTTTTTTCACAAAAAAACATATTTTGTGGTAGGCATGTTGTGTAAATCAAATGATATAAACCCCCCCAAAATCTATTTTAATTCCAGGTTGTAAGGCAACAAAATAGGAAAAATGCCAAGGGGGGTAACTACTTTCGCAAGCCACTGTATGTTCATTTCTCTCCCATAAGGCGCCCCCAACGTCGTTTTAGAGAATTTGGCATTACGTCCAACCGGCCTCACAACTGCAGACAACGTGTAACCACACCAGCCCAGGACCTCCACATCTGGCTTCTTCACCTGCGGGATCGTCTGAGACCAGCCACCCGGACAGCTGATGAAACTGTGGGTTTGCACAACCAAATAATTTTTGCACAAACTGTCAGAAACCATCTTAGGGAAGCTTATCTGCATGCTCGTCGTCCTCACCAGGGTCTTGACCTGACGGCAGTTCAGCGTCGTAACCGATTTCAGTGGGCAAATGCTCACCTTCGATGGCCACTGGCACGCATCACCTCATGTTTCAGCATGATAATGCACGGCCCCATGTCGCAAGGATCTGTACACAATTCCTGGAAGCTGAAAATGTCCCAGTTCTTCCATGGCCTGCATTCTCACCAGACATGTCACCCATTAAGCATGTTTGGGATGCTCTGGATTGACGTGTATGACAGCGTGTTCCAGTTCTCGCCAATATCCAGCAACTTCGCACAGCCATTGAAGAGGAGTTGGATAACATTCCACAGGCCACAAGTAACAGCCTGATCAACTCTATGCGAAGGAGATGTGTCACGCTTCATGAGCTAAATAGTGGTCACACCAGATACTGACTGGTTTTCTGATCCACACCCCCCTTTTTTTAAAGGCATCTTGTTGCGTTTATTATTTGTTCAGTGTAAATGCATATTCCCATGAAACTGATTTGAGGTCAAATGGTTGGCATGGACGTTTCACCGTTAAAATTGAAGAATTATCATTCACAATTTACAGTGAGAAATGTGAAGGGAGGGTGAGCACAAAAATGTGTCCGTAAAGTTGAGGTAAAGAAACACATGCGCAGAACGTGATACACTTTTTTTTTCTCTGGGGAGGAGACTTCCAGGGCGAAGGGACGGGGGCGGGACAGGGCGGTTACAGTCAGTCTTGCAGTTAGCCTCAGCCTAACTTATACAATCACAATGCTTGTGACAAACCCCAATTCCTGATCAGGCTATTCCAGTCAAACAGAGCACAAGCAGGTTTGAACAAGCACTAATGGAGATAGAGCCACAGACAAAAAGCATGTCATCCCTTTAGGTGTCAGTGGAGACTAGGCTTACATAACTCCGTAAGGTTTACTGCTCAGTGATCATGATGGCATTGGCTCCTTCAAATGATACGTTAGTGTTCTAAAAAGCTTCTAACAATCAGCAGCTTACAAGTTTAAGGTCCACAGTGAAGATGAGAGCTAGCATATAATGCCATTATTGTGGCTGAGACTAGTTCCGTTAATTGGTCAATACTGAATGATTACCAGTCAAACAAGCCAGCCTTCACTATGATCTAGGTTCAGATTCAACAAACAAACCACATGGTTGTCCCAGTTTATAGGGCATTTCCCCCCCATCATTTGGTGAGTACATTTATTTTTTAAATCCCTGAACACACTGTGGTCTCTCATAATCAAACTCCAGTATGAAGAAATCCCTCTATGGCGTGAGATTAGTAAAAGCCCAACTGAACCATGGTCAGTCAGAACACAGATCCTTACTGACAGTAAGTAGGGAGAAGATGGGGCATAAGACCACAGGCAGGTCAAGGGTTGTGCTGGGCAAGCCTGAAGAACTCATTGGTGCAAACCCAGGCATTGCTGTAATTGTTCAGCAAAAACGTATACTAGAAGCCCAGGACCTGGTCATCATCTGCCTGAGAGACAGACACATAATATACAATAACCCTGACTTCTAAAGTACTTACCTCACACACAAACATACCCTTGTTTTTATAACATAGGAAGGCCTGGTCCATTGCCTCTTCTATGTGCTCAGGCAGATTAATAACAGCATAGCTATGTATATCAATTTAGTGAACAAATGGCTTGAATCTGTGGTGAAGCTGAAAACAGATGTACCTAGCTGTGCTTTTAACAATGCAGTTTGATCAAACAGACAGAACCGAGACTCTTCGTTTATAGCAGGTGGGGATGTCTAGCATGTAAATGATTCAGTTGTTGGTTTAAGAAACTGGCAATATACATTTACATTTTAGTCATTTAGCAGACGCTCTTATCCAGAGCGACTTACAGTTAGTGAGTGCATACATTTTTGTTTTAGTTTTTCATACTGGCCCCCCGTGGGAATCGAACCCACAACCCTGGCGTTGCAAGCGCCATGCTCTACCAACTGAGTTACAGTGATAGAATGAGAAATACTTACTTTTAGTTGTCCTACTACCATACTCATTATGCAGCTGTCAGGGGTGGGCTGGTGGTCTTGTGCTGTTATACTGTGAGCAATTTTTAAGAAGGGGAGAGTCTGAAAATAAGAAACAAGACAGATGTATCAGAGACAAGCACATTCCACCAGGATGTCTCCTGGATATCCTGTTCAATCAGTAAACTCCTGACATACTATTGAGGCATTCCATTTTGTCATGCTCAGGTATAATATTTTATAATAGCACTCACAGAAAGTTTCTCGACAATCGCTGCCTTTCCCTGGAATTGCTGTCCTTCCCACGTAAGGCATGATGCATCAATCTGTTAAAAGGAAAAGCAGAGGATTGAGTTCGTCAGCAGAAGGCACATTGGTGGTATATTTACTGTGGAAGGATGTGAGGTTTGTGCAATTCTCCTTGTATCTAAAAATGTAAATTGTGGGTGATTCTCATGAAATCAGTTTTTACCATGGTAGCAACAAATTGAGTTAGAACACCATAATGCATATGCAACAGTCAACTATCATTCTGAAGACTAAGATACCTTGTTTATGGCACAGTGTCTTATTTTAAATACATTTTACATTTTCACCTGAATTTTGTAAATTTTCACCCAAAATTCTCATTACCGAAATGCTTCTGGATTAAATTCTCATGTCATTTCATAACATTTTATTTGAGAAAAACCTAACTTATCTGAATAAAACACAAAATACAGTGCTGTAGTTTGTCCATAAATGATAAAAATTTTATACCATTTGAAGTTTACATTAAACTTTAATATGTATTACATAAAAACACAGTCTGTGGACATCTTTCTCATTACCGTAACACAGAGTTTCTGTAAAAACTCAAAAATGTTCTTTAATAAAGTTGTATTCACCCATGATACATAATCTAGAGTAGTCAGATGAGCACGAGTTCATTTAATTTCTTCACTTAAATGCCGGAACGAGGATTTTAATCTCAAACACCCCCTTTACAACACTTGACCTTCTCATTACCGAAATGACTAAAAAGCTCAAATTGGGAAAAACTTAAGATAACCATTACCTTACCAACATGAAGACATGAATGGGCTTTAGTGATGTGGTCAGTTGATTGCGGACTCATAATGGCGGTCTCCTTTTACTTGCAAATTGAACTAAGGGCCTCTCATTACTAAAACACACATCTCATTAGCACATAATTTGTAGGTCCGTTTCAGTAATGAGAACCTTAATTTCGGTAATGATAATAAGCTAATTCTAATGTATAGTCAATGGGTGCTCTGTGCTGGTAACTTTTATTATTTACTAGGACCACTGCTTACAGCTATTGTATAGATTTTTTTGTAAAACATAAATTATTTGATTAAGTAGGAGTTAAGAAATATGGGTGTATAAACAATATTTAATTTACTTAAAGCCACAATCTGGAGTTTGTGTTCCAGCAAAGACCAACCCCCCCACTAAAAGGAGGATATCCACCATTTTACCATGTGTACATGTTGTAGCACTTACCTACACTGTTGTTTGATATCTCAAGACAGTTTTTGCTCCATATCCCACATATTTCGATATATGATAGCAGGGGTGAAAGTAGAATTCATTTCTTCCCGGTACGGACCTCCTATATGTGCACTTTTTTATGGGCCTAATCATAGAATTACATATAGGAATTCCCTATCAATTCAATAGGATCTCTGTGGGCGTAGTCGTAAAGATTTGTCATTTAACTTTGAAAATGTATTACCTTTTATTGTGGCATAAACACAACCAGTCATGATGTTTCATCTGTTTGTCAAACAATCACTTCAAAGGGCTCCTTTACTAGGCTACCTGCGCACGTTCATCCACTCGCAACATATTTCCATCCTCCAAACAGTGGTGAATGGAAAGAGGCATCTGTTACACAAAACATAAAAGTGTCATGATATTGACGATTGTCATTAGGCCAGAATTTACGCGTCCACTTCTGTCCACGCACGTCTCTGTGTCGGCCCCTCATCTCTGCCTTGGCATAATTTCAGTGTAACTTTTCATCTAACCACATCGCATTTTGGAGCGTAGGCTATAGGCCTACCACCAGTTTTCATGTCCATTGCCTCTGACATGCAGTAACGATAAAAAGTGGTGTAATAGCCTAGTTTCCTTGACATTTTGTTTTCATTACTGTAATAGGCTCATGTTTTACCGGTACAGCGTACCCCCACTATTTATTTTGCTGGGACGCCGTACCGCCTTACTTTCTCCCCTGCTTTACAGGCCTATCATGTTATTCCATTTGTCCATAGGATGCCATTCAATTTAGAAATAACTTAGAACCACACATTCCACGTCCTAATATACCAAAATTACCTGTAAAGACATTGGAGAAATTACCTTTTCTAAATAAAATAAAAAACATTTTTATGCTTAAGTACACTTTTGACAAGACATGCACGTAATTTCAGTACTTATACTTATGCTACAATATGGGGTATTTTAGTCAATTGCATTAAGATCAGTGATTTTAGTATTATGCAAGTCATTTGGGCTTAACAAATGACACAGTTTGATGATGTATTGGGTTACTGATTCTCTATTAGAGCTCAGTATAGTTTTTCAATGGCAAACTATGCAACAGTCATTACCGAAACATGCATTCTCATCTCTGAAACCTGCTTATCATTACCATAACGCACCAATATTTAGGAAATAGATTTTTAAAAACACATACTTTAGTAATTTTGGCTTAATCTGAGTGTGCCTTTTGTTCTTTATCCAAATATGTGTACATAAAAATAACATGTATACACAAGCAATTATGACAAAAAACTATATTCAGAAAAGGTTGTTGCAGGAATGAGAAATTACAAAATAATTGTTTATAATTTAATTTTAAATAAACTAGTTCAGTGTTATGTTTAACACTGGCCTTTTCATTAGGAGAGCAATGTGAAAAAAAAAAGACTTGTTCAACACTTTTTTGGCCTACGGAAACTATATTTTGCATTGGTAATTGTGGAATTTGTGGTAAAATCAGAGGTGAAAGTAAAGCAGTACGGTCCAGTACGGCATCCCGGCAAAAGAAATACTGGGGGTACCGGTAAAACATGAGTTTATCACAATAATATATCTATTTTTTATTATAAAAAAATAGGCTATTACACCACTATTTATCATTACCGCATGTCAGAGGCAGGAAACATTTGCGAATGAAAACGGGTGGTATAGCCTACGCTCCAAATGTGATGTGGTTTGACGAGAACACTGACATTTTGCCAAGGCAGAGATGAGTGGCCTATACCGAGACGAGCGTGGACGCATCAATTCTGGACTAATGACAATCGGCAAATATCATTACACTTTTTTTTTACATTTACTTTTTGGATTTTAATTTTGGGTTACAAAAAATGACTAAATCACCAAGAATTCAGCTAAAAATAAGTTTAATTTAGGAAGTCTATTCGCAAGTATTGTGTCGTGATCGTGTCTCAACGTAATCAAGGTATGAAATTATTCTACTTGAAAATAACAATCTCTTTTTGGGCTTACTTGTAGTAAATTTGTAGTATACAAATTATAATTATTTTCCTACAAATGTGTGAATGGACTTAAACGGGTGGTATAGCCTACATTCCAAAATGCGATGTGGTTTGACGAGAACACTGACATTTTGCCAAGGCAGAGACGAGTGGCTGACTAAGAGGTGAGCATGGACAGCAGTGGACACATCAATTCTGGCCTAATGACAATCGCCAATGTCATTAAACTTTTTGGTGTTTTGTGTAACAGATGTCTCTTTCCATTCACCACTGTTTGGAGGCTGGAAATACATTGCGAGTGGATGAACGTGCGCAGGTAGCTTAGTAAAGGAGCCCTTTGAAGTGATTGTTTGATAATCAGATGAAAACATCATGACTGGTTGTGTTTATGCCACAATAAAAGGTCATACAATTTAAAAGTTAAATGACAAATATTTACGACTAGGCCCACAGAGATCCTATTGAATTAGTAGGGATTCTATATGTACGTTGCTAAAGTTAGCTAGCTTGGTTAAAATTGTGGTACTGCGGTCCCATACCTGGAATAAATAAAATCTACTTTCACCCATGGGTAAAATGCATAATATCTGATCAAATACATAACAATATTTATGAAATAGATAACTACAGATCCTAATCTTAGTGATTCAAGAAGAATTATGGAGAAAAATGGTTTATTTTGTGTCACGTTTTTTTTGTTAAGTGCCAGTTTCATGAGAATCACCCTGCTACCAATAGGGGGCACACAAACAACACATTTTATCAAGAATGCTCACTAAGCAGAATGTAAAGACTTGCTTGTTCTCAAGATTGATAAATGGACATTACAATTATTTGAACAGCTTAAAATATGTTACTATATGCTGTCTATTACACATCTTATTGAAATATATTATGCTTTAGCTTGTAAGTGTCCAAGTAGTATGCATATTTGCATGTCCTCCACAGTCTAACTTGATGCTTCAGACCCTGTTTCTTTGGCCCAAAAAGTTCCTCAGATGAATGCTTGTCAAAACTTGTTTGATCTAGCATCAGTCTCTGAAAGACATAAACCAAGTAAAGGTTTGAACAGTTACATTGAAATAAGGCAAGACTATGGTACATGTATTGATTCAACAATCTTTACTTTGGTTAGTGATTTGGATAGAATTATCAGGGAGCATTCGCTCACAAGACTGGAGATATGATGCACTACTTTTCTATTTGAAAAACAAATGAACATTACATTAACAAATATTTAATTCATTGTTGAAAATCATTACTGAATGAGTTATTACAGATGCAGAAGAGGTGGATAGACAGTTGAAGGTGGAATAATGGGGCATTCATGTGCTCGTAGGAACTGGGAAACTGGGATGTCGTAAGTCCGACATGATTGTGTTCTAGTGCTGTTAAAGTCGGACCAATTCTTCAACCAACAAGATTTTAGCTAGCTTGACAAGGTAGCTAACGTTGCTAATAATAAAGTTAGCTAGCTTGGTTAACATTGACAATATGGTCAAACTAGCTACATTATCCACATTGATACGTTTGTAATGGTCAAAAATGGATTTGTTGTCATCTTTTGGTTGAAAGGTGAAATGTCACAACTTGGGTAACAACATTTTCTCAGTCTCCCACTTGTAATGCCCACTTGGGAGGGTCGTTCAAGTGAAACTTCCCATTCCGAACTCCAGACTTCTGATAACTCCGACAGCACGTGAACGGCCCATAAATGCAAGGAGGTGACAACAGGACACACAGGACAGAGTAACTATGATTCATATTCATTGATACAGATTCACATTCTGAGACTCACATATATTGCTCCAAGCTGGGTCCTGTCAGTGTCAAAGAGCTGGTAGTAATGTTGCACAAAGCTGGATCCTATCTGTTCCCAAATCGGCTTTTCCCCCATTCTGAATCACCTGGCAACAAGCACTAGTGGAAGAGACAATCTTATGAGTATAGATGATCCTACGATATAAACTCAACTCAAGAAATCTGGTCAAGAAAGACCAGGTAGAGCAGGGGTTGGCAACAGGTGCCTGCAAGTGATTTAAAAGTGTATTTATTTTATTTGAAAGAGACTAAAATCACCAGGAATTCAGCTAAAAATGAGTTTAATTTAGGAAGTCTATTCCCAAGTATCCCCATTGTCTTTCAATGTAGTCAAGGTATGAAATTATTATTTTCAAATACAATCTATTTTTAGGCTTAGTTGTGGTCAATTTGCAGTATACAAATTATTATAATTATTTCCCCCCCGACCATTCGCTCTCCTGACAAAAAATCAGCCAGCGGCTGGATCTAGTTGCCTACCCCTCAGGTAGAGCATGTAGGGTTTGTACATACTGTAGGAGGGAAAAAATTAAGAGTGCACATACAACTGTCCCATATCTGCCCTACCCTGCAGACATTTACGTCATTTAGCAGACGCTCTTATCCAGAGCGACTTACAGTAGTGAGTACATACATTTTCATATTTGTTTGTACTGGTCCCCCGTGGGAATCGAACCCATAACCCTGGCGTTGCAAGTGCCATGCTCTACCAACTGAGCCACACAGGACGCAGGTTATGCAAAGAACGTATGTAGGAAATACCTTTTGGAATTCAGTGCTTCAACAATACATTCACAGCACCAAGAACACTGTACATGCGCTCCTAAAGAAAAATAGTGTATTCTTTGGGTATTTATCAGAAAACAGACAGCTGATAAGAGTATGCTTCATTGGCAGACCAAGCAAACTATGCACACTGTACTTTTGAAAAACGTATCAAATACTGTACCATCAAGGGCACTTGTTTAGCTACAGTTACACCCAGATGATGGCGTTCTTACCTATCCTGACCATACTAGTTAACGTTAGCTGGTCTTGTTTTGATAAGTGGGACATCAATGACACAGCGCGTGTCATGTGCCTCCCCCCACGCACGATAACTTTATACGAGGCTTGCATACCAAAGTTATTCACATTAACCTAGCAAATACTAATTTATAAATCATGCTTCTCGGACTATAATTACAAAATGTTATATCCAATCGTTTGACATTTCAAAGATAAATGAACTAGCTCAGTTAGTTACCGAGTTATACCAACTAACTACTAGTAGCTAACTTTTCCTGTGATACTAGTCAGCTGAATTCTAAATGGACAGCTAGCTACTTCACACAGTCCGCTTAATACGTGAGTTGAGTGAGAATATCATGATGAGCAATGTTGTCGGACTCTTTTGGCTGAACTCGCCAACCAACCTGTCTAACTCACGGGTTATAGTTACCCTGCTAAACTCAACGATTTACGATGGAGTTGAGCGGCGACTACTGCGGGCAGACTGGAGCTCCAACGTCACATACAACTATTGATTTCAGCACCCAAATAGCCCGTAATTACACAGAACAATGTGGTGTGTAATTGCGGGCTATTCTTTGGGTGCTGAAATAAGTAGTTTTTGATTTAAACGTCATTGAATGTGACGTTGGAGCGCGAGTTCGCGCACACTAGTCAACGATTTACGACTGAGTTGAGCGGCGACTTTAATAGACTAGGGTCATAGTTAGCTAGCTAGCATAGGCAAGGCTAATAGCAAAGATCAAACGTTGGTTGATTGTCTGGCTAGCTAGATGTCCTGTATTGCTTAGCTAATAAAATATAATCACGGGTCTAGCAAATAAAAACAGTGAAGCTAGATATACAAATTGAATGGCACGTGGTTTCGGCTGCTAAAAATACCGTACTCTACCCTGGCTACATTTTAAAGCCTTTATTTAGACTGGGCCCAGACAGAACATAGGCGTGTCCTAGTTAGCACTTTTGGCGAGCCAGCGCCTGTCAAATAAAGGTATATCAACTAATTCAGTCTGAAACATAATACGATACTGTAATTGCCAGAAGACAAAAACATTTTCATTCAATATATCAGGATTCGCTTTAGACAAACAACTTACCACGAACTCAAAACCGTGCCCCGGCTCCCAGTTATTCTTCTTCTTCTTCTTCTTCTTCAGTGGGGTTTATCGGCGGTTGGCATTCAACGTTATGGTGCATTACCGCCACCTACCGTACTGGAGTGTGGGCCAGAGACGGGGATAAACGAAATCCTACCTGCCAACCCAGTTTCTCTTAAAAAAGACAACAAAATATGTGATACTATATCTAATGACGTTCTACTCAATATACTCTTTAAACTAATTTCCTGTATCCCCTTCTCCCTCATAATTAATCTCATCCTCTCTCTTTCCCTCTGATACTGCCCACATTTTTATTTATTTCTTTTTATTTCACCTTTATTTAACCAGGTAAGCCAGTTGAGAACAAGTTCTAATTTACAACTGCGACCTGGCCAAGATAAAGAAAAGCAGTGCAATAAAAACAACAACACAGAGTTACATATGGGGTAAAACAAAACATAAAGTCAAAAATACAACAGAAAATATATATACAGTGTGTGCAAATGTAGCAAGTTATGAAGGTGAGGCAATAAATAGGCCATAGTGCAAAATAATTACAATTAGTATTAACACTGGAATGATAGATGTGCAAGAGATGATGTGCAAATAGAGATACTGGGGTGCAAATGAGCAAAATAAATAACAATATGGGGATGAGGTAGTTGGGTGGGCTAATTTCAGATAGGCTGTGTACAGGTGCAGTGATCGGTAAGGTGCTCTGACAACTGATGCTTAAAGTTAGTGAGGGAGATAAGAGTCTCCAGCTTCAGAGATTTTTGCAATTCGTTCCAGTCATTGGCAGCAGAGAACTGGAAGGAATGGCGGCCAAAGGAGGTGTTGGCTTTGGGGATGACCAGAGAGATATACCTGCTGGAGCGCATACTACGGGTGGGTGTTGCTATGGTGACCAATGAGCTAAAATAAGGCAGAGATTTGCCTAGCAGTGATTTATAGATGGCCTGGAGCCAGTGGGTTTGGCGACGAATATGTAGTGAGGACCAGCCAACAAGAGTGTACAGGTTACAGTGGTGGGTAGTATATGGGGCTTTGGTGACAAAACGGACGGCACTGTGATAGACTACATCCAATTTGCTGAGTAGAGTGTTGGAGGCTATTTTGTAAATGACATCGCCGAAGTCAAGGATCGGTAGGATAGTCAGTTTTACGAGGGCATGTTTGGCAGCATGAGTGAAGGAGGCTTTGTTGCGAAATAGGAAGCCGATTCTAGATTTAACTTTGGATTGGAGATGCTTAATGTGAGTCTGGAAGGAGAGTTTACAGTCTAACCAGACACCTAGGTATTTGTAGTTGTCCACATACTCTAGGTCAGACCCGTCGAGAGTAGTGATTCTAGTCGGGTGGGCGGGTGCCAGCAGCGTTCGATTGAAGAGCATGCATTTAGTTTTCCTAGTGTATAAGCGCAGTTGGAGGCTACTGAAGGAGTGTTGTATGTACATGCTCCACAGTCTCGATTTCCTGACAATAATCAAATTTTCCTGATGGATGCTTTCCTATCACGCTTAGTGTCTTATTCAACTGGCTGTGTCCCACCCTTAATCTTGTAAATATAGCTTCCTCTCTTCTGTCCCTTCCTGCCATCCTCCCCTCCCCGAGTTTCCTCTGTACTTGAAATAAATGCCTTCCCTTAATATTTATATTCCACTGCTCCTGCCATCTCTGCACCATCACTGTATATATCAGTCTTTTTGCCTCTGCCTTGCTCATTGACACTTCAACATCAACATCCCCACTACTAAGTGCTTGTTTAGCCTGTTCATCTACTGCCTCGTTCCCCTCCACCCCCACATGGGCTGGAACCCAAGTAAATCTTATCTGAATACCCATCTGTTTAATCCTACCATGGGTTTGTAGCACCTCATAAAGCAGGTCTTGTCTGCTACGTGAGCTAAAGGACTGGAGACTCATTAACACTGCGCATGAGTCAGAGCAAATAACTACTCTGTCTGGCTTAGCTTCCTCCACCCACTGCAAGGCCAACAGTATGGCCATCAGCTCTGCCATATATACAGCCAGATGATCTGTAATACGTTTCCTGACTTCCACCCCACATAACTGCACTACAAATGCTGACCCAGTACGTCCTGTCCTTGGATCTTTAGAACCATCTGTGTAAATGGCCACAAAATCCTGATACACAGTTTCCAGACGTCTCTTAAAGAAATCAGCTGGATCAACACCCTCCCTATCTTTCTGTAGTCTCTCCAACACTTCTAGATCAACTACTGGAGGCGGGAGTAGCCATGGTGGATTTACAGGAATAACTACCGTTAGACTAAACTCCCTTCCATACAGCCCCATCTCCTTCGCCTGGGTATTACCCATCCACCCAAAGCTTGTGTTCTGTCTTCGCTCATGTTCCCAGCATGCCTGTAAAATCCCTTTCGCAGGATGAGACACCCCATGTCCCTGTAGGTTGACCCAATAATTCATTGCCAGCTGCTGTCTCCTAATCTGCAATGGCATATCCCCCATCTCCACCTGTAATGCAGCCACTGGGGACGTTCGAAACGCCCCACTACATATTCTGAGTCCTTGCCCCTGTATGACATCTAGCCTTTCCAGTGAGGTCCAGGCTGCCGAACCATATGCTATACTGCCATAGTCTATTACAGATCGGATCAATGCAACATACATGGTCTTCAATGAGGAACGCCCAGCCCCCCACTCCTTCCTCGTCAGACAGCGCATCACATTTAGCACCTTCTTACATTTTCCCACCACTCTCTCAATGTGTTCTGCCCAGGTCAGTCTAGTATCAAAGTATACCCCAAGGAACCTGAAGGCCCCCACCCTCTCCAGGTTTCTCCCATATAACCTCAAGCATACCTCATCTCCCACCTTCCTCCTAGTAAAGAACACTGTTTGAGTTTTCTCTACAGAGAACCTGAAGCCCCACATTAGTGCCCACCGCTCTACCTCATCAATTGCTTCCTGCACCTTCCTGACTATGTATGGCACATTTCTTCCCCTCTTCCATAAAGCACCATCATCTGCAAATAACGACCTCCCTATATCCGGCTGTACCTGAGAGTAAACATCATTGATCATGATTGAGAACAACAGAGAACTAATCACGCTCCCCTGCAGTGTACCATTATCTACCAAGTAGCTGGCTGATAAAGACTTCCCCACCCTCACCTGGATAGTCCTTCCAAACAGGAAATACTTTATCCAGTTGTATATTCTTCCTCCTACCCCCATAATATCTAGCTTGATTAACAACCCCTCCTTCCACATCATATCATATGCCTTCTCCACATAAAAAAAGACAGCTACAACAGTCTCCTTGTTCACCTGAGCCTTCCTAACCTCTGCTTCTAAGCAGAGCATTGGATCCATTTTTATTTTTTATTTAACCTTTATTTAACCAGGTAAGCCAGTTGAGAACAAGTTCTCATTTACAACTGCGACCTGGCCAAGATAAAGCAAAGCAGTGCGATAAAAACAACAACACAGAGTTACATATGGGGTAAAACAAAACATAAAGTCAAAAATACAACAGAAAATATATATACAGTGTGTGCAAATGTAGCAAGTTATGGAGGTAAGGCAATAAATAGGCCATAGTGCAAAATAATTACAATTAGTATTAACACTGGAATGATAGATGTGCAAGAGATGATGTGCAAATAGAGATACTGGGGTGCAAATGAGCAAAATAAATAACAATATGTGGATGAGGTAGTTGAGTGGGCTAATTTCAGAAGGGCTGTGTACAGGTGCAGTGATCGGTAAGGTGCTCTGACAACTGATGCTTAAAGTTAGTGAGGGAGATAAGAGTCTCCAGCTTCAGAGATTTTTGCAGTTCGTTCCAGTCATTGGCAGCAGAGAACTGGAAGGAATGGCGGCCAAAGGAGGTGTTGACTTTGGGGATGACCAGTGAGATATACCTGCTGGAGCGCATACTACGGGTGGGTGTTGCTATGGTGACCAATGAGCTAAAATAAGGCAGATATTTGCCTAGCAGTGATTTATAGATGGCCTGGAGCCAGTGGGTTTGGCGACGAATATGTAGTGAGGACCAGCCAACAAGAGTGTACAGGTCACAGTGGTGGGTAGTATATGGGGCTTTGGTGACAAAACGGATGGCACTGTGATAGACTACATCCAATTTGCTGAGTAGAGTGTTGGAGGCTATTTTGTAAATGACATCGCCGAAGTCAAGGATCGGTAGGATAGTCAGTTTTACGAGGGCATGTTTGGCAGCATGAGTGAAGGAGGCTTTGTTGCGAAATAGGAAGCCAATTCTAGATTTAACTTTGGATTGGAGATGCTTAATGTGAGTCTGGAAGGAGAGTTTACAGTCTAACCAGACACCTAGGTATTTGTAGTTGTCCACATACTCTAGGTCTGACCCGTCGAGAGTAGTGATTCTAGTCGGGTGGGCGGGTGCCAGTAGCGTTCGATCATCACTAAGATGGGCCAACATAACATAGCACACCTCATCTTTCCCAGGTGAAGTTAACCCTCCCTTACCTATTGCTCTTTTCACCTCTGCCCTGGTAAATGGTGCACTCAACGCATCATTTACATCCTCCCTCCTTTCCAGCACTCCAGGATGCTCCTCTCTCATGTTCTCTCTCCCCCTCTGCCCCTCCCCTGACAGATTTGCGGAGCTATGCACTTGGACAAATGCTTTGGCCATCATCTCCGCTTTCTCCTCATCTGTTACTGCCACATCCTCCCCACTCGTCAATACTGGATAATCCCACTCCCTTCTGATCCCACTCATCCTCTTAATCATTCCCCACACTTCTCCCACAGGTGTCGCCCTTCCAATGGTGTCACACAACCGATGCCAACATGACCTCTTTGCCTGACAGATAGTTCTCCTCACCATGGCCTGGGCCTGCTTATATTGAATCAGATGTTGGAAATTATGCGTCCTTTTCAGTACTCTAAATGCCCTGTTCCTAATCCTCACCATTGCCCCACATTCCTCCATCCACCATGGAACTGCTTTCCTCCTCCTCCTCCCTGAACTCTTAGGTATAGCCTCAGTAGCTGCCCCCACTAACGCTGTTCTCACCCAGTTATTCATACTATCTACAGTGGGGGAAAAAAGTATTTAGTCAGCCACCAATTGTCCAAGTTCTCCCACTTAAAAAGATGAGAGAGGCCTGTAATTTTCATCATAGGTACACGTCAACTATGACAGACAAAATGAGAAAAAATTTTCCAGAAAATCACATTGTAGGATTTTTAATGAATTTATTTGCAAATTATGGTGGAAAATAAGTATTTGGTCAATAACAAAAGTTTCTCAATACTTTGTTATATACCCTTTGTTGGCAATGACACAGGTCAAACGTTTTCTGTAAGTCTTCACAAGGTTTTCACACACTGTTGCTGTTATTTTGGCCCATTCCTCCATGCAGATCTCCTCTAGAGCAGTGATGTTTTGGGGCTGTCGCTGGGCAACACAGACTTTCAACTCCCCTCCAAAGATTTTCTATGGGGTTGAGATCTGGAGACTGGCTAGGCCACTCCAGGACCTTGAAATGCTTCTTACGAAGCCACTCCTACGTTGCCCGGGCGGTGTGTTTGGGATCATTGTCATGCTGAAAGACCCAGCCACGATTCATCTTCAATGCCCTTGCTGATGGAAGGAGGTTTACACTCAAAATCTCACGATACATGGCCCCATTCATTTTTTCCTTTACACGGATCAGTCGTCCTGGTCCCTTTGCAGAAAAACAGCCCCAAAGCATGATGTTTCCACATCCATGCTTCACAGTAGGTATGGTGTTCTTTGGATGCAACTCAGCATTCTTTGTCCTCCAAACATGACGAGTTGAGTTTTTACCAAAAAGTTCTATTTTGGTTTCATCTGACCATATGACATTCTCCCAATCCTCTTCTGGATCATCCAAATGCACTCTAGCAAACTTCAGACGGGCCTGGACATGTACTGGCTTAAACAGGGGGACACGTCTGGCACTGCAGGATTTGAGTCCCTGGCGGCGTAGTGTGTTACTGATGGTAGGCTTTGTTACTTTGGTCCCAGCTCTCTGCAGGTCATTCACTAGGTCCCCCGTGTGGTTCTGGGATTTTTGCTCACCGTTCTTGTGATCATTTTGACCCCACGGGGTGAGATCTTGCGTGGAGCCCCAGATCGAGGGAGATTATCAGTGGTCTTGTATGTCTTCCATTTCCCTAATAATTGCTCCCACAGTTGATTTCTTCAAACCAAGCTGCTTACCTATTGCAGATTCAGTCTTCCCAGCCTGGTGCAGGTCTACAATTTTGTTTCTGGTGTCCTTTGACAGCTCTTTGGTCTTGGCCATAGTGGAGTTTGGAGTGTGACTGTTTGAGGTTGTGGACAGGTGTCTTTTATACTGATAACAAGTTCAAACAGGTGCCATTAATACAGGTAACGAGTGGAGGACAGAGGAGCCTCTTAAAGAAGAAGTTACAGGTCTGTGAGAGCCAGAAATCTTGCTTGTTTGTAGGTGACCAAATACTTATTTTCCACCATAATTTGCAAATAAATTCATTAAAAATCCTACAATGTGATTTTCTGGAATTTTTTTCCCAATTTGTCTGTCATAGTTGACGTGTACCTATGATGAATATTACAGGCCTCTCTCATCTTTTTAAGTGGGAGAACTTGCACAATTGGTGGCTGACTAAATACTTTTTTTCCCCACTGTACATCCCCTCTCATATCCACCCAAGCCACCACCTGCTCACTCAGCTCCTGAAATTGATCCCACTTTGCCCTTCCAAACACCCACCTGCCTACTCACTCCACTAACACCTCCTCCTCCCTTCGGCCTACTGTGCATAGAATGGGGTAATGATCACTCCCTACTGTCGACTCCTCCCATACCTCCCACTCACATATTCCTGCCATCGCACTAGATACCAGAGTGAGGTCCAAGGCAGACTCTTTCCCTGTGGCTACTCACTTGTCCATTTCCATCCATGTCAACCCTGTCATACTCAAATGTCTCCCAGCAGCTTTCACTATTAGTTTAATCCTCTCCGTTTTAGACTCTACTTTATCGGTGCTATTGATAGCTCCTGCTATGAACGTCACCAGCTTTCTCTTTTCTATGTATACCATATCGCTGCCCACCTGCCCCATCACCCAGTCTAGATGCTCCTACCCTTCTCTCCCTTGAACCTGTATCTCCCTGGACCTGGACCACCCTCACTGCCTCAGCATATGACACCGTTCTCTCCTGGACCACCCTCACTGCCTCAGCATATGATACCCTTCTCTCCACTCTCACTTGTTGCACCTCCACTGTCTTCTTCATAGCCTCACACCCACTATATGCCACACTATGAGCACCCCCACAGTTGCAGCACTTTGGTTGTACACCTTCTCCACACTTCCCATACTCATGCTCCCCTCCACACCTGGCACACCTCTTTTTCTCTTTACAGACTGTTGCCACATGCCCAAACCTCTGGCATTTATAACATCTTAAAGGTTTCGGTACATAAGCCCTCACATAGTAACTCATATACCCTTTTGTTACCTTATTTGGCAGTACCCGGTCCTTAAAAGTTAACAGAATAGACGTGCTATCTACCCTATCTCCACCCCTTATTGCTTGCAATCTTTGTGCATTCACTAGAACGCCTCCTCTCAAATTTTCCCTTATCTCTTTAGTGCTAACGCTCACAGGCACTCCTGTTATCACCCCTTTACTCCACTGCTTCCCTGCTTGGTCAGACCAGCTGCTCGACACCACCTTACACTTCCCTATTTGCTTCACTCCGATAGCTTTTTCCCCCTGCGCCATGTCCTTACAGAACACCAACAAGCTCCCATCTCTTAACACTTTAGCATTAACAACTTCCCCAATCAACTATTTTATCACAGCCGTCAACCTTATCGGACTCATCGCCCCAACTCCCCCTTCCTCCCTAAACTTCATAATCACTTTATGCTCCTCCTCACCTCCATGTTCCTCTCGTGTCTTATCTTGCCCTTCCTCTGCACTTTCTGCCTCCGAACTTCCACTATCGTTGGGATCTAGGTTGCTCTCCTCAAACTTCCTTTTCTGCCTCCTCTCTACCTCCATAGAACTCTCGTGTCACGAGTTACAAAGCCAGAACCCAGAAGCAGACCAGGACAAGGTAAGTTGAAACGAAGGTGAGTGTTTATTTACAAATTCAAGAGTGATGCTGAATAATCCAGGGAACAGAGCGGGCGGCGTTGATTAGTTGTTGGGGGTGCAGTGGTTGATCCCGTCATGGCTCGGCAGCCGCCGACCACCAGGCAGAGGTTGGATGAAGGGCTCCGGAGGAGTGATGTTCATGGCTAACGATCCGGCAGGGGAATGGATGTTAGGCCAGAGCCTAAGAAGGGTGATGATCAGGACCAGGTGTGCAGATTGCTGATGGGATGCAGGTGCGGAAATCAAGAGAGCTCCCCGGAGCGTTCCAGAACCCTCGGGAAACTGGAGATCACGAACAGAAAAACTAGTCCACAGACAGGACCCGACTCAGACTGCCGGGATCGTTACAGTACCCCCTCCGACGAACGCCACCGGGCGGACTCCCCGGAGCGCCAGGATGGAGGCGGTAGAAGTCACGGATGAGGTCAGCATCTAGGATCTGTCGCCGCGGAATCCAACTCCTCTCTTCCGGACCATACCCCTCCCAGTCCACGAGATACTGGAAACCCCGGCCCCGCCGTCTGGAATCCATAATGCGTCGCACCGTGTAGGCAGGACCACCTCCGATCATCCGAGGAGGAGGAGGAGGAGGCGGAGGAGGCAACAGAGGACTGAGGAAAACAGGCTTGAGGCAGGAGACATGAAAGGTGGGATGGACTCTGAGCATCCTCGGGAGTTTGAGTCGAACTGCCACCGGATTGATCACCTTCTCCAAGACAAAACGGACCAATGAACTTCGGTAACAACTTCCTAGACTCAGTCCGTAAAGGAAGATCCCGTGTGGCCAACCAGACCCATCTCCGATGGTATAGGTGGGAGCGGGATCCGGCGACGATTCGCCTGGAGCTGATACCGGTCCGAAACTCTCAAGGAGTGCCTTTCTGGCCCGATGCCAGGTCCGGTGGCAACGACTTGAATATGGGCCTGAACAGAAGGCACTGAGAGCTCCTTCTCCTGAGAAGGGAACAAGGGAGGTTGGTAGCCATACAGGCACTGGAAGGGAGACATCCCAGTGGCAGATGTAGGGAGAGTATTGTGGGCATACTCAACCCAAGGCAACTGAGAGACCCAGGAGGTGGGGTTGGAAGAGGCCAGGCAGCGTAGCGTGGATTCCATCTTCTGGTTGGCTCTCTCCGCCTGACCATTAGATTGGGGGGTGAAAACCAGATGTGAGACTGACTGTAGCTCCAATGGCCAAACAGAAGGACTTCCAGACAGCAGAGGTAAACTGAGGGCCACGGGTCGGAAACGATATCACTGGGCAACCCGTGGACCCTGAAAACCTCCCCTAACCAGGATCTCGGACGTCTCCGAGGCAGAGGGAAGCTTGGCAATTGGCACAAAGTGGGCGAACTTGCTGAATCTGTCCACGATAGTCAGAACGACCGTGTTCCCCTCAGAAGCGGGCAACCCAGTGACAAAGTCCAGGGCCAGATGCGACCATGGTCGCCGGGAATAGGAAGGGGTGAAGTAGTCCAGAGCTGGGCCGATTGGTACCCTTATTCTGCGCACACACTGGACAGGCAGCAACATAACCCCGAGTATCCCCGGCCGCGGCAGGCCACCAAAAACGTCTGCGAAGAAACGCCATCGTCCGAGCCACGCCAGGGTGACAAGCCATCTTGCTGGCGTGGGACCATTTGAGGACCGCAGGACGAACCGACTCAGGCACAAACAACCGACCGGGTGGACCGTTACCGGGACCGGGCTGCGTCCGAAGAGCCGCCATCACCTCCTCCTCAATCTTCCACCTAACAGCTCCCACGACGCAGTTCCGGGGGAGAATTGTCTCGGTCTTGGACCCACTCTCCTCCGTCTTGGAGAACATCCGAGACAAGGCGTCCGCCTTGCCATTCTTAGATCCAGGTCGGAACGTCAGGGAAAAATTGAATCGTCCAAAAACAACGACCACCTGGCCTGACGGGAGTTGAGACGCTCAGCCGATTGCACGTAAGCAAGATTCTTGTGGTCAGTCCAGACAATAAACGGTTGCTCCGCCCCCTCCAACCAGTGGCGCCACTCCTCCAAGGCAAGTTTCACCGCGAGAAGCTCCCGGTTACCCACATCGTAATTCCTCTCCGCAGGCGAAAGGCGACGAGAGTAGTAGGCGCAGGGATGGAGTTTACTGTCCGTGGAGCATCGCTGCGACAGGATGGCGCCAACTCCCACATCAGACGCGGCGTCCACTTCAACGACGAACTGACGGGGCCGTGTCCGGTTGAGAGAGAATCGGTGCGTTGGTGAATCGCCTCTTCAAATCCAGAAACGCCGATCCGCCTCCGGATTCCACTTGAAGCTCCTGATACTGGAAGTCAAGGCAGTTAACGGAGCGGCCACACGGCTGTAATCCCGGATGAATCTGCGGTAGAAATTCGCAAACCCCAAAAATCTCTGGAGCTGCAATCTCGCACCGGGCTGGGCCCATTCCAGAACCGCTCTAACCTTCTCCTGGTCCATCCTAATCTCTCCCCTGGAGATGATGTACCCGAGAAAGGATGTCGGTGGGCGTGAAACTCGCACTTCTCGGCCTTCACGAACAGGCGATTCTCCAACAATCGCTGCAGAACCTGCCGGACATGCTGGACGTGGTCGGAAGGTTCCTTCGAGAAGATCAGAATGTCATCCAGGTAAACAAACACAAAGAGACCGATCATATCTCTCAGGACGTCGTTCACCATACTCTGGAATACCGCTGGAGCATTGGTCAGTCCAAACGGCATCACCTGATACTCGAGTGACCCATCGGTGTATTGAAACCCGTCAACCACTCGTCTCCCTCTCTGATCCGGACCATGTGATACGCGATTGCGTAGGTCTCGAGCTTGGTGAACACCGTAGCACCCTGTAAGGAGTCGAAGGCAGAACTCATCAAGGGCAGGGGGATACTTGTTCTTGACCGTGATGTCATTCAACCCCCGATAATCAATACACGGTCGAAGAGAGCCATCCTTCTTACCCACAAAGAAGAATCCTGCCCCCAGGGGTGATGACGAGGGACGAACGAGACCAGCAGCTAGGGACTCCTTGATGTAGGTCTCCAAAGCCTCACGTTCAGGGCGGGAGATACTGTATAACCTTCCCTTGGGGGTAGACAGCTCCAGGGAACAGGTTGATGGCACAATCATATGGTCGGTGGGGGAGGGAGTGACAGAGCCTTCTGCTTACTGGAACACTTCCCCAAATCGTGATATGTCTCGGGAACCAGGGACAAATCTGGGGGTTTAGCCTCAATCACCTGACTGGGAACCGAATGGGGACAGGCAGTCTTGAGACAGTTAGCATGACAATCAAGGCTCCAACTCGTTACCTTGCCCGTCACCCAATCGAACGTGGGATTGTGTTCCTTCAGCCAGGGGTATCCAAGGACCAGAGGAACATGGGAAGACGGGCAGAATGAAGAATGAAATCATCTCCGAATGATTCCCCGACAACAGCATCTTAACCGGTTCAGTCCTCATCGTGATACGTGCTGGACTACTGCCGTTCAGAGTGGTCGCTTCAATGGCTTCCGGCAATTGCTCCTTTGGAAAGCCCCAGCTGTTCCACCAACTCGGCATCAAGAAAGCTTCCATCGGCACCTGAATCGATAAAAGCGTTAATCGCTAAGCTCTGATTCCTGTTCACAAGGGTAGCCGGGAAACGGGTCTGACAGAGGTACTGAGAGGTTGAAACTGGCTCGCTAAAAGTCCTCCCAACTTTAGCGAGCCGGGCAGTTTGACGACCGCCGGGAACAAGTGGAGATGTAATGTCCCGAGCTACCACAGTAGAGGCAGCAGTTGGTCTTACGTCTATGTTGACGCTCCTCCTTGGTTAACCCGTGCCGCCCCACTTGCATGGGTTCAGAATCGGGAGAGAGGACCTCTCCACTAATCCTTTGTGGTGGAGAATGATCGACGGAGTTCTGGTCCACCACCCGACCCGACTGGGAACTGAGAAGCTGATCGACTGGACGGACCCCATTGCTTCTCCCTCCTTCGCTCTCGGACTCGATTATCCACCCGAATAGACAAGGCTACCAAGCTGTCCAGGTCACTAGGCTCCGGATAGGAGATCAGCTCATCCTTGAGCTGCTCCGACAGACCCTGGTAAAAGGCCGCTTGCAGAGACTCCTCATTCCACCCACTCTCCACAGCCAACGTCTTGAACTCGATCACGAAGTCGGCCACGCTAGCGAGTTCCTTGGTGGAGCGAAAACAGGCGCCTAGCTGCGTCCCCTCCTCGGACGGAATGGTCGAAGAGCTTCCTCATCTCGGCCGTGAACCCCTGGTATGAAGCCATGCAGGGGTCTTGTCGTTCCCAAACGGCTGAAGCCCACTCCAGCGCTTCGACCACGCAGCAACTCAATCACAAAGGCTATCCTAGCCTTGTCTGTGGCATAAGAGTAGGGCTGTAGATCGAACACTAACCCACACTGCATAAGGAAAGAACGGCATCTTCCCAGCTCCCCCCCTCATATTTATCCGGCGTCGGAACCTTGGGCTCACGGGAAGGACGCCGCTTCAGACGCGGCAGGCGAGATGGGTGAAACCGGTAGTGGATCCTCCACCGAAACTTGCGCTGGTTCTGGACCTCCGTCAGACCGGTAGAAAGGTTCCGAACTGCCAACGCGATCTCCTGTAGCTCCGTGCTATGATGGCCCAACATCTTCTCCTGATGGGTAATGGCATGGCGAACAGAGTCCAGGTCCGCTGGGTTCATTACTGGCCGGATCGTTCTGTCACGAAAGTTACAAAGCCAGAACCCAGAAGCAGACCAGGACAAGGTAAGTTGAAACGAAGGTGAGTGTTTATTTACAAATTCAAGAGTGATGCTGAATAATCCAGGGAACAGAGCGGGCGGCGTTGATTAGTTGTTGGGGGTGCAGTGGTTGATCCCGTCATGGCTCGGCAGCCGCCGACCACCAGGCAGAGGTTGGATGAAGGCTCCCGGACGAGTGATGTTCATGGCTAACGAT
The DNA here is from genome assembly GCF_020615455.1 of Coregonus clupeaformis. NCBI lineage: Eukaryota > Metazoa > Chordata > Actinopteri > Salmoniformes > Salmonidae > Coregonus > Coregonus clupeaformis. Next base: position 32,656,570 of record NC_059210.1, read on the forward strand.
CCGGCAGGGAATGGATGTTAGGCCAGAGCCTAAGAAGGGTGATGATCAGGACCAGGTGTGCAGATTGCTGATGGGATGCAGGTGCGGAAATCAAGAGAGCTCCCCGGAGCGTTCCAGAACCCTCGGGAAACTGGAGATCACGAACAGAAAAACTAGTCCACAGACAGGACCCGACTCAGACTGCCGGGATCGTTACATCTCGCTCCCCTTCATACCCCTACTCCCTTTCTCGCCAGCTTTCTTTTTCTCTTTCTTACTCCCTCCTTTATTTGTACCGCTATGTTCCATACTTGCTTCCCTTTCCTCTCCATCACTACCTCCTACCATCTCTAACCCATTCACAGCACGGCCGTCGGCTCCCAGTTATGGCGATTACACCAGTTTATGGCGCATGCTCAGGACAATAATCTGTCCTAATGCCATGCGGGAAATGAAGTTCTTCAATCTATACAGCTGGTAGGTTTTAGTTTTTCACACACACACACTTTTTTTAAACACACAAAACCCTCGGCAGACAAAAATATGGTACCTCTTATTCAGCCCACTTTGATGAAGGTGAACTACATTTGCTGTGTAAATTACAAGGATGGGTAGAAAGGGCATGGTTCAACATTACACAGGGTTTTACATGGGGACATCCACAAGATGGCACAGTTCTATAATGGTATACTGCACCAGTGATCAATTTGCTAGCCTGCCAATTTGCTAGGTTCCAGTCCAGCTTGGTAGAGTCCAGAGATGGGTCAATGTTCTTGAAGGAAGCCACAGTCACCTCTGTGAATCACAAACACAATGCCCCTGATGATCCTTTCAAAACTGTTTACAAAAATGAAACAAGGTCATTACTAATGCAAATGTCTGTGAACAAGGGGTATACCACGTCTTTGCCACAGGTAACAGTCAGTAATGACAGCCTAAATCTGTTTCTTGTAAAGGTTGTGTTTCAGTGTGGCAGTATATGACTGTATTGCACTAACAGCATGGATTGGTGCTATTGTACACATACTTCTATCAAAAAGGGAGCGAGGAATTATGTGGACTGAGGTGTGAAACTATGGACTGAGACCCAAACACTATAGGTTATTACCTCTGTATAGTCTTTGGTATGGGAGGCTCCCACCATTGTCATTTAGCTCGGCCTGAGCTGTAGTCACTAGCTAATTGATGTCTTGCTCTATTTTCAGAGGGGCCATTTGCAAGGCAACTCTGCAAAACAGCCCATTTATTCAGCCCACTCACCGTCATAATCGTAATGTTGGTGACTTTAACCTGTACAGTAATTTTATTATCTGCATTAACATTACCTGAAATCCTGAACACTGAGCATCCCACTCTCTGTACTGTCACTTTGGATCAACATCTTCAGAAGGTTAGACAGTAAATGTCTGACCATTGTATACTCTCATCCACCTGTTAATAACACATTTAAAATCATCAAATCATTCACAATCCTTTCTCAACTTCATAAGAAGAAGAGCTCTCTGAAGATATATACATTTAGAAGAAATATCACAGTCTAAGAGTGTGTGAAATATTAACTGATTATTTGAGAAAAAAAGGTAACAGTTTACCATGTCGTCCTCAATTACCTTCTCCTTCCAAACATCCTTGATGTTTCTCATATCAGCCTTCTTTAGCCTATGGTTCTTCAACTGTCCCTCATAGCGCAGGTATATGGGCACAGCATCAGAAGTACCCTGAGTGGACACAGGGTGAAGACATTTTGACCATGCCATTCTTTTCGGAAATGTGTTGTTGATGTTCAGGCAGTTTGAAAGTTCAGCAGGGAGGGAGGTTTACCAGTCCAGTGAAAGACTCTGAGATCTTTCCTACATGTTCTGCTAGCAGGATATCCAGACGTCGCTTGCTGGATTGGTCCTGGGAGAGCTCTGCCCAACGCTCACTACCTCCCAGCACGTCTGTAATCACACAGTTGTGTAAATGTTCTGATCTAAAACTGTTTGTAGTGATTCAGTCACAAAGCAAAACTAAATGCTTTAGGTATTACTACCAACAATACCATAGTACAAATGGGAAGGGGAAAAATAGAAAACCTATAGCAGTTTTTCTGCAGGGTCTCCATAGGGGATCGGTGCAAAAACTAATTCAGGTCTGAAGTGAGTCTGCTGTGGTTGAATCAAACATTTTACTGTAATGTACTGTATCTTGAGCAAGTTCTCTTTGTGGGTATGGTCCAGCGTCTCCCAGTCACGGAGGGGCACTACGTCTCCATACTCAGCATGCAATCGATTTAGCTCCACCTCGGCTTTAGTCAGGTCCTCTCGACACACCTTCAGAGCCATTTTCTCTTTAACTGGGTCCTAGATTTCCACTTCTGATGGAAAGGATTGGGTGATCAGAGGTGACATAACCCTACACACTTCTCTTCCATCAAGACAGTTGATAAATAATTATTTTATTGTTACATATTTTTTCACCACCTTCCAGCTCTTCCTCTGGTTCCTCGTCTGGTCCATAGCTCATGCTGCTGATGTTGACAATGAGCAGCGTGCAAGCATCACATTCCTCTTTATACATCAGATACTGAGCTGCCAGGTCTTAAAGCAGACAACACACCTGGGAAGAACAAGACAAAGAGCGATGAAGGAGGGTTCAGCCCATGCATGGATGACATGAGACAGTGCTGCTCTGAGGTATTTTCAGAGCAGCAATGGTGTGATTGAGACTGACCCTAGTTGGAAAGCACTGTAGCTGTTTCTGCAGGGAACTTTGTTTATCCCTCATGTTTTTAATAACCATTTGAAGCTGTTGGCTCTCTTGCTTCAGGCCCCTGAGCCCTATACTACCAATCAGGTTTGAAGAGTTAGCGAGGTAACTTTGGTCAACTCTGGGTTCAATTCGGGATCACCAGTACCACGAAAGTGGTTCACCTTTTACCCGGGTAAATTTCTATGGCAACGAATCCTTCAGAACTAACCTGCTCCTGGCTGACTCCATTTATCCTGAATGAAGTGTCTGAGACACGAGTTGAGGACCAATTAAATTAAAGATTGTCATCATCCCCTTAATTTAAGGAATACGACTGATTAAATACTTTAAATCAAAAGTTGTATTTTGTATGTAGAAAAATAGTAATGTTAAAATATCTATCACATTACACATTTACTAATAACAGCATTTGCTTTCCAAACTGTAAATTTTTTGCGTGATTATATTTTGAAATTTAAGAAAGGCAAACTGACAGCCGCAACCAACCATAGACATATAATCCATAGATGGCAGTTCCCATTAAAGTCAAGACTGGCAGCCATTGCTAGTGTACCCATGAGTTTAACAGTCAAATTGCCAGGGTTAGAGGTTCCAAACCCATTCTATGGATGACATGTCTTTGACCACAACCCAACAAGCTGTTCAGAAGGAGCAATAGGAGTGGGAAAAAGGTGCTTGTGCATTGATAAGCATACCAAAGACGGCATTAACGAGAACTAGCCTAATAAAATAAAGACAGCACTTCTAAAAGCCTGTTTCACACCATAGCCTGCTGAATCTGAAAGATAACTTTTCTTTCATTTTGATTTCGGCACAAATGAAAATGTGGCACTGACTCGCCCATGGATTGATGTTTCAGCATAAAGGCAGCAGGCAAACGAGCAATATCCACCATCGTAGTACGGATGAAGCCTGATCTGGAATGTGAAGCTAACTGAAGCTGGCTAGATTTATAAAAGCCTGAGTAGATCTAGCTTGCTTTGTAGTATACCACTCAGATCTCTGCCCTTTCTTCCTCTCGCAGGCCCAGGATCCAAGATCAGGAAGGCCAAGAAAATCATCAAGGACCTCAGCCACCTGAGCCACGGCCTGTTAACCCCGCTACCATCTAGAAGGTGGACACAGTACAGGTGCATCAAAGCTGGGACCGAGAGACTGAAAAACAGGTTCTATCTCCAGGCCATCAGACTGTTAAATAGTCACCACTAGCCGGCCTCCGCCCAGTACCCTCTCCTGAACTTTAGTCACTGTTACTAGCCGGCTACCACCAGGTACTCAACCCTGCACCTTAGAGACTGCTGCCCTATGTACATAGTCATTGAATGCTGGCCAATTTAATCATGTTTACATACTGTTTTACCAACTTCATACACTACATGACCAAAAGTAAGTGGACACCTGCTCGTCGAACATCTCATTCCAAAATCATGGGCATTAATATGGAGTTGGTCCCCCATTTGCCGCTATAACAGTCTCCACTCTTCTGGGAAGGCTTTCCACTAGATGTTGTAACATTGCTGCGGGGACTTGCTTCCATTTAGAGAGGTCGGGCACTGATGTTGGGTGATTAGGCCTGGTTCGCAGTCGGAGTACCAATTCATCCCAAAGGTGTTCGATGGGTTGAGGTCAGTGCTCTGTGCAGGCCAGTCAAGTTCTTCCACACCGATCTCGACAAACAACTTCTGTATGGGCCTCGCTTTGTGCACGGGGGCATTGTCATAATGAAACAGGAAAGGGCCTTCCCCAAACTGTTGCCACAAAGTTGGAAGCACAGAATCATCTAGAATGTCATTGTATGCTGTAGCGTTAAGACTTCCCTACACTGGAACTAAGGGGCCTAGCCCGAACCATGAAAAACAGCCCCAGACCATTTTTCCTCCTCCACCAAACTTTACAGTTGGCACTATGCATTGGGGCAGGTAACATTCTCCTGGCATCCGCCAAACCCAGATTTGTCCGTCAGACTGCCAGATGGTGAAGTGTGATTCATCACTCCAGAGAAAGCGTTTCTACTACACCAGAGTCCAATGGCGGCTAGCTTTACACCACTCCAGCCGACGCTAGGCATTGTGCACAGTGATCTTAGGCTTCTGTGTGGCTGATCAGCCATGGAAACCCATTTCATTAAGCTCCCGATGAACAGTTATTGTGCTGACGTTGCTTCCAAAGGCAGTTTGGAACTCGGTAGTGAGTGTTGCAACCGAGGACAGACGATTATAATGCGCTACACAAATCCAGAAAAACGCATGTCAAAAATTTTATAAATTGATTTGCATTTTAATGAGGGAAATAAGTATTTGACCCCCTCTCAATCAGAAAGATTTCTGGCTCCCAGGTGTCTTTTATACAGGTAACGAGCTGAGATTAGGAGCACACTCTTAAAGGGAGTGCTCCTAATCTCAGCTTGTTACCTGTATAAAAGACACCTGTACACAGAAGCAATCAATCAATCAGATTCCAAACTCTCCACCATGGACAAGACCAAAGAGCTCTCCAAGGATGTCAGGGACAAGATTGTAGACCTACACAAGGCTGGAATGGGCTACAAGACCATCGCCAAGCAGCTTGGTGAGAAGGTGACAACAGTTGGTGCGATTATACGCAAATGGAAGAAACACAAAATAACTGTAAATCTCCCTCGGCCTGGGGCTCCATGCAAGTTCTCACCTTGTGGAGTTGCAATGATCATGAGAACGGTGAGGAATCAGCCCAGAACTACACGGGAGGATCTTGTCAATGATCTCAAGGCAGCTAGGACCATAGTCACCAAGAAAACAATTGGTAACACACTACGCCGTGAAGGACTGAAATCCTGCAGCGCCCGCAAGGTCCCCCTGCTCAAGAAAGCACATATACATGCCCGTCTGAAGTTTGCCAATGAACATCTGAATGATTCAGAGGAGAACTGGGTGAAAGTGTTGTGGTCAGATGAGACCGAAATGGAGCTCTTTGGCATCAACTCAACTCGCCGTGTTTGGAGGAGGAGGAATGCTGCCTATGACCCCAAGAACACCATCCCCACCGTCAAACATGGAGGTAGAAACATTATGCTTTGGGGGTGTTTTTCTGCTAAGGGGACAGGACAACTTCACCGCATCAAAGGGACGATGGACGGGGCCATGTACCGTCAAATCTTGGGTGAGAACCTCCTTCCCTCAGCCAGGGCATTGAAAATGGGTCGTGGATGGGTATTCCAACATGACAATGACCCAAAACACACGGCCAAGGCAACAAAGGAGTGGCTCAAGAAGAAGCACATTAAGATCCTGGAGTGGCCTAGCCAGTCTCCAGACCTTAATCCCATAGAAAATCTGTGGAGGGAGCTCGAGTTGCCAAACGTCAGCCTCAAAACCTTAATGACTTGGAGAAGATCTGCAAAGAGGAGTGGGACAAAATCCCTCATGAGATGTGTGCAAACCTGGTGGCCAACTACAAGAAACGTCTGACCTCTGTGATTGCCAACAAGGGTTTTGCCACCAAGTACTAAGTCATGTTTTGCAGAGGGGTGAAATACTTATTTCCCTCATTAAAATGCAAATCAATTCATAACATTTTTGACATGCGTTTTTCTGGATTTTTTGTTGTTGTTATTCTGTCTCTCACTGTTCAAATAAACCTACCATTAAAATTATAGACTGATCATGTCTTTGTAAGTAGGCAAACGTACAAAATCAGCAGGGGATCAAATACTTTTTTCCCTCACTGTATGTACAGCGCATTCGGAAAGTATTCAGACCCCTTGACTTTTTCCACATTTTGTTACGTCACAGCCTTATTCTAAAATTGATTAAATTGTTTGCTTTTTTCTCATCAATCTACACACAATACCCCATAATAACAAAGCAAAAACAGGTTTAAAGAAATGTTTGCAAATGTATAAAAAATATAAAACTGAAATATTACATTTACATAAGTATTCAGACCCTTTACTTAGTACTTTGTTGAAGCACCTTTGGAAGTGATTACAGCCTTGAGTCTTCTTGGGTATGACACTACAAGCTTGGCACACCTGTATTTGGGGAGTTTCTCCCATTATTTTCTGTAGATCCTCTCAAGCTCTGTCAGGTTGGATGGGGAGCGTCGCTGCACAGCTATTTTCACATCTCTCCAGAGATATTCGATCGGGTTCTGGCTGGGCCACTCAAGGACATTCAGAGACTTGTCCCAAAGCCACTCCTGCGTTGTCTTGGCTGTGTACTTAGATTAATTGTCCTGTTGGAAGGTGAACCTTCGCCCCAGTCTGAGGTCCCGAGTGCTCTGAAGCAGGGTTTCAAGGATGTCTCTGTACTTTACTCCGTTCATCTTTCCCTCGATCCTGACTAGTCTCCTGGTCCCTGCCGCTGAAAAACATACCCACAGCATGATGATGCCACCACCATGCTTCACCGTAGGGATGGTGCCAGGTTTCCTCCAGACGTGACGCTTGGCATTCAGGCCAAAGAGTTCAATCTTGGTTTCATCAGACCAGAGAATCTTGTTTCTCATGGTGTGAGAGTCCTTTAGGTGCCTTTTGGCAAGTCCAAGCGAGCTGTCATGTGCCTTTTATTGAGGAGTGGCTTCCGTCTGGCCACTCTACCATAAAGGCCTGATTGGTGGAGTGCTGCAGAGATGGTTGTCCTTCTGGAAGGTTCTCCCATCTCCACAGAGGAACTCTGGAGCTCTGTCAGAGTGACCATCAGGTTCTTGGTCACCTCCCTGACCAAGGCCCTTCTCCCCCGATTGCTCAGTTTGGCCGGGTGGCCAGCTCTAGAAAGAGTCTTGGTGGTTCCAAACTTCTTCCATTTAAGAATGATGGAAGCCACTGTGTTCTTGGGGACCTTCAATGCTGCAGAGACTTTTTGGTACCCTTCCCTTGATTTGTGCCCCGACACAATCCTCTCTCGGAGCTCTACTGACGATTCCTTCGACCTCATGGCTTGGTTTTAGCTCTGACATGCACTGTCAACTGTGGGACCTCATATAGACAGGTGTGTGCCTTTCCAAATCATGTTGAATGAATTTAATTTCCACAGGTGGACTTCAATAAGTTGTAGAAACATCTCAAGGAGGATCAATGGAAACAGGATGTACCTGAGCTCAATTTCAAGACTCATAGCAAAGGGTCTGAATACTTACGTAAATAAGGTATTTCTGTTTTTATTTTTAATAAATGTGCTACAAAATCTAAAAACCTGTTTTCGCTTTGTCATTATGGGGAATTGTGTGTAGACTGATGAGGAAAAAAATGTAATAATTTTAGAATAAGCCTGTGACAAATTTGATCCCCTTCTCACACTGCTCTGAGACCAGAACCAGATGAGCACGAAGGGGCTCCAGCTCCCAGATCTGGTCCAGTAGGTATGCTGCAGAAATAGACATTGCAGTCAAATCAAATCCAACATCCTATAAGCATGAAATATGTAAGCCCCTCTCATACTTCCATTCATCCTTGTTGTGCTGTTCAAGCTCACATTCACCATAACAATATAGGCCTATATGCCACAATCACAAACATGTCAAGCTGCAATGCTACACACCTAATGTGTAGTCCTCAATTAAACAGTCAAAGACCTCCCTGTATGCCTGCGTATGACAGGTAAACAGAAGGCAGATTTTGTGACTTGACAACCAAGTGAAAATGAATCTATACACTATACTCCTTATTTGTAGTTAGGTAAATACACTGTAACAAAGCCATGAAAATTATATGGATAACATGTATAAATGATATGGCAGATGGATGGGACATGTAGTTAGGACTTTTGGTCAAAGTGGGTCAAGAGCCTGCAGCTCCCTCTTCAGGTAGCTTTGAAGCTGCTCAAGGTTCCGTGGCTTCCCCACTGGGCCACAAAACTCATCACTTCATTTATAGCACGTGATCTATCTCAGTAAATCCTTCCACAACTTTAACCCTATGTCATATGATACAGTGCATATACTTTGTAAAATACCCATGGTTCCTGATCTCTCCACCTGAAGTACTATGTCTTCTCCCCTGCTGAACAGCCTCCCGTGTAGCTCAGTTGGTAGAGCATGGCGCTTGCAACGAAAGGGTTGTGTGTTCGAATCCCACGGGGGGCCAGTATGAAAAATGTATTCACTCACTAACTGTAAGTCGCTCTGGACAAGAGCGTCTGCTAAATGACTAAAATGTAACTGAACAACTTGAGAGGTGACATGGGCAGGCCTGGTTGACAGGTAGCCTGAGGCACAGCCAACCTTACAAGGAATGAGGTAAAATGTACAAAATAATTAGCAAGCGAGAGGAAAAAATAGAGTAGTAGGTATTCATATCACAAATAATAAAATAACGTTAGCTAACTGCTAGCTATCTTACTCTGTTTGATGTTCTACACATGAGCCAGGACCTCCACTTGCTGCCAAGTTCTTTTTTCAGCGTCATGTTGTTAACACTCAGACAGTCTGAAAGTGAGATGGAAACTACTACAATTAGCTAGCTAGCTATAAATATGTATTATTATGATTAGCTAGCATCATAGCTGGATAAATTGCTAAACTATCTGAGTGCGCTAGCAAGTGAGCTTGCTAAATTTGAGGCTACTTGCCGTTCAAACGACGATAAATGTGGTAATCTCATATCTTTTTGTGTCCACATCTGATATGTTTAACGTTAGATGAAACAAACAAGCGAGCTAGTTAGCGAATACATTCCTGTAGCTAATAACATGTCACCCCTCTTCACTTCAATTCGGTTAGTTAGCTAGTTGCTTCAGGCACCCGGATGCATTGTTACGTTAACAACAATGTTGCCATGGAAATGAAGGACCCAGGAAGGAGCCCAAATAGTAGCCTATCCCGCTCCAGATACTTTTGTATCGCTGGAGAACCTTGCCAAAGTCAAGGCGTAAAAAATATTTGGCTTACGATTTAGTAATCTAGTGAAAATGTTTTCTGCTCCCTTGATGAGTTTGCATCTAGCTCAAATACATCTATCAAGCATACCATTTTCAGAATTAACCCAGGCAAAGGCAATGCTCTCGAGTTGAAATGGATGCAGCTGGCTGTTTGTCTGGCTCAATTAGGAATTACAATACTAGTTGTAGTGGTCCGTTAGTTTCTTCTTCAAACGATAGAGCAGCGGAATAATTCAGTTTGAGTCGTCAGGCAAACTGGCTGACTGGCACCCATCATCCACTAACATTGTATTAAAAACATCTGTATTAGTTTGAGACCCATGTGAGACACAAAAACTTAATGAATGCATGCCAGAATGTAAATATAACGAGGAATTGCGTTGCACAAATGTCTGCTTCTCTGCTATAAGACTGGGGAGCTCAACATGTCCTGGGGTGTAATCATTAGTCCAAACAATTGCAACTGAGTTTCTATTGGACAGGTAGGTCCCACCCCGTTCCGTTTGCTTCCGTTTAAGAAACGCTTTGCAACATAATTGGCGTAATAAATACGCCCCTGGTCCTGACCGTCAACAAAATACGACCGCATACAACCACTCGAAAACTACATTTCCTAGCTTCCTTTTCACAGGCTCAAGTGGGAGAAAAAAAATGACCAAAGAAGGGGTCGGAGCGGGGCTTCTGTAGTCGATTCTGAAAATCTTGCTAGCGAATAGCCCTGTATTCAACTACAGTACCCACGCGTCACTGTCAATCCTACTCTAGAGCGTTGGTTATCACACCACTGTCTATCTCACTCTCTCCCTGTGTCAACGCATTGACATAGCTAGTAGAAGACAATAAAAAAATTAAACATTTCAAGCCGAAGATGGCAGAGCTTGGAGCGGGGAGCCTGCTGTTGGGGGATCCTGCTTTTAATTACCAAGAGCACGAGCTAAATGAGCGATTGAAGCGGCTCTACCCGGCCGTGAATGAGGATGAGACCCCCTTACCCCGATCCTGGAGCCCCAAGGATAAATACAGCTACATCGGGCTCTCACAGAACAATCTGCGGGTGCATTACAAAGGTAACGTTATAGAGAAGTGACAACTAGTATAACATTTAGTACCTAGATGTCTCGAATCTATTATTTACGATAGACTCTCCGGAGGTTCAGCGTCGTGTCTCTATATGCGATTATGTGTATGCAATCTCCCAGATCTAGTTTGAGCTGCCTCTCGGTCCCTCGTTGCTTTGTTTCACAAGAGTAGAGCGGAATGCCCATTGCCCAAATGGTTGACAGTGAACTCGCTAACCATGACAAGCATATCCGTTTCTTTGACTAACGTTAAACTCCACGGTCTCTTTGTTTACGGTTATATTTTTCTTTACCACGGGTTGGCTAGCTAGCTACCTACCTCACATATTTGATCGAAATATTAACCTAACTATAAATTGTGACATAGCTAACTACTATGCCACAATTTATAGCTAGGTACCTAGCAATGACAAGCGATGCACAGCTAGCTCGCTAGCGTAACTAACTGGCTAGTTAGCTAGCTAATGACAGCTAGCTAGCTAACGACGTTATCCAAGCCAATGCTAATTGCACGCCATCGCTGTTAGCCATTGCAGTAACTAGCTAAATAATAGCACGCAAACATAAGCTAGCTAGTACTATCGAAATGCACCATTGTTTATTCATATATCTAAAATGAGTATCTAACAATATAAAATGTAGCTATTAACGTTAAAGTTAGCTAGCTAAAACTGAACTCTGACGTTAGTTAACTTAGCCATGTTGCTAGCTATCGCCTCTTCCTCTCTGGTTCTAGCTAGCTAAAAACAAATCTCCTTGCTTCATACAGTCGACATGACCCATGACTAGACGTTAGAATTTGCTTGTGTTTTGTGATCAAATAAGCACCGATTTAGAACAGGGAAATATTGCATTGTGTTCTGTTGGCTTGCCAGTTAATGAAATCGTTTTCGGTGGCTGGATTATAATTCTAAATCATTATACTACATTCTGGATCCAGCTACTGAGTATAGCTAAGGATTCCATAGAGATCTTCATGCACTCAAAAGAACAACAGCCTCTACCATTTCCCCCCACAAACAACATATTGGGGTGCAGACAGTAGCCCGGATGTATAAATACAATTGGTTCAGATGGTTATTTAAGTATTCTGCACAAAATTAAAACTAGGACTTGACAGCTATCCATCTAGAAATCATCAAGCTATAATGCGTGTTGTGTAATCATAGAAAGAGTAACATGCTACATGTTTATTCAACTGTCAAATCTAATCCCATGACAGTGCTATGATTGAGTCATTATAGGACCACAGTCTGCTTAACACACAAATCACACCTCATTAATAGACAGAACAATTGTGAGGTCAGTGTAAGGCCCTGGTATTAACATACACTTTAATCTACAGAAATAATAGGCTAGTTTTGCAATTCTCTTAACATTAGGTGGCTGCGGTGGTGGTGCTGGATTCAGGCCTAGGTACACTGCTTTGGTCAATAGTTGTTTGGAGTTGAAGGTTGACAAGGATTTCATGATAATTTGTGACTGATAATTGCATAATCCCATTAGTTGATGGTGGCTCAAAAGCTGTGTGTTTGTTATTTAGGCTGTGTTATATGGTTGGTCGTGTAGAGGGATTGTGGGACTACAGTACAGTCGGATGGGGGACATTTGGAGGTTGTTTCTGTAGGCATTTGGCCTAGTCTTTATTTTTTGTGATCTAATGTTTTTTATTTAGTAGTAAGAATTGTCAGCAAACATCAATACAGCATTAGGTCTAGTCTATCATTTAAAGTTATAGGCTTGTTACTCCCCCTAAAATCACAGAAGCCACTGTGTCAAGCCACTGTGTGTTGTGTCAAGGACTTTTGAATACTGGATAGGCTATTTGATATTTCTTAGGTGTGTATTTTTCCTCTGAGTTGTCAGTTCCTGTTACTTTTTTTCACCCTGGTGATTTTTATGCTATTTTCACCAGTGTGCCAGTTTCCCTTTTGGCCTTGGTACTGTTGATTATACATGGTGGAGCTGGAGGTGTGAGATATCTCAGGATTGCCTATATCTCAAGCCTAGGGATATTAAAGAGTTGTATGTCTACAAGTCCTGCACAGTATAACGTCCACTAATTCATGTAAGGCCCTGAGCTATAATGAGGAGACATTGTCTTATGTCAGGTGGCGTCACTCCTACGCGACCCTCATCCCTCAACCTCAGTAAAGGCAGAATCTGACATAAGACAATGCTGTGGAGACTGATAAGGCTTGTATGGTCCTTTTAGGCTGCGTTTAGACAGGCAGCCCAATTCTGATCTTTGTTCCACTAATTGGTCTTTTGACCAATCACATCAGATCTTTTCACATCAGAGCTTTTTTAGAGCTGATCTGATTGGTCAAAAGACAAATTAGCGGAAAAATGATCCGAATTGGGCTGCCTGCCTAAATGCAGCCATAAGCCATGTGGCCCATAAGGCCCTATGATTAGGCCTGAGCAATAATAACATCCATCTTCAGCCTAGACTATTGACATTTTAAATTATTGTTTTTCAAACCTGCATGTATTTTTAAGGCCTTGTGTTCCTCATGGACATTTTAGTTGGATAGGCCCTATATCCCTGACCTTAATTGTTAATGAAAGGAGGGCCATCTTTAGCCTACTATGTTTCAAATCAAATCACATTTTATTTGCCACATGCGCCGAATACAACAGGTGTAGACATTACAGTGAAATGCTTACGAGCCCTTAACCAACAAAGCAGTTTTTTAAAGAAAAACTAAAATAAAGAAAGTGTTAAGTGCAGAGTCAATGTGCGGGGGCACCGGCTAGTCAAGGTAATTGAGGTAATATGTACATGTGGGTAGAGTTAAAGTGACTATGCATAAATAAGTGCAAATAGTCCAGGTAGCCATGATTAGCTGTTCAGGAGTCTTATGGCTTGGGGGGTAGAAGCTGTTGAGAAGCCTTCTGGACCTAGACTTGGCGCTCCGGTACCGCTTGCCGTGCAGTAGCAGAGAGAACAGTCTATGACTAGGGTGGCTGGAGTCTTTGACAATTTTTAGGGCCTTCCTCTGACACCGCCTGGTATAGAGGTCCTGGATGGCAGGAAGCTTGATGTACTGGGCCGTTCGCACTACCCTCTGTAGTGCCTTGCGGTCGGAGGCCGAGCAGTTGCCATACCAGGTGGTGATGCAACCAGTCAGGATGCTCTCGATGGTGCAGCTGTATAACTTTTTGAGGATCTGAGGACCCATGCCAAATGTTTTCAGTCTCCTGAGGGGGAATAGGCTTTGTCGTGCCCTCTTCACGACTGTCTTGGTGTGTTTGGACCATGATTGTTGGTGATGGACACCAAGGAACTTGAAACTCTCAACCTGTTTCACTACAGCCCCATCAATGAGAATGGGGGCGTGCTCAGTCCTCTTTTTTTCCCTGTAGTCCACAATCATCTCCTTTGTCTTGATCACGTTGAGAGAGAGGTTGTTGTCCTGGCACCACACGGCCAGGTCTCTGACCTCCTCCCTATAGGCTGTCTCATCGTTGTCGGTGATCAAGCCTACCACTGTTGTGTCGTCGGCAAACTTAATGATGGTGTTGGAGTCGTGCCTGACCATGCAGTCATGGGTGAACAGGGAGTACAGGAGGGGACTGAGCACGCACCCCTGAGGGGCCCCTGTGTTAAGGATTAGCGTGGCAGATGTGTTGTTACCTACCCTTACCACCTGGGAGCGGCCCGTCAGGAAGTCCAGGATCCAGTTGCAGAGGGAGGTGTTTAGTCCCAGGGTCCTTTGCTTAGTGATGAGCTTTGAGGGCACCGTGGTGTTGAACGCTGAGCTGTAGTCAATGAATAGTATGGAGTGCAATAGAGATTGCATCATCTGTGGATCTGTTGGGGCGGTATGCAAATTGGAGTGGGTCTAGGGTTTCTGGGATAATGGTGTTGATGTGAGCCATGACCAGCCTTTCAAAGCACTTCATTGCTACAGACGTGAGTGCTACAGGTCGGTAGTCATTTAGGCAGGTTATCTTAGTGTCCTTGGGCACAGGGACTATGGTAGTCTGCTTGAAACATGTTACCAGTTGGTCAGCGCATGCTCAGAGTACACGTCCTGGTAATCTGTCTGGCCCTGCGGCCTTGTGAATGTTGACCTGCTTAAAAGTCTTACTCACATCGGTTACGGCGAGCGTGATCACATAGTCATCCGGAACAGCTGATGCTCTCATGCATGCTTCAGTGTTGCTTGCCTCGAAGCGAGCATATAAGTGATTTAGCTCATCTGGTAGGCTCGTGTTACTGGGCAGCTCGCGGCTGTGCTTCCCTTTGTAGTCTGTAATAGTTTTCAAGCCCTGTCACATCCGACGAGCGTCAGAGCCGGTGTAGTACGATTCAATCTTAGTCCTGTATTGACTCTTTGCCTGTTTGATGGTTCATCGGAGGGCATAGCGGGATTTCTTATAAGTGTCCGGGTTAGAGTCCCACTCCTTGAAAGCGGCAGCTCTACCCTTTAGCTCAGTGCGGATGTTGCCTGTAATCCATGGCTTCTGGTTGGGGTATGTATGTACGGTCACTGTGGGGAGGACGTCATCGATGCACTTATTGATGAAGCCAGTGACTTATGTGGTGTACTCATCAATGCTATCAGAAGAATCCCGGAACATATTCCAGTCTGTGCTAGCAGAACAGTCCTGTAGCTTAGCATCTGCGTCATCTGACCACTTTTTTATTAACCGAGTCACTGGTGCTTCCTGCTTTAGTTTTTGCTTATAAGCAGGAATCAGGAGGATAGAGTTATGGTCAGATTTGCCAAATGGAGGGCAAGGGAGAGCTTTGTATGCGTCTCTGTGTGTGGAGTAAAGGTGGTCTAGAGTTTTTTTTTATTCCTCTGGTTGCACATTTAACATGCTGGTAGAAATGAGGTAGAACGGATTTAAGTTTCCATGCATTAAAGTCCCCGGCCACTAGGAGCGCTGCCTCTGGATGAGCGTTTTCCTGTTTACTTATGGCCTTATACAGCTCATTGAGTGCAATCTTAGTGCCAGCATCGGTTTGTGGTGGTAGATAGACAGCTACGAAAAATATAGATGAAAACTCTCTTGGTAAATAGTGTGGTCTACAGCTTATCATGAGATACTCTACCTCCGGCGAGCAAAACCTCGAGACTTCCTTAGTATTCGATTTTTATGCACCAGCTGTTGTTTACAAATATACACAGACCGCCACCCCTTGTCTTACCGGAGTCAGCTGTTCTATCCTGCCGATGTAGCGTATAGCCCGCCAGCTGTATGTTATCCATGTCGTCGTTCAGCCACGACTCGGTGAAACATAAGATATTAAAGTTTTTACTGTCCTGTTGGTAGGATAAGCTTAATCTTAGGTTGTCCAATTTGTTTTCAAATGTTTGAACATTGGCTAATAGGATTGATGGAAGAGGCAGTTTACTCGCTCGCCGTCGGATCCTTACAAGACACCACGACCAACGTCCACGATATCTCCGTCTCTTTCTCATGCGAATGACAGGGATTTGGGCCCTGTCAGGTGTCTGTAGGATATCCTTCGCGTCCGACTCGTTGAAGAAAAGATCTTCGTCCAATACGAGGTGAGGAATCGCTGTCCTGACATCCAGAAGCTCTTTTTGGTCATAAGAGACGGTGGCAGAAACATTATGTACAGAATAAATTACAAATAACGTGAAAAAACACACATAATAGAACAATTGGTTAGAGGGCTGTAAAACGGAAGCCATTTTTCCGGCGCCATTTCTATTGATGATGAGCTTAAGTCCTCTGCTCATCATTGGTCGTTCTTTTTGAGAAAAGGCCATCAGCTTACCTACTGAATTAAAGAGCACATAGCCTAAGCTACAGTATTGTCTGATTCATCAGTATGTTTTATTAAGTGGTGGTATAGGAATGGGATTAATGTACCGTAGTCACCCATTGTAAATTATTGGTCTTTGTACTTGCATTTTTTGTGTGATTTAGCCTGTATAGATTTCTGCAGGTTTTCTATTTTATGCCTAAAGGTTGTATAGGGATATTGTGTAATTATATAGCCTGTAGGACACATGGCTGACTTTAACCGTGCCCTGCGATTCCTTTAAGCTGATTGTAATGTTTGCCCATAGAGAGAGGGGTTTCTGTCGTCCGATGAACCAATCATGCATGTTCAGTCAGAGGTGACATCACCAGATTGTGTGTTGGTTTCCCCCCAGTCTCTCTGTGTGAAGCTGTGATGCAGTGTTTACTAACATTTCTCCCTCACGCTTTTCCTCTCATTTTCTTTTGTTGTTTTTTCTGTTTCCTTTGGCATGTTTTTTCTCGTCTTCTGTCGTTGGTAGTACTGCGCTACATTCTTGTGTTGACCACTGCCTTGACCATGAGGGAGATCCTTTGACTCTGGACTGGGGACTTAGAAAGAGAGAATCCACGAGCAGTGTCTAAAAAATCTAACCAGTGAAAACACGGTAGAGTTAAACTTCCCCACAATATGGTCAACAATTTGCTCCATAACCAGACGTATTGTTTACATAGCAGAAGATTCAGCTCGTTCATAGCCATATTTGAGTATGCCTACATTATGCTCTAAAAACAAATGTTAACCAACTACTTAGGCCTATGTGGATGTTACACAACATTTGGCCTCTCTAAAATTGCAACTGAAGCTACCTCTCCTGGTTTGTTAGATAGCCAGCAAGACAACACCCTTCTCTCTTGCCTAAATGTTTGATTGTTATGTGTACCTTTTCTGTTAAAAAAAGTACCAAGTGTGTGAGAGAGAGTGAGATTGACGGAGACAGCGAGAGAGTCTCACTCCCAAGAGTGTGTGGCTCTGCTGAGTCCTGTATGTTGAGGTGGTGGTGTTAGTTGGATATATTTATAGACACAAGTGGGTTCCTGTGTTGTATTTATTATGGGTGTTTGTCTGGTCATAGAGGGGGCCTGCTGAGCTTTGGTAACAGAAAGGAGAGGGCTAAAAAAAGAAGTGATTAATGTTGCTGATGAAATCAAAGGTGATAATAAATACACTGCTTCTCTATTAGTCGTAATGACTGTGGCAAAGCATGACTGGTTGATTAGTGGATTTGTACAATATGATCATGAAGATGGCTGTGCTTTACTGACAGGGACAGTACAGAGGAGAGGTTCAGTACCACTTAACATACAGTGCACTCAGAAAGTATTCAGTCCCCTTCCCTTTTTCCACATTTTGTTACGTTACAGCCTTATTCTAATATTGATTCAATTACATTTTTTACTCATCAATCTACACACAATACCCCATAATGACAAAGCAAAAACAGTTTTTAAGAAATGTTTGCAAATGTAATATAAAAAATAAAAAAACTGAAATATCACATTTACATAAGTATTCAGACCCATTACTCAGTACTTTGTTGAAGCACCTTTCAGAGCGATTACAGCCTCAAGACTTCTTGGGTATGACGCTACAAGTTTGGCAATCCTGTATTTGGGGAATTTCTCCCATTCTTCTCTGCAGTTCCTCTCAAGCTCTGTCAGGTTGGAAAGGGAGCGTCGCTGCACAGCTATTTTCAGGTCTCTCCAGAGATGTTAGATCGGGTTCAAGTCCGGGCTCTGGCTGGGCCACTCAAGGACATACAGAGACTTGTCCCGAAGCCACTCCTGCGTTGTCTTGGCTCTGTGCTTAGGGTCGTTGTCCTGTTGGAAGGTGAACCTTCGCTCCAGTCTGAGGTCCTGAGCACTCTGGAGCAGGTTATCATCAAGGATCTCTCTGTACTTTACTCTGTTCATCTTTCCCTCGATCCTGACTGGTCTCCCAGTCCCTGCAGCTAAAAACATCCCCACAGCATGATGCTGCCACCACCATGCTTCACCGTAGGGATGGTGCCAGGTTTCCTCTAGATGTGACGCTTGGCATTCAGGCCAAAGAGTTCATTCTTGGTTTCATCAGACCAGAGAATCTTGTTTCTCATGGTGTGAGAGTCCTTTAGGTGCCTTTTGGCCAGCTCCCAAGCAGGCTGTCATGTGCCTTTTACCGAGGAGTGGCTTCCATCTGGCCACTATACCATAAAGGCCTGATTGGTGGAGTGCTGCAGAGATGGTTGTCCTTCTGGAAGGTTCTCCCATCTCCACAGAGGAACTCTAGAGCTCTGTCAGAGTGACCATCGGGTTCTTGGTCACCTCCCTGACCCAGGCTTTTCTCCCCCGATTGCTCAGTTTGGCCGGGCGGCCAGCTCTTAAAGTCTTGGTGGTTCCAAACTTCTTCCATTTAAGAATGATGGAGGACACTGTGTTCTTGGGGATCTTCAATGCTTCTCATTGAGCTTGTCTGATGCTTAAAGCTTACGGTTTGATGAAATAAGACATGCCTCGGGCGCCAGAGATCTAGATAACCAGAAGAAAACCTTAACCTGACCCAACTATTCTCCTCCCGCTCCTGCTAGCTTTCGCAGATTCTGCCATTACTCTCCTGACGTTGCCGGTAATAGGCTACACAAGGAGTCTGCAACCTTTCTCATGTGGAATGCCAATTTATCTCACCATTTCTTTATTTTTTATTTCTTTATTTTTGTAGTTTTACCCCTTTTTCTCCCCAATTTCGTGATGTCCAATTGGTAGTTACAGTCTTGTCCTATCGCTGCAACTGCCGTACGGACTCGGGAGAGGCGACGGCCCGAGAGCCATGAGTCCTCCGAAACACGATCCTGCCAAGCCGCATTGCTTCTTGACACACTGCCCGCTTAACCCGGAAGCCAGCCGCACCAATGTGTTGGAGGAAACACCATACAGCTGGCGACCGAAGTCAGCGTGCATGCGCCCGGCCGCCACAAGGAGTCGCTAGAGCGCGATGGGACAAGGACATCCCAGCCGGCAAAAGCCTCCTCTAGCCCGGATGACGCTGGGCCATGGGTTGCCTCATGGGTTTCCCGGTCGCAGATGGCTGTGACACAACCCGAGATTTTACCCGGATCTGTAGTGACGCCTCCAGCACTGCGATGCAGTGCCTTAGGGCCTTCCGAGTGGCGCAGCAATCTATCTTACCATTTCTACCGATCTGCGTGCCAGTTACGGTTTTCATATGCAAATATTGGTGAAACGGTTTCATTTAATTTATAATGTCTTTATATCTTAAAATCATTGTAATGTGGTTAATCAAAATTCAATCCAAATCTAAATGAAAATGATACAAACCTAAAAAGTTACTTAATTTGCCATTGCCAACTATGTAAAAATAGGCTACATAAAGCCAACAAATAAAAACATTGCAGCCTGCAGGTAGAAAATATCCTGATAAAAATAAATATCCTATAAATCACATTGACTACACATGGCATGTCTGCAACAAACTTGAAACGTATCAATTATTAACTTGGGTCCTGCCCAAAGCTTGTTAGCGAACTTGCAACATTTTATAAAATGCTCTGGGCCCTCAGTTTCCCATGTCAATGAGCTCGGAACAGACCCAGCTGTAGGCTATTTGCGCCAGGGATAAGAAGCAGTGCTTGACTTGGGCAGGAGCTCACAGGAGCTGAGTACCGGCACCTCAAATGTTCTACTGCTTGAGCTCTTGTTCCTCTTATAGAATATTAGCACAAAAGTATTGTGTAGCTCCCGCACCTAAATATAAACAGTACTAGCACCCAAAATGAGTACCGGAACCTATTTCAGTCCAAGTCAAGCACTGATAAGAAGTAAATCAGGTAGGCCTGTTTTTTGACATTTCCATTGGATCAGAGTATGACATTTTTCCCTTTCAAGCTGAGTGGTTATCAAAAGGAAGAGAGATGGAATTATTTTTCAAATACATTGAGGAACTATTGTAATTCTCAATGGATGTAAAAACAGACTTTGTTTGCTTGCTGTTTGAGGTGAAGAAAACATTACTTTGAGAAGCTCCACAGGTCATTAGTGGTGGTGTGTTAAGCCAATCAGAAATACTATCAGATCCCCAAATGGGCACATTTATTTGCCTACATTTGGTGCAGGCCAGGTTGCCTATAGGCCTACTTCTATGCATACGCGTCCTTAATCAGCATTGACAGGAGCGCTCCAAATAAAAGACAATGACTAAATTGACAAAACTCTTAAATGTATATGAAATAAACCAAAACTAGTTTTTCACAAGTGTAGCATAGGTTGTGCACTCTGCAAACAATGTGTCCACTCCGACAATGTGAACGGGAAGAATGGAATAATAATATTAATGAATGCATTAAAATAAATTACCTTAACCAAAGTAACAAACATTGTAGATTAGAAATTATAGGAATTAACGGTAAATGTACTACTGGTGATTATATGTAATGCGGAATTGATATACACTAACAATCAAATGCAAACAATTCACACAATGAAGTTATGTAACAATGAATGTGCACAAATTGGCGGGAGAGAGCGCATTCTGGAGAGAGAAGTGCATTGTGCATCTGGGCGCATCCGATGTCTGCATTGGCCATGCAGCATTTATGGTGATATGGCCTCAGCAGAAGTCAGGGCATTCATGCTTCTTGCGCTTTGCAGAGCAGTGCAAAGCTGTTGTCAAGAAAGTGAGTTTGTGTTTATACAGGATGTACCGCCCCCACCTACCGTGAACAAATCATGTCAATGCGGAGCTATACAGAGCCCTCCGCATTGTTCCAAAATTTGGGAGGCGCATGGCGATGAGCTCGATTTGGCCTCTGCATGCCTCTGGAGGCTCCGTAATTGCGTCACACCCTCCATATGGAGCCTCCTACCACATTTTTCAGATAGAGCATAAATTGGCTTTTAGTCTAGGCCTCACTGAGTTCAATGAGATGGGCGCAAATATATACAGTGGGGAGAACAAGTATTTCATACACTGCCGATTTTGCAGGTTTTCCTATTTACAAAGCATGTAGAGGTCTCTCATTTTTATCATAGGTACACTTCAACTGTGAGAGACGGAATCTAAAACAAAAATCCAGAAAATCACATTATGATTTTTAAGTAATTAATTTGCATTTTATTGCATGACATAAGTATTTGATACATCAGAAAAGCAGAACTTAATATTTGGTACAGAAACCTTTGTTTGCAATTACAGAGCTCATACGTTTCCTGTAGGTCTTGACCAGGTTTGCACACACTGCAGCAGGGATTTTGGCCCACTCCTCCATACAGACATTCTCCAGATCCTTCAGGTTTCGGGGCTGTCGCTGGGCAATACGGACTTTCAGCTCCCTCCAAAGATGTTCTATTGGGTTCAGGTCTGGAGACTGGCTAGGCCACTCCAGGACCTTGAGATGCTTCTTACGGAGCCACTCCTTAGTTGCCCTGGCTGTGTGTTTCGGGTCGTTGTCATGCTGGAAGACCCAGCCACGACCCATCTTCAATGCTCTTACTGACGGAAGGAGGTTGTTGGCCAAGATCTCGCGATACATGGCCCCATCCATCTTCCCCTCAATACGGTGCAGTCGTCCTGTCCCCTTTGCAGAAAAGCATCCCCAAAGAATGATGTTTCCACCTCCATGCTTCACGGTTGGGATGGTGTTCTTGGGGGTTGTACTCATCCTTCTTCTTCCTCCAAACACGGCGAGTGGAGTTTAGACCAAAAAGCTCTATTTTTGTCTCATCAGACCACATGACCTTCTCCCATTTCTCCTCTGGATCATCCAGATGGTCATTGGCAAACTTCAGACGGGCCTGGACATGCGCTGGCTTGAGCAGGGGGACCTTGCGTGCGCTGCAGGATTTTAATCCATGACGGCGTAGTGTGTTACTAATGGTTTTCTTTGAGACTGGTCCCAGCTCTCTTCAGGTCATTGACCAGGTCCTGCCGTGTAGTTCTGGGCTGATCCCTCACCTTCCTCATGATCATTGATGCCCCACAAGGTGAGATCTTGCATGGAGCCCCAGACCGAGGGTGATTGACCGTCATCTTGAACTTCTTCCATTTTCTAATAATTGCGCCAACAGTTGTTGCCTTCTCACCAAGCTGCTTGCCTATTGTCCTGTAGCCCATCCCAGCCTTGTGCAGGTCTACAATTTTATCCCTGATGTCCTTACACAGCTCTCTGGTCTTGGCCATTGTGGAGAGGTTGGAGTCTGTTTGATTGAGTGTGTGGACAGGTGTCTTTTATACAGGTAACGAGTTCAAACAGGTGCAGTTAATACAGGTAATGAGTGGAGAACAGGAGGGCTTCTTAAAGAAAAACTAACAGGTCTGTGAGAGCCGGAATTCTTACTGGTTGGTAGGTGATCAAATACTTATGTCATGCAATAAAATGCAAATTAATTACTTAAAATTATACAATGTGATTTTCTGGATTGTGTACCTAAGATAAAAATTACAGACCTCTACATGCTTTGTAAGTAGGAAAACCTGCAAAATTGGCAGTGTATCAAATACTTGTTCTCCCCACTGTGTGTATATATATATATATATATATATATATTTACATTTTTTATATATATTTTTTTTTTTTACTGCTCGACTAAAACAATCTCTGTCGACCAACAGCCTAACGACCAAACAATCGACCAGTCGACTAATTGTGGTCAGCCCTATAGGGGACCCTATAATCTTTTGCTACATTTAATGTTTTCTCTTAGCTACTTCATGTAGCTAACATATTCATGCTTCACATATTCCTCTTTGATTTAGAAGATACTGTTGCACAAACATGCTGATTTAGATCTACACAAACACTGGTATTATCAGGCTGTATAGCTAATTACGTTTGCTCTGACTCAGTACATTAATTAGCTAGCGATTAGCATTAGCGGCTAACAAGATTTAGGGCCAACTTGCTAAGAAAAGACAAACTAGCTGTTTGCAGATGTAAGAAACACAACCTAATAGTGTAATTATAGAACGCTAGTGGATTTATATTAAGAAGGAAAGTGAAAACAGCATCGATGTCATCAACATTGTTGCATGTGCTGCATTGACCATGCAGACGGAACACAAGTGTCTTGTGGTCAAGCAACAACAAATGCACTCCTTGAGTGACAGGGTGGGGCTAGGTCTGTGTTGAAAGCGGCATGGAGAGAGAGAGAGCGGAGCGAGATGACTCAAGTAGCAAAGTAAACTAAAAAAATGTATGTTACGCCACGTATCACATTTAACAAACCAAATACTGTAAAAACCCAAACCGGTCCGGGAATCAATACCGGTATATCATAAAATATGGAATACCACCCAGCCCTACCTGTTATCAATCAGCAAGGAGGGTTAGATTAGTCTGTTACACACCCACACACGGCATCCGACCGCAAGGTGCTACACGGTAGTGCGTACGGCCCAGTACATCACTGGGGCTGAACTCCCTGCCATCCAGGACCTCTATACCAGGCGCAGTGTCAGAGGAAGGCCCTAAAAATTGTCAGACTCCAGCCACCCAAGCGGAACCGGCGCGCCAAGTCTGTGACCAAAAGGCACCTGAATAGCTTCTACCCCCAAGTCATAAGACTGCTCAACAGTCAATCAAATGGCTACCCGGACAATTTACATTGACCCTCTTTATTATTTATTTATCTTAATTGTTTTGCACTGATTCCATTGCACTGGCTCAATGCACACTCACTAGACTCTACCCACACACTCACACATACTACATACGCTCACACACAAAATACACACATACATGCATATTGACGCCTCACACTTCACATACGCTTCTGCTACTCTGTTTATTATATACTGAACAAAAATATAAACGCAACATGTGAAGTGTTGGTCCCATGTTTCATGAGCTGAAAAAAAAAATCTCCATACGCACAAAAAGCTTATTTCTCTCAAATGTTGTGCACAAATTTGTTTACATCCATGTCAGTGAGCATTTCTCCTTTGCCAATATAATCCATCCACCTGACAGGTGTGGCATATCAAGAAGCTGATTAAACAGCATAATCATTACACAGGTGCACCTTGTGCTGGGGACAATAAAAGGCCACTCTAAAATGTGCCGTTTTGTCACACAACACAATGCCACAGATGTCTCTAGTTTTGAGGGAGTGCGCAATTGGCATGCTGACTGCAGGAATGTCCACCAGAGCTGTTGCCAGAGAATGTAATGTTTATTTCTCTACCATAAGCCACCTCCAATGTCGTTTAGAGAATTTGGCAGTACGTCCAACCGGCCTCACTACCGCAGACCACGCCAGCCCAGGACCTCCTCATCCGGCTTCTTCCCCTGCGGGATCGTCTGAGACCAGCCACCCGGACAGCTGATGAAACTGAGGAGTTTTCTGTCTGTAATCAAGCCCTATTGTGGGGAAAACTCCTTCTGATTGGCTGGGCCTGGCTCCCAAGTGGGAGGCCCACCCATGGCTGCACCCCTGCCCAGTCATGTGAAATCAATAGATTAGGGCCTAATGAACTTATTTAAATTGACTGATTTCCTTATATAAACTTTAACTCAGTAAAATCATTGAAATTGTTGCATTTATGTTTTTGTTCAGTATATATCCAGATTGCCTAGTCACTTTTACCCCTACCCACATCTACATACTGTATTATCTCAATTACCTCAACTACCTCGTACCCTTGCACATTGACTCTCTACTGGTACTTCTTGTATATAGCATCGTTATTGTTTTTATTGTGTTACTATTTCCCTTTTTATTTAGCAAATATTTGTCATCCTTTTTAACTCTGCACTGTTTGGAATGGGCTCATAAGGAAGCGTTTCACTGTAAAGTCTACACCTGTTGTAGACCAATAAAAATGGATTTGAAACACAAAGGTGTTGTGTAAGCGCTCTGGGCTACTCCTGGGAGCTGTCACAATTATGAGCTGGATGGAGTGGCGAGACAGTGATGGCCTCGCTACACTGACCCTGACATTACTCTGCTGCCTGAGTGTTCCAGGCTAAATGTACTCCATGCTGCTGATTTAGTTAAGGGCAATTCCACGTTAACGGACTCTGATTTTTCACTTAAAATGTACGTATACCAAAGAAAAAAACATTGATTTCAAGGTGTAACAAACCATACAACTCTATGCACAATGATTACTTTTAACAATTTACACAGAACATTTTACTGGAAGAACTGTGCAGATGCAAAGTTTAGTAACAGAATTTCTGCAAAACAAAAATTGTGTGCACGTTTTCCAAATATCTGCTCCAAATTAAGATTCAACAATGTCTGCAGAATGAATGGGGTGTCGGCTATGACATGACACATTGACTTTGAAAAAATATATTTTGGTTATTGAAGTACAGTAAGTGAAGTGGATTTATACCCGGCGGTAACGGAATTGCGGTAACTGTATTACATCATGGGTCCCCGATCTGTACTGCATATTTGGGTATTATTCTACACTGGTTATTATTTTAATGAGCTCTGCCCCCAAACAAGACCAAATGTGGTTGGACCGGACCATATCTTAACCAATCATAGACATCTATGTTTCACAAGTTAGGACATCAACATACAGCACAGTAGAGCTCAGTAGGGTACAGTGCAGCACAGAACAGTAGAGTTGGTGACGGAATATTGAGTTTTAATCACTTAATAATTCTTAAACAATTTATATCAGTAGAAACACTAACTAATTGATCAGTTTGCCTTTACTTGTTACTTCTGTGCACTTTCATTATCCTCCCTTATGAAGGAGAGAAAATATATGTGGGTTTTTGGTAACGGAATTTCAAGGCACAAGGAAGGCAATGTTTCTTAAACTTACAGAAGGCAGAAACATTTCTCAGAAACTAAATATAAGTGTTGATATTAGTTGGCTGGGTTCTTTACTTCAACATTGTTTTTTGATGTATTTCTAATAACTTTTAAAACTTTTTCTGGTAATGTTTTATAAGATCCATTTTACATCTGTGTGACCAGAAATCAAAGCCTTTGCTTATTCAAAATGTTTAGGATGGAAATGGTTGAAAAATGTATATGCCTTGATTTCTCATATATATATATATATATATATATATATATATATATACACACACTATTAGCTTTCATTTGACATGCTCCTATGAACTTCACATGTTGATGCTCATGGAAATGACCTTAAAGCTGCAATCTGTAACGTTCTGGCGACCTGACCAAATTCACATAGAAATCGGAGTTATAGATCTGTCATTCTCATTGAAAGCAGGTCTTAGAAGCGGTAGATATGTTCTATGTGTGCTATTTCTAAGCCTACCGTTTCATTTTTGCGTCTTTTTCTTTCGTTTTTGTACACCAGCTGAAAATACAATATTTTTGGTTATTTAAAATATATTTCACAGCAGTTTAGATGGTACAGTGATTCTCTACACTTCATTGCTTGTTTTGTCACAAACTGAAATATGGCTAACTTAAAATTTTAGCAACCAGGAAATGGCAGAGTGATTTCTGCAAATTGCACCTTTAAGCATGCATGTATACACCTATGAAGGGAACTTTGAAGAGCTCTCCGATTTCATGTCACAGAATTTGAGTTTGAATTTGCATGAAGAATGTGATTGTAAATGGAGGTAGGATTGACAGGGATATGGTTGAGTTTTGAAATGGTTTTGTAATTCGTACAGTATGAGGGTTTTCAGGGTCCTTGGGGAGAGCAGCCTTTTTCAGCAAATTTTTTCTGGTTGGATTAATGCACTCTTGACATTGACATTTCCAGATTGACAGAGCTGTGGGTTGTTTGTGTGGTGTACTGACTGTAACACAACATTTTGCTCCTTTTGTAGGTCATGGGAAGAATCACAAAGATGCCGCGTCTGTGCGTGCCACTCACCCCATACCAGCCGCCTGTGGGATCTACTACTTTGAAGTGAAGATTGTCAGCAAGGGCAGGGATGGGTAAGGGTTTGCTGATACTTGGTACCCCCACTGACTGTTCTGACCTCCCACCTTTTTCATTTTAACACTGTGGTTTGTTTACCCATGTTAGCTATTAGCCTCTAAATCAGTTGAAAATGGCATGTTGAGCAATGTGTAAAGAAACTAAAGAGCGCTGTAAATAACAGAAGGGAATTTTGGGACAAAGGATTTATCAACAGCTATTGCCTCATATCAGGTTGACTCATGTTGTCTAAACTGATGATGTCGTTGACCTTTGACCTCCTGTTGTTGTCTCCAGGTACATGGGGATTGGTCTGTCTGCCCAGGGGGTCAACATGAACAGACTGCCTGGTGAGTATCTGGGAAGGCGGTGGCAGACGGGAATGTTTAGATTGTAGGATGAGTGAGGGTTTTGGAGGTCATAGGGTTCACAGCTAGAACCCTGCCCATAATCTTTGCTGGATTGGTTAAGGATTGAAGGACAAGGAGTAGTAGTCAGTGTGTGTAAGCTTTGCTTGTTCAGCTGTAATAGATTGTGGACAACTAAACCTGTTTTATTATCACAACTCAGACATTGTTAATCTGCAGATAGACCTAGATCTCATCACACCGTCACTGCAAGAGTGACTGGTGTGATTCTAGATAAAAACCACATCATAAGGTTCAATTTTGACTATTTAAGGGTCACAGTTTTAAGATGTTAATCTTTTACAGATGCTTTGCTACATTTAGAGTGCTGTGGGAATCTATATCCACATTTGTTTTGAGATTTATTGTCTACTCTGGAGAGCCTGGAATGGATGGATCTAGATTTAATGTCACATTGAAACCATGACTGACTGTTACAGAACATGCCTAGACTTGTTTGCGCACAGCCGTTAGTAATGAGCGATGACATTTAACAGGCAAAATACCACCCAATACCTTTTTTCTCCACATAAAAGCTTCTCGTGTCTGACCTGTATGAAGGTCAGGTGATAGTGGAGCTGCTACAGACAGGACGGCTCACATTCATTGAAGAGGAAGGGAGAAATAAATGAGTAATTGTTGATAATTTAGTAGTGTTCTCAAGGCCATCTAATTCAGTATAGTCCTAGGGCTGAAATGGAATTTACCTCAATCATACACTACCGGTCAAAAGTTTTAGAACACCTACTCATTCAATGGTTTTTCTTTATTTTTACTATATTCTACATTGTAGAATAATAGTGAAGACATCAAAACAATGAAAAGAACACATATGGAATCATGTAGTAACCAAAAAAAGTGTTAAACAAATCAGAATATATTTTATATTTGAGATTCTTCAAATAGCCACCCTTTGCCTTGATGACAGCTTTGCACACTCTTGGTATTCTCTCAACCACCTTCATGAGGTAGTCACCTGGAATGCATTTCAATTAACAGGTGTGCCTTCTTAAAAGTTAATGTGTTTGAGCCAATCAGTTGTGTTGTGACAAGGTAGGGGTGGGGGGTATACAGAAGATAGCCCTATTTGGTAAAAGACCAAGTCCATATTATGGCAAGAACAGCTCAAATAAGCAAAGAGAAATGACAGTCCATCATTACTTTAAGACATGAAGATCAGTCAATACGGAACATTTCAAGAACTTTGAATGTTTCTTCAAGTGTAGTCGCAAAAACCATCAAGCGCTATGATGAAACTGGCTTTCATGAGGACCGCCACAGGAATGGAAGACCCAGAGTTACCTCTGCTGCAGAGGATAAGTTCATTAGCGTTACCAGCCCCAGAAATTGCAGCCCAAATAAATGCTTCCCAGAGTTCAAGTAACATACACATCTCAACATCAACTGTTCAGAGGAGACTATGTGAATCAGGCCTTCATGGTCGAATTGCTGCAAAGAAACCACTACTAAAGGACACAAATAAGAAGAAAAGACTTGCTTGGGCCAAGAAACACGAGCAATGGACATTAGACCGGTGGAAATGTGTCCTTTGGTCTGGAGTCCAAATTGGGAGATTTTTGATTCCAACCGCCGTGTCTTTGTGAGACGCGGTGTGGGTGAACGGATGATCTCCGCATGTGTATTTCCCACCGTAAAGCATGGAGGAGGAGGCGTTATGGTGTAGGTGTGCTTTGCTGGTGACACTGTCTGTGATTTATTTAGAATTCAAGGCACACTTAACCAGCATGGCTACCACAGCATTCTGCAGCGATACGCCATCCCATCTGGTTTGGGCTTAGTGGGACTATCATTTGTTTTTCAACAGGACAATGACCCAACACACCTCCAGGCTGTGTAAGGGCTATTTTACCAAGAAGGAGAGTGATGGAGTGCTGCATCAGATGACCTGGCCTCCACAATCCCCCGACCTCAACCAAATTGAGATGGTTTGGGATGAGTCGGACCGCAGAGTGAAGGAAAAGCAGCCAACAAGTGCTCAGCAAATGTGGGAACTCCGTCAAGACTATTGGAAAAGCATTCCAGGTGAAGCTGGTTGAGAGAATGTCAAGAGTGTGCAAAGCTGTCATCAAGTAAAGAAAAACCCTTGAATGAGTAGGTGTTCTAAAACTTTTGACCGGGAGTGTATATTCCACAATACAGTTACAGATAGCCTACTGTAGAATAGTCAGAGCATAGATCAAATTGGTCAGTCTGCAGCACTCCTGGTTCAGTGAATGAAGCCATCCAAGCAGAAACACTCTCATGCCAGGGCCTGATGAGATTGGATTGGATGTAACCAAACAGGCTAGTAGATGAGTGTTTGCCACCAAACACAGAGGAGAGTACAGAGCAGTATCAGTGTATGAATACAGGGCCATCTGTACCCTGGCCTGGCCCACTGCTCAGCAGTAATTAGTTAATCAAACACTTTTCCTTTCATCACCAGTTTAAAGGTGCACTATGCAGAAATCGCTCCCTCATTTCCTGGTTGCAAGAATTATAATACTTAGTCTAATTTCAGTTTATGTGACAAAACAAGCTGTGAAATATATTTTCCATAACCAAAAATATTGTATTTTCAGCTGTTTGAAGCTGGTGTACAAAACCGAAAGTAAAAGATACAAAAGTGAAACTTAAGAACGGGAAGCTTAAACAGCGCACATTTCTATGTGAATTTTGACGGGTCGCCCGAAAAGTAACATATTGCAGAATTAAACAGGCAATGGGGGATGAGCATGAAATGCATGTAGATAATACATTCTTGCTTTACTCCATCAAATACTCTCTCGCCCTCTCCCCCCACTCCCATGTATGCACGCGCACACACTGTCACACACATTAAGAGATCACTGATTGGTACAGTGGCTGCTGTAACACAGGACAAGAGGGTGGGTATATTTCTGACTTTGGCCCATGGGAGCTATGTTTACTCTTGTGCACTGATGCGATTCCCTGCCAATTAGATCATTCCTCCGTGCTGCTCTGACCAATTATATGACCCCTGCCTCAGGCTGTGTCACCTGCCTATTGGGTTCTCCATGGCGCCTGAGGCCTTTGGAATGCTTTGGACTCATCCAGCCAATTCTACATGCTCTTGCTGACTACAACTGCTGTTCATTCACACCCTGCTCTGAGTGCTTCAAATGTATATGTTACACAATGGTTGGAATATGGTGGAAATGGGTGCATGGTTGTGTTGGAGAGTTTAGTTGTATGAACATATTGTTTATGAAGATTTATTTTGTTACTGGGTTTCTTGCACATTCTATGCCAACAGACTTTAGTACATTTGTGTGGGTGGTTGTGTTTCGGTCCTGGCTGTAATAGTTGTACATTCCTTGTTGACCTCTGTGTGTCTGATCCCAAAGTGGAGCCCTGCCCATTTCATTAGCATGTAGGGAACACTGAGCCCAGCTTTAGGAGCAATATCCCTGTCGGCGCTGCTCCGCAGATTAATCTAATACCTCACAGTTCACACACGACCTACTTTCTCTGCGCCACTTTCTCTTTTTGGTTGGTGACAGACACTGATTGAGCCGACAATATACACTCTGCAGACACACATAAGCCTACACAATACAACCCCCCCCCACACAAACACATGCACTGACTTGAAGATCTCTTCATCCACGTCTCCCTCTGCACATGCGGTCGACTCTCCTTCCCCGTCCCTATTGATACCATGCACACATATGTACTGCTCTGTTTGAGTATGACTCATCAGTCAGTGCTCCTATTCAGAGACTGATGCCTCTCGCTGGCCACCCAGAGTATTGCACATGCTACACAGGACACAAGTGGGGATATCCAAATGAAAGAGACCATTTGTCAGGCTCAGCTCCTCCCTGTGTCACTCTCTTTATGGGGATGATATTACTCATCACACTGCTGGGCTCACCCATCTCACTCCCTCCCCTCGCTAATGTATGAGTGGCACTGCCCTAACCATTAACTGATGCATATGAATCTAGCTTGATGTGAGATGAGAATGGTTACCTCTAGTTGTAAGTTTATGGAAGTGTTAGTTCAATATGGCTTGATTGTCTCCATTGTTTCCTCCATGTTGTTAATGTGTAATACTCATGTACCATAGGTCTAGATTTCCTTTCATCACTTCTGCCTTTGTCTCCTATCCCAGGTTGGGACAAGCACTCATATGGTTACCACGGCGACGACGGACACTCCTTCTGCTCTTCAGGGACTGGCCAGCCATATGGCCCAACCTTCACCACAGGAGATGTGATTGGCTGCTGTGTGAACCTAATTAACAACACCTGTTTCTACACCAAGAACGGCATCAGTCTAGGTGAGAACTGCACACCAACAGTGCAGGGGAATAAACATCCAAGTTAATTGTTATATGAAAATACACTATGCTTCACCCATTTTGATATGTTCCCAGGCGATATATATACAATTTTGTTTAAGTGATTGCAAATTATAACATTTTCAATATCTTCCAGTATATTAACATTTGTTTCTCTCTGTTTGTTCTCCAGGTGTAGCCTTTACAGACCTCCCTGTGAGTATTATACTCAAATGTGGACATATTTCATTCAATGTCAAGGACTTCTGTTGTTTTTACGTGCGTAGTATATTGTATAGCAGGGATCTTCAACTTATCTTGCCCAGGGACCCCCTCCCAGGCAAACCGGTGACCCAGGGACCCCCATCATATCTTAGCAACACTATTTTTTTTCACGTCTTGTCTTATCATCAGGTGAATGATAATGGCAAGGAGAAGTAATCAATATTTTAAAATGAATATATTTAGTAGAACGTTTTTCATTATTTTGACCTCCCCACATTATAATTGGAAGAGGAAGTGTAAACTCTAACAAAGCCTATTACAGTGAGGGAAAAAAGTATTTGATCCCCTGCTGATTTTGTACGTTTGCCCACTGACAAAGAAATGATCAGTCTATAATTTGAATGGTAAGTTTATTTGAACAGTGAGACAGAATAACAACAAAAAAATCCAGAAAAAAGCATGTCAAAAATGTTATAAATTGATTTGCATTTTAATGAGGGAAATAAGTATTTGACCCCCTCTCAATCAGAAAGATTTCTGGCTCCCAGGTGTGTTTTATACAGGTAACGAGCTGAGATTAGGAGCACACTCTTAAAGGGAGTGCTCCTAATCTCAGTTTGTTACCTGTATAAAAGACACCTGTCCACAGAAGCAATCAATCAATCAGATTCCAAACTCTCCACCATGGCCAAGACCAAAGAGCTCTCCAAGGATGTCGGGACAAGATTGTAGAACCTACACAAGGCTGGAATGGGCTACAAGACCAAGCAGCTTGGTGAGAAGGTGACAACAGTTGGTGCGATTATTCGCAAATGTAAGAAACACAAAATAACTGTCAATCTCCCTCGGCCTGGGGTTCCATGCAAGATCTCACCTCATGGAGTTGCAATGATCATGAGAACGGTGAGGAATTAGCCCAGAACTACACGGGAGGATCTTGTCAATGATCTCAAGGCAGCTGGAACCATAGTCACCAAGAAAATAATTGGTAACACACTACGCCGTGAAGGACTGAAATCCTGCAGCGCCCGCAAGGTCCCCCTGCTCAAGAAAGCACATATACAGGCCCGTCTGAAGTTTGCCAATGAACATCTGAATGATTCAGAGGAGAACTGGGTGATGTGGTCAGATGAGACCAAAATCAAGCTCTTTGGCATCAACTCAACTCGTCGTGTTTGGAGGAGGAGGAATGCTGCCTATGACCCCAAGAACACCATCCCCACCGTCAAACATGGAGGTGGAAACATTATGCTTTGGGGGTGTTTTTCTACTAAGGGGACAGGACAACTTCACCGCATCAAAGGGACGATGGACGGGGCCATGTACCGTCAAATCTTCAGTGAGAACCTCCTTCCCTCAGCCAGGGCATTGAAAATGGGTCGTGGATGGGTATTCCAGCATGACAATGACCCAAAACACATGGCCAAGGCAACAAAGGAGTGGCTCAAGAAGAAGCACATTAAGGTCCTGGAGTGGCCTAACCAGTCTCCAGACCTTAATCCCATAGAAAATCTGTGGAGGGAGCTGAAGTTGCCAAACATCAGCCTCAAAACTTTAATGACTTGGAGAAGATCTGCAAAGAGGAGTGGGACAAAATCCCTCCTGAGATGTGTGCAAACCTGGTGGCCAACTACAAGAAACGTCTAACCTCTGTGATTGCCAACAAGGGTTTTGCCACCAAGTACTAAGTCATGTTTTGCAAAGGGGTCAAATACCTCTTTCCCTCATTTAAAATGCAAATCAATTTCTAACATTTTTGACATGCGTTTTTCTGGATTTTTTAGTTGTTATTCTGTCTCTCACTGTTTTAAATAAACCTACCATTAAAATTGTAGACTGATCATGTCTTTGTCAGTGGGCGAACGTACAAAATAAGCAGGGGATCAAATACTTTTCTCCCTCACTGTAGCTAGAAAGGTAACTCCAAACACATTTTTGCTAAGAGCAGCTGTTTAGCTGGTTAAACAAAGGTTAGCCATTGTTAGCAAAAATGAATGTCCAAGTCAAGAAAGCTTACCAGCAGCACTGGTAGCCTATGCACAGGTGCTTTTTCAAAGCCTATGTCAGATACTCCAGTGAGTGTAATTGGCTCCAAATGAGTGTAATTTGCACAATATTAGTAATTGAGAAACAAAGTTGACATAATTAGAAATAAGATATTCTCCTCTTTTCTACTGAAGGTATGTAATTTAAAATGTGTTTATTCTGTTGCTAGCGATATTCATAAAAACACGTATTTTGGTTTTATATTATCGTGGACTCCCGGTTGAAAACCCATGTTGTATAGTAGTCTATACTGTTTCCTTGACTTCCCCATCTGACATTCTTTACGGGTGCCAATTAATAGTGTGTATAGCACCCTTGAATATTATTTTGAATAATAATCTTTAAATTAGGGTAATTCAGTAGCGGCAGCTTTGCTGCTTCCATTAGTGATGATGATATGAATGTCCTATATTATTCACGGTTGCCATGCCATCAAGTGATCAAAATTAATGGCAAGTTCTTCCTATTATGGCCAGAGGGGGAATGTGCGCTTGCCAAGGTGTGCAATGCTAATATTGTATATACCTGTGTGTTCACACCTAACCCTCTACCCACAGCCCAACCTGTACCCCACCGTGGGCCTGCAGACTCCAGGAGAGATTGTGGATGCTAACTTTGGCCAGCAGCCCTTTGTGTTTGACATTGAGGACTATATGAGTGAATGGAGGGCTAAGATCCATGGCATGATCGCCCGCTTCCCCATCGGAGAGAGACTGGGGGAGTGGCAGGCAGTGCTGCAGAAGTAAGGGATCCATACCGACATTACAATTTTCACCCTAACAGACTACTGTGTCTTTCTCTACTACTGTAAGGCTAAACCATGTCTTTGATTCTTCCAGTATGGTATCCACCTACCTGGTGCATCATGGGTACTGTGCTACGGCCACAGCCTTCGCCAGGGCTACAGAGACCTTGATCCAAGAGGACCAGACCTCCATAAAGAACAGACAGAGTGAGAACCACACAAAGGCTCCACACTGACAATACCACGGAAACACTGAGGAGCAATCACTGTCATACATTTGCTCACAGTCATCCATTCAATCAGTTTTGAATGATAATATGCCTCTTTCTGCCCACAGGAATACAGAAGCTGGTATTGTCAGGGCGGGTTGGAGAGGCCATCGAAGCCACACAGCAGCTGTACCCTGGGCTCCTAGAACACAACCCCAATCTACTCTTCATGTTGAAGTGAGCAGCCTTGAACCAACTATGGGACTCTTTTATAGTGTTAATCTAAAGGTTCAATTAAGGAGTATTGGAATTGTGGGGCTTAAATAAGCACTCTCTGCTGGTCTTGTAGTGTCTTTGCAGGCTCAGGCACATACAACACAACCCCAGGAGCATTTTTGCAGTAAAGCTCTGGTCTGCTGCCCAGCTGTGTGTTTATGGCACAAAGACATTAGATGACATTAATAAATACTGTGGTCTGCTGAGAGATATTTGGAGACGCAGACCCACAGCAAGGTGGCCATTATTTATGGCTTTCTTATAGAGGAAGAGAGGAGCTTGTTGTAGCAGTTACACAGAGGTGGGAGGGGGCAGGGTAAGCACAAGGTCAGTTGTTGCCGCCGAGGGAACTCCTGATTTGATTGGTCATGCTTGTTGCTCCATTTTGTCATGGAAGACGAGAGAGCAGAACAGAACAGGCATTCATCCGGTCACAGTGACATGTATCCATAAAGCCAGATAGATACTCATACTCCGTAACCAGTCTGACTTGTTACATTTACACATTTCTGGGTACAAAGACATGATCTTACACAGCCTCACCTTTCCCGACTTCTGAAAGCAACTGAAGTTTTGCAGTAATTATAGTTGACAATTGTTTTCATTCAGACTGCATGAGATATCTGACAGTTAAGCAGAATGAAAGGTTTAATATCAGATGGTACAATGTATTCCAGGACAAAGCATGTCAGACATTGTAACAGATTGTAGAGTAGTGATCACACTGAGATGGCTAGTGGAGTGGTTGATGTGAATGATGTCAGAGTGATAGACCGTAGATTGTAGAGTAGATGTCAGACAGAGTCATGGTTGCCCGTCCCTCCCAGGTGTCGGCAGTTTGTGGAGATGGTGAACGGTACAGACAGTGAGGTACGATGCTTTAGTGTCCGCTCCCCCAAGTCCCAGGACATCTACCCGGGCTCCCCCAGCCTGAGCCCCCGACATGGAGCCACCAACCCTAATCTGCACAGTGCAGGTAAGGGAAACTCCTGCAAACACACCTTCACACTTACTTATCCATCTGCCCAGTGTGTTAAAAACACAAATGAGATAAGGGAGAGTATTGTCTATCTATTGTATATGTCTGTTTCACCCTGGCTCTCTGTCCTCTCCAGGAGCAGACAGCCCTACATGCAGTAACGGGGTCACCCCTCCCAACAAGAACAAGAGCCACAACAAGTACCCAGGTGTCAGCTCTGCCTCCTCCTCCTCCTCTTCCTCCCCTTCCTCTGTCAACTACTCTGAGTCCAACTCCACTGACTCCACCAAGTCCCAGCCTCACAGTGGCACCAGCAACCAGGAGGAGACCAGGTGTGTGGCAAGGCAAGGGTCTTTGTGTTTGATTATTAGTGTGGTTGTGTTTTTACTGGTGTGCCAGGTGTGTGTCTGTGAGTGTGGGAGAAAGGCAGACCATCTGCGGTATTATGACGGATGACTGAACCTGTCCATGTGTTTGTGTGCTCTGCAGTGACAGTGAGATGGAGATTGAGGCTGAGCACTACACTAACGGGGTGGCAGAGAACCCCTCTGCTCGGATCATGAATGGCACCTACAAGCACCAGGAAATCCTGCAGGCTGAGGACAGCAGCCTGGGCAATGGAGTGGCAGGTACAGACGCTTGACACATGCACACACACACGCTTACTGTTTTGATTGTCAGGCGCACACACCCTGCCCCAGGTGTCAATGTCACTCCCACAATGTTTTCTTTGTCACTTTTGTCTCCCTCTCTCTGACTCTGTCACTGTGTGTGTCTGCTTTTCTCTGTCTCTCTGTTTTTCCTTTCTGGCTGGCTGGATATCTGGGGATGTGTGTTGCTAAATTGAGCTCAAACATAATCCAGTCAGACAGATGTTTGTCTCGTCAAGGTTGCTAAATGAAATAGACAGCAGCTTATTTTATTTTTTTAAAATTTTTGGCGTGTCACTGACATTATGAAAATGTGAATGAAAGTGTGTATGTATACAGTATGTGTCCATATCAGTATTGTTTTAATTTTAATGTAAAAAAATTTACCCTTATTTTACCAGGTAAGTTGACTAAGAACACATTCTCATTTACAGCAACGACCTGGGGAATAGTTACAGGGGAGAGGAGGGGGGATGAATGAGCCAATTGGAAGCTGGGGATGATTAGGTGGCCATGATGGTATGAGGGCCAGATTGGGAATTTAGCCAAGACACCAGGGTTAACACCCCTACTCTTACAGTAAGTGCCTATGGGATCTTTAGTGACCACAGTGAGTATGTTATTATGTGAAGTGTCAAATGCACTCTGTCTGTGGCTGCCGTCTGAGCCTGGTGGCTGTGTGTGTCCTGGTAGAAGATAGCTGTGCCTCCAGACAGCTGTGCGGAGGGAACCAGGCAGCCACAGAGAGGATGATCCAGTTTGGCCGCGAACTGCAGGGCCTCAACGAGCAGCTGTGCCGTGAATACGGCAAGAACGCCACACACAAAAAGATGCTGCAGGTACCCAGGGGGGAGGGGGTGTCATAAGTCAGGACAGGTGGGGGAGTTTTCACACAAAAGAAGACTGGCACACTGTGGGACACTGGCTGCGTTCACGCAGGCAGCCCAATTCTAATATGTTTTCCACTAATTGGTATTTTGACCGATCACATCAGATCTTTTCACATCAGATCTTTTTCAGAGCTGATCTGATTACGTGGAAAAAAAGATCCGAATTGGACTGCCTGTGTAAACACAGCCTATGACTCACGAATTGTATAATTGTCAACCACCGCCCTGGGGAAGGTTTGGTTTTTGGTTATACTGCAGTACAATGACTTGTGAACTGTTTACACACTACTACTTGTATATGACCATTTTTCTCTCACAATTGAAGGTAGATTCACTGAAAGTGTCTGATGTTCCCTTTGTTTAAGACCATTATACTGCCTCCAAATCATAGTAATTAATGGGCTTTTACTGGTCCTGCTGTTTTCTCTTTCTCGCGATCTCCCTATCCCTTTCTCTCTTTCTTTTATCACAGGATGCGTTCAGTCTATTAGCATATTCGGATCCCTGGAACTGCCCAGTGGGGCAACAGCTAGATCCAATGCAGAGAGAAAATATCTGCTCTGCTCTTAACAGCGCCATCTTGGGTAAGGCTAAGTTTCACATACAGTACACAATGTCATGAATACACAGAGAAAAATAGAAATAACTCACGCTCACACAAGCTATTTTTCTTTTTCTACAATTATGTTTTTGGGGCAGTTACTCCCAGCACCACAAAAGTGATAAGCTTGGTAGTGTGTATGTTAACTCTCTTCTAATGAATACACACTGCACATTTTCCATGTACATGTTTGAGTCACACATGCTTTATTAGCTAATGTACACACCCTGATGTTGTCTTTTGGCCCCTCAGAGTCTCAGAACTTGCCTAAGCAGCCCCCTCTGATGCTGGCTCTGGGTCAGGCCACAGAGTGTGTCCAGCTCATGGCCAGGGTCCGCTCAGGGTCCTGTTCCTTTGCCAGAGTAGACAACTTTTTGCACTAGCCCCAGTCCAGGTGAGTCTGGACAGACACCCACACATACTCCCCTCCCCTTATAGCGCCACATCAAAGCACTGTTTAACCTATAAGGAACTTTTTAGGAATGTTTTTGACTACACATGGCCCATGCTGTTAGTGTCAAGTTGATCAAGAAGGATTGTCGGGTTACAGTTTGGAGTACAGCGATAGTGTTGGATAGATTACAATACAGCAGTTCCAAAAATGTTTATTTCATTCCTAAGGCAATGTTCAGGACTGCTAAGAAGAGGTCTTTCCAATTGGTTGCCAGATGACTGAGGAGAGCATGTGTTTGAATTGGTGTGTCGCTTGCCATTTGGCAGAAGCAGATGGACAGGGGAATGAGTAGAACATGAAGAAAGCTTATTTTTAATTTAGTATTATCAAATACAAAATGTGTGACTCTATTTAAAGATAATTAATTATTATTCTGTTTATCTAGTCATTTTCTCGTTTTATTTGGTCAGTTTGTTGTGCTCATCTTGAAAAAAATAATCTAATTCCGTTTTTTGTTTTTGAGTGGATTTCAATTCCCTACACAGTATTTTAAAGATGTTCATCATATCAAAGAAATTCACATTAGCATGCTTTGTCGTTACCAAGCAAGATACTCTGGTTTCTTTCATTCAGAACTCAGGTATTCACAGCACCTTTGTCATCTCAGTATGGGATATTGTAGACAGAGGTAGGTTTACCCAGCAGTACAGTGGCTCCTATTTAGGACCTGCATTTTTTGGTTCAAATTCTTACTTCTTAGTATGCCTTTACTCCAGAAGCTCATTTAATTTAAAGTTAAAGGACTGAATTGGCTTCTGAGAGTACACATGGCTGTAAGCCACTAACCTGCTGGTCACCTCTCATCCCCACACAGTAGCATTCACCTCAGATCACACAATGATGACACTGATTCATTTGTGAGTTTCAATATAAGTGTAGTATATTTCCAATCAAGTGTCTCCATTAGTTTGATGTGTAACATATACAGTAACAATACACAGACATACAGTACTGTGGTTAATTTTGAATTTGGAAATCACTCTCTGGTTTTTTACTTGCTAATAATATTGAAGATATGAAGTCCGATGTTGAATATATACAATTTAATGATATATTGAATAAAAAAGTTAAACCGTTTGCCAAATTACAAGGCTTTTAATTTGACCTACCCTTTTCTAACAACTTGCCAGTTGCCACTTATTTCACACAGTCAGTCAATCAGTATTTTCATACCAGTGCTTTGACAGCCAGCCCATTGTCATATCATCGCCAACATGCTTATTTTTCGCTTTCTTGAGGGTTCTATTTTTCTCACAACTAATGTGAAAGCTGTCGTGTTAATACATAAACTCTAAACACAGACTCGGTCACTTTTACAAATGTGACCATAACTTTGTTCGTTTGTTTTTGTTTGTTTATTATATTCACAGTTGAATGTGTATTTTTTTCCATTATAGTATGTATTCTCCTATATTTAACAGATGGGTTGGCACATGGGACAGTTGTATATCATTGATGTATTAACCCAGTATTTCACCCAGCCAGCCAGCAGGAGGTTCTCCACTGTGTGTTGAATGTAGTTTAGCAGATTATATTACGTTTATGCTTCAGATTTGCTGCTGGCCACCATGAGATTGATATTGACATCCCCTGTACCTGTAAGACATATTGCAATGTGTTTCATTAACTTTTTTGACAATCCTGCAAAGCATGTTTGTGAAGCAAAGGGGTGGTGGGAGTAGAAATCATCAACTTCTGTGTTGTTAGTGTTTGGTAGACTTTAATATCCCATAACATTGGTCACAAAGGCCTTTTTTTTTTTTTTTTTTTTACACAATCTTTACATTTGGACAACATTTCCAATCTGCATCATGGGCTTATACCTGCTAATATATATAAAAAACAAGAACAAATACCTTCACTTAATTATATGAGGGTCCTCTATTGTATTGCAGATGGAAGCAAAATACTTTATCCCGAACCTGTGAAAGACTGACATACTGGGGCACATAATCTTTCAAGCATACATATACATATATGTGTGTGTGTGTGTGTGTATGTATGTACAGTGACGGAAAAAAGTATTTGATCCCCTGCTGATTTTGTACGTTTGCCCACTGACAAAGACATGATCAGTCTATAATTTTAATGGTAGGTTTATTTGAACAGTGAGAGACAGAATACCAACAAAAAAATCGAGAAAAACGCATGTAAAAAATGTTATACATTGATTTGCATTTTAATGAGGGAAATAAGTATTTGACCCCTCTGCAAAACATGACTTAGTACTTGGTGGCAAAACCCTTGTTGGCAATCACAGAGGTCAGACGTTTCTTGTAGTTGGTTTCGAGGCTGATGAACCTTCAGCTCCCTCCACAGATTTTCTATGGGAATAAGGTCTGGAGACTGGCTAGGCCACTCCAGGACCTTAATGTGCTTCTTCTTGAGCCACTCCTTTGTTGCCTTGGCCGTGTGTTTTGGGTCATTGTCATGCTGGAATACCCATCCACGACCCATTTTCAATGCCCTGGCTGAGGGAAGGAGGTTCTCACCCAAGATTTGACGGTACATGGCCCCGTCCATCGTCCCTTTGATGCGGTGAAGTTGTCCTGTCCCCTTAGCAGAAAAACACCCCCAAAGCACAATGTTTCCACCTCCATGTTTGACGGTGGGGATGGTGTTCTTGGGGTCATAGGCAGCATTCCCCCTCCTCCAAACACGGCGAGTTGAGTTGATGCCAAAGAGCTCCATTTTGGTCTCATCTGACCACAACACTTTCACCCAGTTCTCCTCTGAATCATTCAGATGTTCATTGGCAAACTTCAGACAGGCCTGTATATGTGCTTTCTTGAGCAGGGGGACCTTGCGGGCGCTACAGGATTTCAGTCCTTCACGGCGTAGTGTGTTACCAATTGTTTTCTTGGTGACTATGATCCCAGCTGCCTTGAGATCATTGACAAGATCCTCCCATGTAGTTCTGGGCTGATTCCTCACCATTCTCATGATCATTGCAACTCCACGAGGTGAGATCTTTCATGGTGCCCCAGGCCGAGTGAGATTGACAGTTATTTTGTGTTTCTTCCATTTGCGAATAATCGCACCAACTGTTGTCACCTTCTCACCAAGCTGCTTGCCGATGGTCTTGTACCCCATTCCAGCCTTGTGTAGGTCTACAATCTTGCCCCTGACATCCTTGGAGAGCTCTTTGGTCTTGGCCATGGTGGAGAGTTTGGAA
This sequence comes from Coregonus clupeaformis, assembly GCF_020615455.1. NCBI lineage: Eukaryota > Metazoa > Chordata > Actinopteri > Salmoniformes > Salmonidae > Coregonus > Coregonus clupeaformis. The sequence goes on from NC_059210.1 coordinate 32,698,847, forward strand.
TCTGATTGATTGATTGCTTCTGTGGACAGGTGTTTTTTATACAGGTAACAAACTGAGATTAGGAGCACTCCCTTTAAGAGTGTGCTCCTAATCTCAGCTCGTTACCTGTATAAAAGACACCTGGGAGCCAGAAATCTTTCTGATTGAGAGGGGGTCAAATACTTATTTCCCTCATTAAAATGCAAATCAATTTATAACATTTTTGAAATGTGTTTTTTTTTGTTAGTTTTTTTGTAATTCTGTCTCTCACTGTTCAAATAAACCTACCATTAAAATTATAGACTGATCATTTCTTTGTCAGTGGGCAAATGTACAAAATCAGCAGGGGATCAAATACTTTTTTCCCTCTCTGTGTGTATATATATATATATATATATATATATATATATATATATATATATACACACACATATATACCGTAACCCATGTTGGATTAAGGTTTTAGTTGTTTTAACTCATGTTGCTCAATTAATTAAATCTTTAGGTGGCGCTATCCATTCGCATGGGTTTTCACTATAGAGTTTACCAGTAATTCTGAACATACATTCAGTGATAGGCTTTCAATATTGAAAGCAGCCAGCAGATATATTTTGATTATATCTTATGACATTATAGCAAATCTCTTGATGGCTTTCAAAAACAGCAAATGGCTTTTAAACTCATATAGCCACCCAAAATGTATATTTCCATTTTAAGATTATTCATTATGAAGTAGAATTACTAATGTATAGGGATGTGTGTGTGTGTAGAAAGGTAGGAATCTGTCAAGCTTCTCCTGGGACTTTTATAGACACACCTACACCTACTGTAGCAAACAATCTCCCAGTTCTCCATTTATGTTTTATGTTTTTCCATTGGAGCTATCCATGCTTCAAATGGAGAGGGCAATGGAATTAGGAATTAAAAACAAGCTGTGCACAATTTACTTATATTATTATATTAATTTCATTTTTGAGTTTAGCAATTGTGAAGTGAGTTACCCTCTACTTGGCATGAAACTTTTAGAACCTTTTAAAACAATATATATATAAAAAAATAGAGATTATAATGATAATAAAAAAAAAAACATACCTATGTACTGGAAACATGATAAAGAAATATTGTATTCTGTTTAATTTTGACAGAACTATTTTTTATTAAAATACACATCCATAAGCATAGTTTTGGTCTCTTGTCATTATTTGGTGGATGTACTGCTTTTGAATGATGGTGACTTGAGGTTGACTGAAAAGTAAAAATATCTATATATTTGAGAACATGGCTCATAAACTCAGCAAAAAAAGTCATTTTTCAGGACCCTGTCTTTCAAAGATAATTAGTAAAAATCCAAATAACTTCACAGATCTTCATTGTAAAGTGTTTAAACACTGTTTCCCATGCTTGTTCAATTAACCATAAACAATTAATGAACATGCACCTGTGGAACGGTCGTTAAGACACTAACAGCTTACAGATGGTAGGCAATTAAGGTCACAGTTATGAAAACTTGGGACACTAAAGAGGCCTTTCTACTGACTCTGAAAAACACCAAAAGAAATGCCCAGGGTCCCTGCTCATCTGCGTGAACGTGCCTTAGGCATGCTGCAAGGAGGCATGAGGACTGCAGATGTGGCCAGGGCAATAAATTGCAATGTCCGTACTGTGAGACGCCTAAGATAGCGCTACAGGACTGACAGCTGATCATCCTCGCAGTGGCAGACCACGTGTAACAACACCTGCACAGGATCGGTACATCCGAAAATCACACCTGCAAGACGGGTACAGGATGGCAACAACAACTGCCCGAGTTACACCAGGAACGCACAATCCCTCCATCAGTGCTCAGACTGTCCGCAATAGGCTGAGAGAGGCTGGACTGAGGGCTTGTAGGCCTGTTGTAAGGCAGGTCCTCACCAGACATCACCGGCAACAACGTCGCCTATGGGCACAAACCCACCGTCGCTGGACCAGACAGGACTGGCAAAAAGTGCTCTTCACTGACAAGTCGCGGTTTTGTATCACCAGGGGTGATGGTCGGATTCGCGTTTATCGTCGAAGGAATGAGCGTTACACCGAGGCCTGTACTCTGGAGCGGGGATCGATTTGGAGGTGGAGGGTCCGTCATGGTCTGGGGCGGTGTGTCACAGCATCATCGGACTGAGCTTGTTGTCATTGCAGGCAATCTCAACGCTGTGCGTTACAGGGAAGACATCCTCCTCCTTCATGTGGTACCCTTCCTTCAGGCTCATCCTGACATGACCCTCCAGCATGACAATGCCACCAGCCATACTGTTAATTCTGTGTGTAATTTCCTGCAAGACAGGAATGTCAGTGTTTTGCCATGGCCAGCAAAGAGCCCGGATCTCAATCCCATTGACCACGTCTGGGACCTGTTGGATCGGAGGGTGAGGGCTAGGGCCATTCCCCCCAGAAATGTCAGGGAACTTGCAGGTGCCTTGGTGGAAGAGTGGGGTAACATCTCACAGCAAGAACTGGCAAATCTGGTGCAGTCCATGAGGAGGAGATGCACTGCAGTACTTAATGCAGCTGGTGGCCACACCAGATGCTGACTGTTACTTTTGATTTTGACCCCCCCTTTGCTCAGGGACACATTACATTTTTGTTAGTCACATGTCTGTGGAACTTGTTCAGTTTATGTCTCAGTTGTTGAATCTTGTTATGTTCATACAAATATTTACACATGTTAAGTTTGCTGAAAATAAATGCAGTTGACAGTGAGAGGACGTTTCTTTTTTTTTTTGCTGAGTTTATATTACATGAAGGGGCTTGCACCTGCATGGTTGAGCAACAGAATATTCAGGGGTATAGTATGTGGTAAATGGCTCACTAGAGCCCCCTACTGGACACCAGCAGTGTTAGCACTATGTAAATCAGTATTAAACTAAAGAGCATGTGGAAAAATAATTGATGAAGCACGTGTCTGCAAAATATAATAACGTGTCCTTGACATACGTTTTTGTCAACAACTCAGGACACTACACATTTTAATTGACAGTAAATTAAACAGAGGTTGAGGGGGTTAGTCAGAAGTGACTTGAGGGGAGGGATGTGTGGAGAGAGGAGGAAGCAGGTTATTATTGCAGAGACTAGGGATCTTGTCCTGCAGAGAGCTGCACTCAACACTCATCTTGATCCTGAAATAAGCAGTACATTATTAGGCAGCTGTCTCCTCAAATAAGGTGTGCATTGTAAATCAGCTCTACTACTAAATCCAGGGCTAGTATATTGGACAACTAAATGAGCCTTAGACCAGAATGTAATTCTTATCTGTGTTAGAATCTGCTTCCGGAGTTCAGTAGGCCTACCTGTTATGATTGTGGTGTTCTTATCAGATGCTTTCATTAAGGAGTCTTGAGTTTCAGAGGTAGCTGATAGATGATCCTGAGGAATGGAGTAGGGAGTGAGGGAGTCTTGAGGATGCTGAATTCTGGCTCTGGAATGCTGAAGTTAATGTAGTGGTATAGGTCTCTTGCTGTCCATTTCATAAGAAAGCGAGTGGGAGAAGCACAGAACATAAATGGATACATTAAAACTGACTGGGAAACGGTCAGTTCAACTTATGCAAACTCACTAAAATAGCAAACATTATTATGGCCAGATTTTATGAAACACCATAAATTAACAAAACATCCCAAAGAATTTTGAAACAATGTCTTGTGCTAAACAGTAGCCAGAAAAATCTAATAAAAATTGCATACAATTGTTGTCATAGAATGTCCAGGGGCCTGTGTGCTCTTTGCTGTCTCTCTCACTCTACACAAGGGCCCCTCCACGCCCTGCTGGACAGTTGGAAAGATCTGAGGACCTCGTCCTTTCCTTGTGGATGTCTATCATCTCTGTGACTTGACAGAAGTCTGGGTGTTGAAATATGAGGATGTTTGTTCTGGACCTCCTGCATATAATAAATTACATGCATATAATATCAATTATGGAAAGAAGAGGAGGGCATTCAACGTAAGTTGAGTTGCAACCAGAAAATGTAATCATCATTGCAAAGGAAAAGTCGCAACACTCGCTCACTATAAACATTTTTTTATTTTATTTAAGCAAGGTTAAAATACTAATGTTTAGGCCTTCATCAGAATAATCACACAGAGGGAATGGACGAGTTCATATAGGGCATGGGGAATACAATTTCAGCTGGTGGCACTAATGAGAGAGTGTGTGGTAGAATATACAGGTTGAGCCTCAAGGTGAGGGGTACTGTGGTCTGTCTCCACCTAGAGGTAAAATACACCCTTACAGAAAAAGATTGCAGTTTTGAAACTGCAGTAAAAGTGCAGTACTGCAGTCGACTGTGGTATTTTGGACGCAGTAATTGCAGATGAACTGCAGTTATACTGCACTGTAACTGCAGTTACACTGCAAAATTACTGCAGTAAAAAAAATGTGTTATTTTGGACATTTGCAGCATACTGCAGTTATACTGCACTCTAACTACAGTGTAATGCAGTTACATTTTTGTTCGTAAGGGCAGAAATGGAACTAGTAAAACAATTGGGAAGACAGAGCAAGCATATTTCAACTGCAGTAGATATAATTGATGTAAAACCATTACTATTATGTTGAATATGTTAGGTATTGGTAAATAAACAACAGGGCTAAGCAAAACTAGGGATAACAAAACAACATCAAAGGCAAAAAGGACTAACACAACTGGTTTAGACAGTGAGCTTTTTTTTCTGAATGAACAAGAGGTACAAAGGAGTGGGGTGGTGGTTGTCAATGGGCTAATGAAGGGAATGGGCACTTTACAAAAACACACTATAGTCCTTCTCAAGGTTAAGACCTCTGGGGACTAATTAAGCTATTGTTTCAGGCACTAACCTTGCTACCTTCTGAAAGCCATGGGTGCAGAGGAACCCACAAAGAGCAAAAATATTCCTCAGTTCCATAAAATGGAAAGGTCTGCATGCTCTTTTATTTAATCTTCATAAAACTTGCAGTTGATCATCACAGCCTTTCCATCACTCCACTGCAGTGGATTAATCAGATAATAGGTTCATTTGTTGATTATACTCTTGTTATACTGTGAATTGAAACATGGAAATATATTTGCAAATATCTCTAGGAACTGAGGATATTCTATGTCCTCTTGGTGCCATATTTACTTGGTTTTGGGAGAGGATGATCAATTTTCTCTGCAGCCAGTGAGTGACAATGACTGAATGATGAAAGTAACCACGGAAACATAAAGGCAGAAAGGCGAGGATGTTGAAGCATGTGTGATAAACGTTGCTAAACAGTTGGAACGAGATTGGATTTCTTCAACGTTACAATCTTGTCGTGGTTTATACAATGTAGCCTATAAAGTGTATACTGTGCCAGTTGTGGAAAAAGTACCCAATTGTCATACTTGAGTAAAAGTAAAGATACCCAAACAAAAAATGACTCAAGCAGCCTAAAAGTGAATAGCTGTAGGGGAGTACTTAGAGAAAAAGACATATAGCCTTCTCTCATTCTTGAATACACTCTTTAACACAAAGATACAAACATTCATTGTTCAGTCTGGGACATTTTTTGTGTCTGAGATATGAATATAAACATCCAGAATTATGCATGAGTGATTGCAAAACCAGAGAATGGCAATGTCCTTCTTGCCCTTGTGAGCACTAACTGCAGCTATATCAGCAATAAATAATCATCCTAAAGTAACAAAATCATGTCACAGGAAATTAAATGTCTATGAGAGGGACACTGTTATATCCTCCACAATTAGAGTATATAACCCTCAGAGTTCGCTGGGGGTTTGTTTTGGTGGTGGTAGTGGCTGTGCTAGTGGTGTGACACACATTTGCTCCATATGGGCAGAAGCTTTTGGAATGTTATGAGATGGGACTCAAAATCAAGCACACAGAGAGAGAATAAGTACCACCAGTCAGTCATTTTCAGTTTTGTTTGTTGAAATAGATTCTGAACATTATTACATTCTGTATTGGATATTTGTTTGTTTCATTTGTTATATATATATACAGTGGGGAAAATAAGTATTTAGTCAGCCACCAATTGTGCAAGTTCTCCCACTTAAAAAGATGAGAGAGGCCTGTAATTTTCATCATAGGTACACGTCAACTATGACAGACAAATTGAGATTTTTTTTCTCCAGAAAATCACATTGTAGGATTTTTTATGAATTTATTTGCAAATTATGGTGGAAAATAAGTATTTGGTCACCTACAAACAAGCAAGATTTCTGGCTCTCACAGACCTGTAACTTCTTCTTTAAGAGGCTCCTCTGTCCTCCACTCGTTACCTGTATTAATGGCACCTGTTTGAACTTGTTATCAGTATAAAAGACACCTGTCCACAACCTCAAACAGTCACACTCCAAACTCCACTATGGCCAAGACCAAAGAGCTGTCAAAGGACACCAGAAACAAAATTGTAGACCTGCACCAGGCTGGGAAGACTGAATCTGCAATAGGTAAGCAGCTTGGTTTGAAGAAATCAACTGTGGGAGCAATTATTAAGAAATGGAAGACATACAAGACCACTGATAATCTCCCTCGATCTGGGGCTCCACGCAAGATCTCACCCCGTGGGGTCAAAATGATCACAAGAACGGTGAGCAAAAATCCCAGAACCACACGGGGGACCTAGTGAATGACCTGCAGAGAGCTGGGACCAAAGTAACAAAGCCTACCATCAGTAACACACTATGCCGCCAGGGACTCAAATCCTGCAGTGCCAGACGTGTCCCCCTGCTTAAGCCAGTACATGTCCAGGCCCGTCTGATGTTTGCTAGAGTGCATTTGGATGATCCAGAAGAGGATTGGGAGAATGTCATATGGTCATATGAAACCAAAATAGAACTTTTTGGTAAAAACTCAACTCGTCGTGTTTGGAGGACAAAGAATGCTGAGTTGCATCCAAAGAACACCATACCTACTGTGAAGCATGGGGGTGGAAACATCATGCTTTGGGGCTGTTTTTCTGCAAAGGGACCAGGATGACTGATCCGTGTAAAGGAAAGAATGAATGGGGCCATGTATCGTGAGATTTTGAGTGAAAACCTCCTTCCATCAGCAAGGGCATTGAAGATGAATCGTGGCTGGGTCTTTCAGCATGACAATGATCCCAAACACACCGCCCGGGCAACGAAGGAGTGGCTTCGTAAGAAGCATTTCAAGGTCCTGGAGTGGCCTAGCCAGTCCCCAGATCTCAACCCCATAGAAAATCTTTGGAGGGAGTTGAAAGTCCGTGTTGCCCAGCGACAGCCCCAAAACATCATTGCTCTAGAGGAGATCTGCATGGAGGAATGGGCCAAAATACCAGCAACAGTGTGTGAAAACCTTGTGAAGACTTACAGAAAACGTTTGACCTGTGTCATTGCCAACAAAGGGTATATAACAAAGTATTGAGACATTTTTGTTATTGACCAAATACTTATTTTCCACCATAATTTGCAAATAAATTCATTAAAAATCCTACAATGTGATTTTCTGGATTAATTTTTCTCATTTTGTCTGTCATAGTTGACGTGTACCTATGATGAAAATTACATGCCTCTCATCTTTTTAAGTGGGAGAACTTGCACAATTGGTGGCTGACTAAATACTTTTTTTCCCCACTGTATGTGGTGGTGGTAGTAGAGTAGTGGCCTGAGGGCACACACATGTGTTGTGAAATCTGTTTGTTTATCTGCCTTAATTTTGCTGGACCCCAGGAAGAGTAGCTGCTGCATCGGCAGCAGCTAATGGGGATCCATAATAAATACAAAATACAAATAGAGTTGTGTCAAGTTGGCTGGATGTCCTTTGGGTGATGGACCATTCTTGATACACACAGGAAACGGTTGAGTGTGAAAAACCCAGCAGCCTTGCAGTTCTTGACACACTCAAACCGGTGCACCTGGCACTTACTACCATACCCAATTCAAAGGCAGTTCAATATTTTGTCTTGCCCATTCACCCTCTGAATGGCACACATACAAACTTAATGTGTCAATTGTATAAAGGCTTACAAATCCTTCTTTAACCGTTCTCCTCCCCTTTATCTACACTGATTGAAGAAGTGGATTTAACAGGTGACATCAATAAGGGATCATAGCTTTCACCTGGATTCACCTGGTCAGTCTGTCATGGAAAGTGTATATAAAACACAGGAAAATCACGTTTTTGACTGCACTGGAACTTTAAACAGAGAGAGAGGTGGGGCAAGGCCAAGGGTAAAGGATTCAGAGTGAATTAGGCCTATGTGACCACAAAAGAACAACATCTGAATATTGTATTTTTTATTATTATTTATTAACACTTTGTTCCTCTGTTTGGTTCCCGGTACTCAAAGAAATAGAAATGTCCTCCCCAGGATTCTCATATACAAATAAAAGTACAAGAATAAGAAAAATACTCTCCATATTTTACACATTTATAAAATGTTATTTTACAACAATCTCCCATTGAATCAAAAAAATCCCTTGTTTATATAATTTTTCATTTGTACATATACATATACAATTACATACATTAAAATATGATTCAGTACAGTATGTGGTAGCTTTTCTGTTATATATGAGTGCAGATTCCTGTAAGTAGATTAAAAGACCATACTGTATCTGTGAAGACAGGTGATTCTCTTGTATTTTCTACAAGGATGTCCAAGGACTAGGTACTTGTGTTTCTTGGTTCATAAAGAGAACAAGCTTTAAAAATGCATTTTATGATGGCCTCTTTCAATAAATAATTGCCCTTCCCCTCTTATCAAAGTGAGCATCTTCATTCTCAGGTTAATTAATGTATCATGCTACCTGGCTGCCACCTGGTGCAACAGTGCCAGTGACCCATACAATTGCAGCTCTAGTAAAACACTAACGACCAGGCCACAGGAGGTCTTCATGCTCTGCTGGTTTTGTTGTGTCTTATTGGTCAATTAAATAATCTAAGTCAACATTAAGATGGAGAGTTAATCAACTCATGTTATTCCAGGTGGTTCCAGAGTGAGATATAACCTACAGCTACATCATGTCCATGTAAAACACAATATTATCCTTCTGGTGTGGTAGGTCATCTGATGTTCCTGCTGTCTCTGTGATTCACTCCAGACATAAAGACACAGCCAGAAACAGACACAGCCCATCACCAGCCTGGAGGTTGTGGGCATTGCTAGCTGTGATTGCTAGCTGTGAGTGCCAGCAGAGTTTTCCTCCAGTCCAGTACTAACAGAGGGTTAGGGAGACCTTCTGTTCAGGTGTAGTGAGGGTCAGAACCAACAACAATAAGCTTGGAGTTTTTAGACCGTCTGCCTCACAGCTCTCACTGCAAGATGATACCCTAAGCCTCAAAATTCAGAGGAACTCTCTCCTCCTTCCCTCCCCATGCTCCTCAGGTTCAGATATCAAAAATTGAGTTAATTGTATGAACAAGGTCCCAATGTGCAGAGCTCTAGGCTTTTCAAACATGAAAGGAATTTCCTTATTTTACACAAAAACACGGCAGTCACAAGTTGGCCTGTAGACAGCTGGCTCTATGAGAGGCCATGACCTTTTGGAGCAACAGCACTCCATGTTATTTCTGTTGTGTTCACGCTCTGTCAACTTTTCAGGGGAGAGAAACCTTGTCCTGAAGGAAAATGGAATTGGCTTCTCTAAAAGCAAGATACATTTACATTTACATTTACATTTACGTCATTTAGCAGACGCTCTTATCCAGAGCGACTTACAAATTGATAGCAAGTCTGCCAGGGAAATTCTTCAGAATCTAATGTTTCATCCTGGGACCTCTGTAACTCCAAGCAACCACTGACTTCACTGAAGCAGAGACTATGAGAGAGGAATACGAAGTCAAACCACCTGACTATGTTTTAGATTAGGAAAGTGTTTGGTGGCTGTAAATAAATAAAAGACAGTGGTGTTCTCTTGAAGATTGTTCTGAGACAGAATCAATTGGATAGATATACTGCTATAATGCATCCCCATTCCCCACGTCAGTGTTGTCACTATCTGAAAGTAAAATAAATACGATGTACCTCTACATCGGGAGACAGGGGACCACATTTCCCTCCTATTTCCTATACTAACACCATGATGATTAACAGTACCATTACATATTTTCCTATAAAAGGTTATGATATGCCATAACTTTGCATATTGAATTGTAGTAGGGATGTTCAGAGGGCTGAATAAAATGTTTAGTCCTGTCCTGTGAAGGTCAGAGGGGACCCTTGGATCAAAGCACACATATTGTAAAAGACTCACTTGACTTTGTTGTGTTGTGTGTACAGTAATACCATGACATTTTTGTTGTGGTAACTCCATTCCTCCTGGGGATGAGCAGAGGAGGACAGGTATGTTTCGAGATGTGCTGTATGTGAATTTTTTTCCACAAAGACTTCTGATCAGAGGAATAAAAGCAAAGATTGTCTATTATATTGACAAGATATTTGAGTGAACACTAACAATGAAAATACATGTCCTCAAAGATGGAGGACAGGCGGGAGGAGGCGAGATCAGGTGGGACCATTCTAGCCAATAAGAACGCAGATACGCGTGTGAACAACAGACCATAGAGATAGATATAGGACTCATATTTGTATCTGTGCCACAATAGGCTATCTCCATTTTAAAGTAGTCCATTTTCTTAATTGGCTTATTGCTTCCAACTCATAGGACTCCCAACCCAATTGACTACTTTAAAATGGTGGAAGCCCTCAATGGCAATGTCCATGGTAAAACAGGTTATATCCATGACGAGTCCTCTATCTCTATGACAACAGGCACTTCTCTGATATAAAGTCGTTTTTGGGTAAGTTGCCGAAATGCCACGTGTGTCCACTTATATCAGTGCATTCGTAACAACCTAACCATTACGAAACTTCTATTCGATAAAATAAGCCTCACCTAGCAATTTTATTTTTTGATGACCAAATTCGACACTCTCTCATACACCTCTGTACAAAAACCCTTATTTTCGTGGACAGATTTTGGGCGGAGTAAAATCTCTTACTTCGCCTCTTCCTCTCTGATAAAAGCTATTGTCAGCTAAGCAGGCTAACAACCAGCAGCACAGCACAATCAGCAGTGATTGTCATAGTCACAGAAGAGAACACACTGTTTGGACATGCTGAGGAAGTATTGCAGAATGCAGGATGAGCAAGAGAAAAGGGCTATGTCTGTTAATGTCCCTCACAGACAGACAGATAGAATGTGAAATGTTGTCTGCTTCTCCTTCTGCCAATTATTACCTTTGCACTGACAATCAACGCCACTGTTTCGAATTGAAGTGAGAGGTGGTCTTGTTTGAAAGTAAAATAATAAAATAAAAGTGATAAACATAAGGCGAGTTGAGCGGAAAGCCGTAAGGCACTTCCAGTATGATGGTGGTGACAGCGATCATCATGTGTGTTGTAGTAAGTAGGCATCAGGATTCACACTATACTGTCCTCTGAGTTCGTTACATGACGACTGCTGGTTCCACAGCGTTTAGTTGCATGGAATACACATCAGATACTTTTAAGGTAAAACCATCATCATTGCCTTCATCATTGTGAGTTGTTTTCTGTTATGAGGTAACAATTTAAATGGTTGTTTTGTGTTCAGATAACGTTCATCATGTGTTGGTTTTCTCCAGTTGTGCATGTTTTGTCTCCTGAAGACATCAGTAAAACGAGCAGTATGTCAGGGTTTTACAGTGTGATGATGTTCCCATCCTCTCTCATGCTCTCCTGGCTGCTGCTGGTCTTGGTGGGGCTGCCGTTGTGTGTAGGGGTGGTCAGGGAGCTCAGGGAGGCCTTGCTGTCTGACAGAGAGCTGCTGCTGGGCAGGGACATGCTCTGAGGGAGGGGCCGTTGCCCCAGTGACGAGGACAATGGAGACTCTCTGTGGCTGCCGTTACCGTTGGACACACAGCGATGGGGCAGGTAATGTGGCAGGCTGTCACTCTCAATGATAAGGTCTCCGTCCTCGTCGCTGTCGCCCTCCGCCATGCTGTTACTGTTGCTATGGTGACTGACACTCTGAGAGGCAGGGCTGGGGGCTGAGTCATGGGAGAAGGCGGAGCCTACGGATCCAGAGGAGCTGTTCCCCCCTGCCGAGACCTTGCTTGCCCGGGGCACCACGTTGTTGCGCTGGTTGGCCGGCTTCACCGTCACGATCAGGTTGTGGCTGTTGGCCACCATCATGTCTGTCACCTGGTCCAAAGACTTACCGGCCACGTCAATGCCGTTGACCTCCAGGATCTCATCGTTGACCCCCAGCAGGCCTGTGCTCTCAGCCAGGCCTCCACGCACCAGCCGCGAGATGAAGACACCAGGCACCTTCTCCACACCCTGAGGCGTGACCCGCATGCTCACCCCATCCCGAATATAGAAACCCAGGGGCTTGTTGGTACCGTGCTTATGCAGGCGGACACGCCGGTGTGTCTCGGGCAGGATGTCGACATCGATGATGGAGGAGATCTGGCGGAAGTCCTGGGGAAGGCCAATCATCAGGCCTGGTTTGGTCTTCTGCTGCGCCGGGCGCAACCCTGCCAGACCCTTTTTCCTCCTCTGCAGGGAGTTGGTGGCAAAGACCACAGGCTGATCCACATCTACAGGACAGAGAGAGGCACAGAAAAAAGCCATGTCAGACATAGACATAAAATGACAAGGCAGCATCAGGGTCTCAGTTTGTTCCAAATATGGACCATCAAATACATTTTAGTATCCTCTGAGACAGTAAGGGATGTCACCTTCAAGATGTCACCTTCTCCTGTCAACAGCTAACCTGGGGTTAAGACCTGCGTTAAATCTGGTCAGTTGGAGAGTGAAAGGAGGGGAAACAGCACAGGTTTTAAATCTACTCTAATCTTTTCCAATGCCTCCGTCTGTCTTTCCGTGTGTAAACCGTAAATCCCTAACTTTAAGAGGTGGAGAAAGTTCACCTTTCAACTCAAGAAGGAAGTCTCATTTCCCTACTATATAAATACACCTACTGATATAGAATGCAGTGGTCTCACTTTATCCTGCTGTATGTTTCTTTTGGCTTTTCTCTGGGGGATTCGTTAAGATAAAATGTTATGTCAACCATAGAGGCCCTGTGAAGTTATATACTAATTTCTATGATGTCAACAATCTGACCTGAGATTTTCAAAATCAGTGAGTCTCTATTCCACACTGTTTTCATAGTTACCACTCCCAATGCCCCTTACCCCACTTCTCCTTTTTCACTTCTCCTCCTTTTCTATCTCCATCTCCCTGTCTGTCTGTCTGTCTGTCTGTCTGTCTGTCTGTCTCTCACATCTTGTCTTGCGCTGATTGAGAGCAGAGATTGCTGGGAACAGGAGAACATTACTTCAGAACCTGCCCCAGAGACAGACAGAGACAGACAATCAGAGATGGAGAGACGGAGCATCTGTAAGGACACAGTGAGGATTTCCATAACTCTCTCTCAGCCCCTACTGAGGGGTCAGAGGTTGTGAAACATAATCAGATTGCATACCAGGCAGATTAATCACCGCTTCAGTCCCCACTGTTTACATTAAACAGACCAGACAGCCTAGCTCTATCATCACACCCACCTGACACATTCTCTGGTGTGACAGAAATAAACGAATGTGTTGTTTTTAGTGCTATCTGGCAGGTAGCAGCACGGGGAGGAACCACTCAGGGCTCAGTTCTAATGTGAAGCGACACTTGCTGGGGAGGAGAGAATATTTTAAGTTATTTTTAAACTGCGGAGAAGGATGTGCTGTGTGAGCCTGTTTCTCAGAGAGAGGCAGAGAGACACAGAGGAGAGGACTGGATGTGGTTATGAGGAGCACTGCCTGCTGAGAGGGTGAAACACAGGAAGTCATCAACTCCTTAGTAAGGCCATGGCAAAAGAAAGAGAGCTTTTCCCACACCCTGTTTGGTTATAGCTTTGGGAAATCACTGTATGACTAATGTGCATCATGGAGGATGCAGTGGATATGATCCTCTTGATATCATTCATTGTAAGTAACATTCAACACTGGTAAAAGCACACTTAGCTAGTGGCTAGCAATGCCAATAGGTTTTATGGATGACAACATTAAACAGATTTGACCAAAGCCACAGGCTGTTGTATGGATGGACAAAATGGAGATTTGATGTATATCCAGGCTACACTAGAGGGCATTAGACATAATAAGTGGGTGACAGTCTGGCCAGACTAGTTTTGAAGCCTGACCTCAACACTATGAAGTGAAAACAATAATCTGCTCACAACAGAAAAGCTCTTTCAACATGGAGAATAGACAGAAAACCCAGTGTATTCACTGTATATACAGTATATATGCCAATACTATAAACATTTGGCAGTTATGAAAAGTGTGTGTGGTATAGTTTACATTTCTCTTTATGTTTGTGTTAATAATATACATGTTTGTATGCATTGGTGGGTTTAACTCAAGTGTTTGTTTGTGTAGGTCTGTCTGTTTGTGAGTGTTCCACAGTCCTCACAGAGCTGTAGTCTGCCCTGCCTCCCTCCCTGTCCACCTCCATTAGTCTTACTGTCTGGACCCCCACAGAGAGCAGAGCACCCTCTGTTATTAAACCCACTCAGAGGCTGGAGGAGGCAGGCTGGAGGTAGAGCCCAACCGGAGAGCACGGTGGGGGCGTGACAGCCAGGAACCCAGGAGGGGAGGGGTGGGGGCCATGGTTACAGACCAGGAGGGTTGGGTCTGCTCAATGATCTAGGTGTCAATTAAAACAATGAAAATAAAGAGTACAGGGAGCACTGCAGTACCTTCTGAATGATGCTTCCTCTGCACTGTGCACAATATCCCCACAGAGAGAATGCCAGAGTTCATTACAATGGTCTAACGGCTAACTCACACAGACATGCAGGTTAAGTGAACAGATTATTGAGGGCAGGACCCCAGCTACTGTCTATAGAGGAAAGGGGGAAATGCCTGCTACTAGAAATAACCCATCTGGAGTCAAACTCACGTCTCTACAACATCCAATTTCCCCTTTTTCTAATTGTCAATATCTGCTTCTCTTTCCCACTCTCTCCTTCTCTCCCTGGTGTCTCTGTGGTTGTATTTGTACACAGTGTAAGCATTGCCAGCCCAGGGGTCTGTGTGGTGTATGAGCTCTTCTACTGTGCTGAGCTGTATTATTGACCAACTGGGCTATAATGTGGTTTAATGGTGAGTGAGATCAGAGGCTAATGTGCAGAGTGGCTAGCTACAGAGTTACTGTCTCCCTAGTGTAAATGTCTAAGTGTGTGTGTCTGTGTGTGTGCCTGCATTAGTGCCGATGTAAGAAGGATCCATTGAAACCATCCCTTCACCAGGTCCTGTACCATCTATACTCCCACTCGTCTTACAAAGGAAAGAACAAACACACAAACTGTACACATTTCTAGGTATACCTGTATGTAGAGCCTGTATTGTACACAGACAAACTGGAAAATCTTCGCCCTGTGGTGAGGGGTTGTGGGAGACTCCAACACATTCCAGAACAAACTGCTCTGATCTCCAAGCACAGATGATGAATGCCAAATATTCCCCCTGTGTTTCCATCACTGGATCAAATTAATCAACTACCCGCTTCTCTAGATTATGTGATCTCTGTAAGCTACTGCATTAATCACCTGACTCATGTTATACACTGCATTACGTTACTGCAGCTCAGGAGAGAGTAAATACCTGTTAATAACCAGCGACAGGAGGTCAATTCAGTTCAATTTTTTCTTCGTGATATCCAATTGCGATCTTGTCTCATCACTGCAACTCCCCAACGGGCTCGGGAGAGGCGAAGGTCGAGTCATGCGTCCTCCGAAACATGACCCGCCAAGCCGCACTTCTTAACACCCGCTCGCTTAACCCGGAAGCCAGCTGCACCAATGTGTCGGAGGAAACACTGTTCAACTGACGACCGAAGTCAGCTTGCAGGCGCCAGACCCGCCACAAGGAGTCGCTAGAGCACGATGAGCCAAGTAAAGCCCCCCCGGCCAAACCCTCCCCTAACCCGGAC
This sequence comes from Coregonus clupeaformis, assembly GCF_020615455.1. Lineage (NCBI taxonomy): Eukaryota > Metazoa > Chordata > Actinopteri > Salmoniformes > Salmonidae > Coregonus > Coregonus clupeaformis. Next base: position 32,714,759 of record NC_059210.1, read on the forward strand.
GACACTGGACCAATTGTGTGCCGCCCTATGGGACTCCCGGTCACGTCCGCAACACTGTGATGCAGTGCCTTAGACTTGGGAGGCCCCGGTAATTCAGTTCTGAATAACTGCTGACAACTTACATATTCTTGAGCATGTTGAGTTTAATACAATTATTATTTGCAACAAAGCTGGTATTATAAGGTGAGATTGCTGCATGTGAAAATCAAGAAAAGGTAGTCACTTGATTGAAACACTGAGAAGAAGGGCTGAGGTGGGCAGGGGTCAGCAGCACTGGGCCTTAGGGGAGGACATTGAAGCCAGCAGTGGAGAGATGGGCTTATAGTATTCATGACTCTACCTGAATTGTAAATAACTATAATACAGCTAGTCGTCTGCAGCCTACAGGCATAGACACTGCTGATCCTCTCAGACCTTTTAGACATCTCAAACCTCTCCCACTGGATCCTATAGAAATGCTGCTTTACCACACTTCCCCAAGCCCCTCTCTGACTCTCACACACAGAGGACAAGGAGCAGAGGGGTTGAGAGAGTGGGAGTGTGAGAGACTGAGAGAGAGGGAGATACAGAGAGACAGAGACACAGAGAGACAGAGAGACCCATCAATTTGCCTCCTGCCCTTGTCTAGCCTATAGTGACAGATCCCTCTGTGCTGCCATCCATGCTAACCTTGGAGGGTGTCCCCAGAGAACTCACTGTGTCCCTGTCCTTAGGACCTGGGGAAGGGGGTTGGTCTCCAAGGGAAAGCTACACAGAGAGGTCTGTGTGTATTAAGTATCTATGGGTATGGAGTCAACATCGGTCTCTCTGCTCAGTCATAAGCAGATTTATGCTGCCTCTTTCAAATAAAATAGGGTGAAAAGGGCATTTGAACTGGTTTAGTTTTACTCCATCTTGATACAATGCCTTCTTGTCTATAGTTCAGACAGACATGCTATTGCAGAATATGATAGCTTATTGACAGTGGAGTTACACCTCCGTACTGTGTTATTGCAGTGTAACAGCTTATTGGCTGTGAGTTTGCACTTCATAATGCTGTGTTATTGCAGAGTGGAACAGCTTATTGACTAGCTATACATCACAATGACAGGTTATTACAGAATAACAGATCTCTGTGACTGACTGGCTGGCGGCTGGTGTTGTAAAGCTGCTGAAATCTAGTTACTTATTTCTGACCATATATACAAATGTGATTCATTTTTCTGCAGCACCGTGAGCCTTTTTTCTATTGTTTACGACCAGTTGTCACTATTCTGTATTGAGTGAGAACCCACCACAGCTGGCACAAGTAGTGTTGAGTTTAGCACTATTTTAGTTGTCTGGGTTCCTTTGAGGAAACAGTTAGCTAATTTCACACTCTAATCAGACAGAGAGCAATGGTCCAATGACTTACTAACTGCTCAGTCACATCACATAAATCTGACTGGGAGAGTCCTGCCTTAGGGGCACACATAGGCACTACTACTCCCTCTTACCCTGACAGCAGCCGTGCTGGTGGGTCATTGAGGAGTAGGTTGTTCTTCCTCACCCTCATTGTTCTTGTCTCCTTCATTCTAGATTATGAAAACGATCATCACCATGAACACGGGTCCCACTCTGAGCTCATTGTCCTACCCTGGCTGTCATGCTGGCCCAGGCATGCTTTCACATGAATTATTCCAGAGTGAGCAGGCCAGGCAGTGGAATGGGAAGCCTGGCCTGGCGGCACCAGCACCAGCGAGCCCCTGTCCTCCAGGGTAGGCGGTTTGAGTGATGGACACTTGATGCTGCCAGCAGGAAGCTGATCACAGTACTGTGGAGGCATCTCCTTGGCACCACAGCTCCTGGATCCCCTTACAATGGCTGGCCACTGGCTGCATTGTAGCGCTGCTCCAAGAATAAACTATTCCTGTAGCAACATTCCAACAGCTGAGCTCTGTTGTTCATCAATGTTCAGATAGGATCATTGTCTTTAAAAATGTTCTCCAAATAAAGATCATATATAGGACCCAGGAGTTATTTTGATCCTGTGATCTAACCAGGAAAATCTCTAGTACGTTATTTAGAGTTTTTTTCTGGTCAGTGCCCATATCCACAAAGCATCTCAGAAAAGCTCCTAGGAATCCTGTTAAAACCTGTTTTAAAGCGGCAATCAGCAGTTGAAAAACGTATAAAGTGAACTCCCCGCCCCCGTTTCGGTAAAAAGCTGAGGGATGGCGCTGGAGATGTGCAACCACTCAAATATATAGACAGAGCTATGGATGCAAGGACTGACCATCCATGATATCAACATTATAGTTTCAACCATGTTTTGAGGCTATATAGTGTTTACGTTTACTTGGTTTACAAACATTTGAGTAAAACAAGCTTATATTTTGGGTTCTGATGGGGTATGACATTTCACGAGGCATTTATAAGTTATATTTTTCAAGAATCAATGGGTACATTCTAAAAATGGATGTAGCAACTCCAGATTGCCCCTTTAAAACAAAAGAAACCTCCCAGCTTAGAGAAGGTTTTAGGATGATGTTAAGACACTGCTCAGACTAACTCTGAGCCAGGAGTAAAATCAACTCATAAAAGTTTATCTCGGCTGGTAATCACGACAGTTTGAGGTACCGCAAAGGAAAGATAGTGATGACACTCATTGACATTGTTGCAAATGATTGGGAATAACCAATCGCGATGAGGCATCGCCAGCTATGAAATGTATAGCACGCTTCAGACATGCATAACCTTTTTTTTAAAACCAATTCTGATATTTTGAATAATGTGATAGGCATATGAATAATACAACATAATGGTTGTTAAAAGAGGAATTTTGAAAATATCCACACACTCCCGTCACTCCCGTTTAACAACTCTAAATTGCTTTGGCACAGTAGGCTAGGCATCAAGTCACTTGCCGATAATATTGCATAAAACGTTTGAAAGGTCTATCATCTTTACCAAACACAATCAAAGTTAACGTAGGCCCAAGATGCGTTCAATTGCCCAATTTAGGCATCTTTTTTAACAATGGGATATTGCACTCCAAATGGATAACTTGAAATAACATGATGTAGGTTAATGAAATAATCAAAATAATAATACGTGATTATTTATTAACCTAGTGGTTATAAGTAGCTAGGCATATAATGTCAATTAGGCCTCACGTGAAATCATTGTCACAAGCGAAATAAATACTGTTGCATTTAGGTCTAGATTATTTATGGGTTGATAATATAGAAATATCAAAACATTATTTCAACAACTCCAAAGCAATTGCCTGTCTATGGTGCAGAAACCACTGTCTTGCTGCCTTTTTCTATATCAAGACACCTGCTGGTAACTCTTAACTAGTTAAACTCATGAAGTCTCCTAAATATCGGTCGACTAGGTGGGACTCTTATGACTAAAGAGGCTTCATGCACAGCTTTTATTTTGACCCATATGAGTGGGAGTAAAATGTCTCTATTCTCAGCACTTACAACCCATTTTCTACTCTGAGATGCTTTGTGGATACAGCCCTGGTCATAAGGTAAAGAAAAACTTGCCCTACCCATATAGTGTGACTGACCTCCCCAGCCAAGTTAGTGGATATAGAGTCCATGGGGGGGAGGGGGCTCAAGCCCTGCCATATGGTCACCAATACAACACCCCACTGTTTCCATCACATGTAAACAACAAGAATGGGGATTCGGTTAAACTTCCCTCTGCCATCTACAAAGGAGCCTCAGCATAGCCTAAGTAAACTAATACAGACAGACAACACAGTATCAACACACAAAAACACACTTCTATTCTGATCGAAAGACACTGGATGACAACATAGTGTGTTAGTGGAGCAGCAGATCAGATCAGCAACCACGTGCTGCACGGGTCAGCAATAGGCCACGTACCTGTGTGTGTATGTATGTGTGTACGGATCCGTGGGACGTAACTAATGGGGCTTGTCTTGGATTACCCTTTAAGGTTGAGTGCAGCTCTAATCCCATCTCCGGATTATTACTGAGGCACAGACACGTGAGGGGGACCCTCTCCCTACACCACAAACACCGCTCTCTATATAAACCCCTCTACTCTATATCCTCCCCACCCCCACGGGACTAACCCCGATCACACTATAAACCTCTGAAAGCTGGAGGATGGAGAGCTATAGCTTTCACAATACAGGCTCAAACACGGCATCATTAATAGACCTGAACTTCCTCTCCCCCCTCTGTTTGGGAACAGGTAAACAGAAGTTTACATTTGAAACTTCTCATTAGTTCCATGTTCCTTTGTCATTTTGGCAGCATTCTATTCTTCTCTTCTGTACCACCTGCTGCCTATTCCCTTATAGTCTGCTGTTCATGTGTATGTGACTGTGTAAACACTGAGCTGGATCATAAAAGAAGTATGTTACCATCAGTATGTGCTGAGTCATCCTCATGGTAGGCGTACTGTAGTGTAAATACGTACACATTCCATTCATAATCCAAAAATGGACTGTAGACAGCTGCCAATACCAGCAAGCATTCTTAAAACCCTAAAACAATGTCCACACCTTCTCTCTGAACTCAGCAGGCAGCACGCTCAGACTCACGACTGTCCCTTCAAAGGCCTTCAAAGGCCTCTAGCCTCTGTTTCTATTTGTGGGTGCTCTGTTTTTATCCATCCATACTGCTAGTCTCTGGAAAGACAAACACATCTGAAAAGGACTGTCCCGCTATACAGTACCAGTCAAAAGTTTGGACACACCTACTCATTCCAGGGTTTTTCTTTATTTGGACTATTTTCTACATTGTAGAATAATAGTGAAGACATCAAAACTATGAAATAACACATATGGAATCATGTAGTAACCCAAAAAGTGTTAAACAAATTAAAATATATTTTATATTTGAGATTCTTCAAATAGCCACCATTTGCCTTGATGACAGCTTTGCACACTCTTGGCATTCTCTCAACAACTGCTCAGCATATGTGGGAACTCCTTCATCCTTGTGGTCCTCTGTAGCTCAATTGGTAGAGCATGGCGCTTGTAACGCCAGGGTAGTGGGTTCGATCCCCGGGACCACCCATACGTAAAAATGTATGCACACATGACTGTAAGTCGCTTTGGATAAAAGCGTCTGCTAAATGGCATATTATTATTATTATTATAAGACTGTTGGAAAAGCATTCCAGGTGAAGTTGGTTGAGAGAATGCCAAGAGTGTGCAAAGCTGTCAATGTAGAACATAGTCGAAATAAAGAAAAACCCTGGAATGAGTAGGTGTGTCCAAACTTTTGACTGGTACTGTATATGTGATGCTCAGTGAACCACTGGCGCTTAGATTTAAGGTCGGATCACAAACCACTGAAATAAGACACCAAAAACAGTAATGCTTTATGTGGAAGGAAGGAATTTCATCTTGTAAATCTGAGTGGGAAACTGGAAATTGAAAACTCTATTTTACACTACAAAGTGGTTTACAGTTGCTCCATTGTTAATGTTATGATGAACTTGGTAACTGCACCTCTATATCAACTAGTCAATACTGCCCAGGCAACCGGTCAATAGCCCTGGGTCATACTGCCCTGTATTCACACCGCTGACAACCTATTGACCCTCAGTGGCATTGGGCATCTACCCACCCACCATGCCAACCTGTGGTTGGTAACATCCTGTTCCCACGCCTCCAGTGGACCCGCTGCATGCCAGTACATTCCTGCCACTGCCTCCACTCCTTCCCCAGCCTCTAGAGACACAAAAATGTAACAAACAAGCAACGCACCAGGCTGGCTGTTTCACAGAAACAAGAAATCACAGCAGCTCTCAGAACTCTAAGAGGCTGAAAGACATGGAGAAAGACTTGGCTAGAGAAGACATTCAGAGGCTGCCCTAAGTAACAGTGGGTGATCTGTGCAGGTGTTTTGTCTTCTGATCTGATATGACATGCAAAACCCAGCTCAGGCACATAACAGAGAACCCTGCTCAGGCACATAACAGAGAACCCTGCTCAGGCACATAACAGAGAACCCTGCCCAGGCACATAACAGAGAACCCTGCCCAGGCACATAACAGAGAACCCTGCCCAGGTACATAACAGAGAACCCTGCCCAGGTACATAACAGAGAACCCTGCCCAGGTACATAACAGAGAACCCTGCCCAGGTACATAACAGAGAACCCTGCCTAGGTACATAACAGAGAACCCTGCCCAGGTACATAACAGAGAACCCTGCCCAGGTACATAACAGAGAACCCTGCCCAGGTACATAACAGAGAACCCTGCCCAGGTACATAACAGAGAACCCTGCCCAGGTACATAACAGAGAACCCTGCCCAGGTACATAACAGAGAACCCTGCCCAGGTACATGTTCCTAGCAGTACTCAGACTCTGCCTACTTTCCTCATTCCTTTCTCTCTCGCTACTCTGCTTTTTCTTTCTCCTTTACTTCTGCTATCATCCAATCTCCAAACCTATGAATATTTGATTTCACTCTGTCTGTAACGACAGTGGAGATGCTATCATCCAATTTAGTGTGTAAAGACACAGCAGGATTGGGGGAATGTCTCCTACAGCCACATCATAAATACGTTCGCTCTCGGTCTTCCTCCCAGTCCTATACATAACTCAAATGCATTCCTAGGCCCATACAAACACACACACACACACACACACACACACACACACACACATACACAACGATATACTCAAAGTACACTCACACACAAAAACAAACACATACACACACACAGAGTGCCTCCTTGGGGTATTGAGCAGCTGATGCAGCCTCAGTTGAGCGTGTGCTGGGTGAACATAAGGGAATCTCTCCTACTCTGCTAAAAACAGCAGCACAGCCATTGGGCTTTGCATCAGCACGCCGACCCACAGTAACACCTCTGATACACTACCTAAAGCACTCCTGCATGACTACATTGGAGAACAGTTTGAATGTGCAAATTGTTTTGAATTTGGTAGCAGTGTGTGGTTGTGTTTGTGCATGTGCGGGTATGGGAGATGGGGGGTTGACTTTCAATGTTAGCTAGAGGAGATTTTCCTGGAGGTGTCTTCAGGGCCCTCTCTGGAGAGAGTGCGCAGAGAAAATAAAACCCTTTCTTCCCTCTTTGTATCTCTATCTCCCTTTTTCCTGCGTACTCTCAGTCTTTCTTCCGATGTGAATTAGCCAAATAAGCCCCAGCTTGTAAAGCAGTCTGCTTAAATAAATCTTCAATGAAGTAGATTTAGCAACCACAAAAAATATATTACTTTCACTAATCCATGCTTTTCGGACTGCCAGCTATTGCCCAGCTAATTCCATAGACCTTTGCTACTGGCCTCTTATGACTGTACCGGGAGATTGAGGAGGGACATGGTAGCTAGCTAGTTGAGAATGGCAATGGCAAGGATGGGCTAGTGGGCTCACTAGGCTGACAGACACCATAGGTGTTTTGTGCTAGGATTCTGGGTGAGAATGGAGGCGAGCGCTGCATCCCATCTGCTATAGAATCACATTAGCCAGCCTCTCAATGGCCACACTGTGAGATGAGCTCATGCTAAAAGCCCCATCAATCTCATCAATGTTTCAGTGGACCAGCACTCTGTGACATAAATGTCCCACAGAGGGAGAGTGGAGGAGGGAGGATCTGGTCAGACACGTTAAATGGCTCCACCAGCACAATATGTCCATCATGCCAGTAATGTGTCAATAGACCAATGCTCTGTCATGTAGCAGCCTCTGGGGGGCAGGTTATATAAGAGTAAATCCCTGGAAAGCACCTTATTGGGCTTTCCATAGCCAGACTGGCCAGTTGTGCTAGTCAGAGCGATTGACCAGTTTCCGAGGCGTGGTCCTAGACCAGTATCACGACTACTTACGGTCTGTTAGTATCACTACAACCTTTATATTAAGATGACCACTGACAGAGACTCCACCCCATGTTGACTCTCACCATCTGATTTGATTGTCCATAGTCCTCTGAGATTATTATTCAAATATGCCATGTGTACTGTACTGTATGGCAAGGATCAATGGTCTCTAGAGATGAAGGAAGAGAGAGTAAGAGTTGAGGGAAATGTGGTTGACTGAATAATGGCAGTCAAGAGCAGTTAAAGTGAATGAAGAGCAATGCTCTACTGATTTGCTACTTATTTGCTCTCACTTGAAAACAAATGACAAATATGAAAATATGAAAAGCCATTACTATGGAAAAATGACATTCCTTCCATTGTGAAGATGAAGCTGTAATCACGTAGCGCCAGGCCCTGCTTGGGTACGTCTGTCACTGACATCGATAAGCCCTCTCTGGAAATGTGCATTTCTGTTCCCCTCATGTTTTTTTAAAATATATCCTCTGAGAAAGCCAAAGCTAACAGATATTGGCCAATGCTAGAGAGAGCAGGGAAAGAGAGAGGAGAGAGAGAGAGAGAGAAAAAAAAAGAAGAGAAAAATAGAGAAAAAGAGAGAAAAAGATCTGAGATTGAAGACCAGGGGCTAATCTGCTTTCTTATTCTCCTTTAAATAGAAAATGAGTATACTTCCAGGCAGTGGTGTAAAGTACTTAAGTAAAAATATTTGAAAATACTACTTAAGTAGTTTTTTTGGGTATCTGTACTTTATTATTTATATTTTTGACAACTTTTACTTCACTACATTCCTAAAGAAAATTATGTACTTTTTACTCCATACATTTTCCCTGTGAGTGTTGGAGCGTCCCCCTGTCTATCCGTAAATTAAAAAAACAAGAAAATGGTGCCGTCTGGTTTGCTTAATATAAGGAATTTTAAATTATTTATACTTTTACTTTTGATACTTAAGTATATTTAAAACCAAATACTTTTAGACTTTTACTCAAGTAGGATTTTACTGGGTGACTTTCACTTTTACTTGAGTAATTTTCTATTAAAGTATCTTTACTTTTACTCAAGTATGACAATTGGGTACTTTTTCCACCACTGCTTCCAGGTGTAACTCATGAAGATTTCACTACCCACGTATTACACTCTTCAAAGGGAGGGAAAAAAACACTAGCACAAACATATTTCCTGTTACCATACGGTTAGTAAGTGGAACTATAGCCACATACTTAGCCCATTTAAAGCCTGACAGGTGTTCAGCTGTTCAGGGCTCTAAAGAGCACCCCCCATGAGAACTGGAAGTAGCTCTGTTGTCAGTCGGTGGCAGCAAAACAGAACAACTCCCGCTGAGTGAACAAATAGAGCTCAAAGATTCTGATTGCGTTTGAATCCAGAGCCATTCAAATTAATGATCAGAGCGTTGTCTGTAAAGCAAGGAGGCTTTTTCAGCTAATTAGTAATTAGCATGTGTGCTGGATCTCCTGGAGCATACACGGATGCTGGCTTCCTGTTTATACAGTGCCATGAAAAAGTATTTGCCCCTTTCTGATTTTCTCAATTTTTGCATATTTTTAATACTGAATGTTATCAGATCTTCAACCAAAACCTAATATTAGATAAAGGGAACCTGAGTAAAAATAAATAAGATACTCATTTTATTTATTTAACTAAAGTTATGCAACACCCAATTCCCCTGTGTGAAAAAGAATTGCCTCCTTACACATGGAATAGCCTTCATTTCTCAGAACAAGAATAGACTGACGAGTTTCAGAAGAAAGTTATTTGTTTCTGGCTATTTTGAGCCAGTAATCGAACCCACAATTGCTGATGCTCCAGATACTCAACTAGTCTCAAGAAGGCCAGTTTTATTGCTTCTTTAATCAGCACAACAGTTTTCAGCTGTGCTAACATAATTGCAAAATAGTTTTATAATGATCAATTAGCCTTTTAAAATTATAAACTTGGATTAGCAAACACAACGTGCCACTGGAACACAGGACTGATGGTTGCTGATAATGGGCCTCTGTACGCCTATGTAGACATTCCATTAAAAATCAGCCATTTCCACTACAATAGCCATTTACAACATTAACAATGTCTACACTGTACTTCTGATCAATTTGATGTTATTTGAAATGGACAAAAAATGGCTTTTCTTTCAAAAACAAGGACATTTCTAAGTGACCCCAAACTTTTGAACGGTAGTGTACGTGAGAATCTGATCAACAACTACAGGAAGCGTTTGGTTGGAGTCATTGCAGCTAAAAGGTGGCACAACCAGTTCTTGAGTGTAAGGGGGCAAATACTTTTTCAAAGCACTGTATACAGAAATACAGAAAAACATTCACTGTGCAAGCTACGGCTTTGTTATTCAACTAGGCCTTTCTTCCACACATATTAGCCTGGACAATAGAATAGTCAAAATTCACCCAAGGCAGAAAAATGGCAATAGAACGTTGGCTAAGCTGGAACACTAGTGCGAGCCCATTGCAAATTAATTGAATCGAACGTTCGCAGAGCCTCTTCTGGCTGGAGTAATGCTTAGAATTCCATTTCGCCTAAATGGCACAAGAAAATGTATCCCTTTTTATTTTACCACTGCAATCTGTTCTTAGGACGAAACTGGAAAAAAACTACTTGTGTAGAAAGTAAACATCCGCACCTTGATGGTGTCAACTGTGCTTATGTCTGCGTAATGAGAAAGTAGGGAAAAAAACGAAAACTTCAGACTATTTCTGGTCTAGTGATGGATGACAACCGAGCTCGCTGCCCAGACTTACATAATTACAAAGAGGACATTCTCCTGATTAAAATGGTGTCCGACTTGAAAAAATCAAAATATACACATTGCGAGATATTTGGCGAAATAGACCGGCATGCCTCTCCATAGGAAAACAATGGGGGGAGCTCAGCGTTCCAAGGGCAAAAAGTATTTTGGGGATAGCATTTGATGACAACCGAGCTCGCTGCCCAGACGTACATAATTAGAAAGAGGACATTCTCATGATTAAAATGCTGTCCGACTTGAAAAAATCAAAATATACACATTGCGAGATATTTGGCAAAATAGACAGACATACCTATATTTCCTCTATAGGAAACAATGGGACGACCTCAGAGTTCCATGAGTAATTTTTTGTTGTTGTTAACGTTTTAACTACCAGCAATTGCTTCAATGTGGGCAGGTCTCATTGCCAACACTAGCGAAGCAGGCATTGTGACGTAGAACAATAGGCTGGGAATAGAACGTTCGGAAGGCGAGTTGGTGCCACGGTGCTCAATAGAACTAATAGGAGCTAGCAGGGTGAAAAATTCCCTAAAACAAGGCCTGTTTTTTTGTGATTACTTCAAAACTACGGCAAGCAGCTGGGAAATATGGTAATATTATGAAACTGGGCTCCATGGCGGATGCTATGAACTAGTTTCTGGCTCTCACAGACCTGTAACTTCTTCTTTAAGAGGCTCCTCTGTCCTCCACTTGTTACCTGTATTAATGGCACCTGTTTGAACTTGTTATCAGTATAAAAGACACCTGTCCACAACCTCAAACAGTCACACTCCAAACTCCACTATGGCCAAGACCAAAGAGCTGTCAAAGGACACCAGAAACAAAATTGTAGACCTGCACCAGGCTGGGAAGACTGAATCTGCAATAGGTAAGCAGCTTGGTTTGAAGAAATCAACTGTGTGAGCAATTATTAGGAAATGGAGACATTCAAGACCACTGATAATCTCCCTCGATCTGGGGCTCCACGCAAGATCTAACCCCGTGGGGTCAAAATGATCACAAGAACGGTGACCAAAAATCCCAGAACCACACAGAGGGACCTAGTGAATGACCTGCAGAGAGCTGGGACCAAAGTAACAAAGCCTACCATCAGTAACACACTACGCCGCCAGGGACTCAAATCCTGCAGTGCAAGACGTGTCCCCCTGCTTAAGCCAGTACATGTCCAGGCCCGTCTGAAGTTTGCTAGAGTGCATTTGGATGATCCAGAAGAGGATTGGGAGAAAGTCATCATGCTTTGGGGCTGTTTTTCTGCAAAGGGACCAGGACGACTGATCCGTGTAAAGGAAAAAAATGAATGGGGCCATGTATCGTGAGATTTTGAGTGAAAACCTCCTTCCATCAGCAAGGGCATTGAAGATGAAACGTGGCTGGGTCTTTCAGCATGACAATGATCCCAAACACACCGCCCGGGCAACGAAGGAGTGGCTTCGTAAGAAGCATTTCAAGGTCCTGGAGTGGCCTAGCCAGTCTCCAGATCTCAACCCCATAGAAAGTCTTTGGAGGGAGTTGAAAGTCCGTGTTGCCCAGCGACAGCCCCAAAACATCACTGCTCTAGAGGAGATCTGCATGGAGGAATGGGCCAAAATACCAGCAACAGTGTGTGAATACCTTGTGAAGACTTACAGAAAACGTTTGACCTGTGTCATTGCCAACAAAGGGTATATAACAAAGTATTGAGAAACTTTTGTTATTGACCAAATACTTATTTTTCCACCATAATTTGCAAATAAATTCATTAAAAATCCTACAATGTGATTTTCTGGATTTTTTTTCTCATTTTGTCTGTCATAGTTGACGTGTACCTATGATGAAAATTACAGGCCTCTCTCATCTTTTTAAGTGGGAGAACTTGCACAATTGGTGGCTGACTAAATACTTTTTTTCCCCCACTGTAGGTACACTTCAGCTGTGAGAGACGGAATCTAAAACAAAAATCCAGAAAATCACATTGTATGATTTTTAAGTAATTAATTTGCATTTTATTGCATGACATAAGTATTTGATCACCTACCAACCAGTAAGAATTCCGGCTCTCACAGACCTGTTAGTTTTTCTTTAAGAAGCCCTCCTGTTCTCCACTCATTACCTGTATTAACTGCACCTGTTTGAACTCGTTACCTGTATAAAAGACACCTGTCCACACACTCAATCAAACAGACTCCAACCTCTCCACAATGGCCAAGACCAGAGAGCTGTGTAAGGACATCAGGGATAAAATTGTAGACCTGCACAAGGCTGGGATGGGCTACAGGACAATAGGCAAGCAGCTTTGTGAGAAGGCAACAACTGTTGGCGCAATTATTAGAAAATGGAAGAAGTTCAAGATGACGGTCAATCACCCTCGGTCTGGGGCTCCATGCAAGATCTCACCTCGTGGGGTATCAATGATCATGAGGAAGGTGAGGGATCAGCCCAGAACTACACGGCAGGACCTGGTCAATGACCTGAAGAGAGCTGGGACCACAGTCTCAAAGAAAACCATTAGTAACACACTACGCCGTCATGGATTAAAATCCTGCAGCGCATGCAAGGTCCCCCTGCTCAAGCCAGCGCATGTCCAGGCCCGTCTGAAGTTTGCCAATGACCATCTGGATGATCCAGAGGATGAATGGGAGAAGGTCATGTGGTCTGATGAGACAAAAATAGAGCTTTTTGTTCTAAACTCCACTCGCCGTGTTTGGAGGAAGAAGAAGGATGAGTACAACCCCAAGAACACCATCCCAACCGTGAAGCATGGAGGTGGAAACATCATTCTTTGGGGATGCTTTTCTGCAAAGGGGACAGGACGACTGCACCGTATTGAGGGGAGGATGGATGGGGCCATGTATCGCGAGATCTTGGCCAACAACCTTCTTCCCTCAGTAAGAGCAGTGAAGATGGGTCGTGGCTGGGTCTTCCAGCATGACAACGACCTGAAACACACAGCCAGGGCAACTAAGGAGTGGCTCCGTAAGAAGCATCTCAAGGTCCTGGAGTGGCCTAGCCAGTCTCCAGACCTGAACCCAATAGAAAATCTTTGGAGGGAGCTGAAAGTCTGTATTGCCCAGAGACAGCACCAAAACCTGAAGGATCTGGAGAAGGTCTGTATGAAGGAGTGGGCCAAAATCCCTGCTGCAGTGTGTGCAAACCTGGTCAAGACCTACAGGAAACGTATGATCTCTGTAATTGCAAACAAAGGTTTCTGTACCAAATATTAAGTTCTGCTTTTCTGATGTATCAAATACTTATGTCATGCAATAAAATGCAAATTAATTACTTAAAAATCATACAATGTGATTTTCTGGATTTTTGTTTTAGATTCCGTCTCTCACAGTTGAAGTGTACCTATGATACAAATATACAGACCTCTACATGCTTTGTAAATAGGAAAACCTGCAAAATTGGCAGTGTATCAAATACTTGTTCTCCCCACTGTATACTGCATATGCTGTAGATGAGCACAGGTAGAAAACAGTGAGATGGATTGGAAAAAGATCACATTACTATGAACTTCCTCTAGCAGTCTCTTTCTGTCCTTCACTTTCTATTTCTGTTTCAATTTCTCACTTTAATCTCCATCTCTTCACGTCTGGGTTTCTCTCTTGAAGCCTTCTTCCAGGACCACAAGGGAGACTAGATCTCATTAACTGCATTCTTTGCTCTCCTGGTCTGTGTTGAATGCAAGGCGCCCTCTGAGCTTCACTCTCCCAGCCGCCAACCCCCCAAACCCCCTACCTCTCACTGTACCTCACAAATGGATTTACTATTGCGCTTCCCTTAAATCTACTATTGCAGCCTCTGTCACTCTATACATCCACCCTAGTCTCTCTCCATCCAGTGTTATTGAGCCCAGTTCCATCGCCACCCGTGTTGACCTAATCTCAGGCCCCAGCAGGGCACTGTGCTCCCCAGCCATGACAGGCAGAGCAGGGCCTGGTGCTGATACAGCAGGAGTCACTCCCTCAGAGAGCCATGGATAGAGAGGCATTAAGCTGCACTGTCTATCTCTATTCTGACTGACATATAGCACACTATCTAATTGCTCCTGTAAGTCGCTCTGGATAAGAGCGTCTGCTAAATGACTAAAATGTAAAATGTAAATGTAAACCATTAGAGCTTCAGCAACCACACAGAGGGAGGTTGAACTACAGGGCACATCTCCTCTCAACTCTATATACACAGCTGAGCACATATTTGGATCCCTATCAGCTTTTGCAGAAGCAGCAGCTATTCTTCCTGGGGTCCACAGAAAACACAAAAAATGACAAGTAACAAAACACTGATACACAAGAACAGTCACACAAATTTTAAATACAACAATATACAAACAATACATCAAAAAAAATGTGTATGTAACATACTGACCACACCGCTCACGTTACATGCGCGAACGTTGCAAAATAAATGTACACATACATGTTATTCAATCATTTCATCCAAACTGCTTGAGCGTCTGCGTAGCCAGGCGCTAAATTTGAAGCTTGACACACTGCAAGTCCCGCTTCTCCCATCTCCTCATTGGTTTTTAGGAGCATAAGTTGGTTGCCAACTGTCATATAAAGTCAGAAGAAGAAGACTGAAGGAGGAGAGATTACTAGAAACTAACTAGGTTTCCCATTTTATCTGTGGATTAATTGTCGGAGTAGAGGACCTTGTGCATTTCAGGTAAAATAACAACCCACTGTTTATATCCCAGGACAAATTAGCTAGCAACAGCAAGCTAGCTAACTGGCCATGAGTGTTTCATGCATTTCAACCTGTCCCCAAATTAATATAGTTGGTTCAGAGTTTGTTTTGATATTTCAACATGCGGGTCCTGGTCGCGTCTGGTGTGGATGGACAAAATCAACATGCGCGCAATGGCGCACGCACATGCCCAGTCTAGTCAGCATGTTAGAGTGTGTCTGTGTGTGCATGTGGTTGTGTGTGTGTCCTCTCACAGTCCCCGCCGTTCCAAGAGATGTTGTTTAATCCATTTTTTAAAGGTAATTTTGCTGTTTGCGTGAGTAATTGGAGATTGCAATCATTGCTCTGAATAATACTGTGTGTTGCTGTGAATTTGTTTTGGACGGGGACTGTGAAAAGACCCTGGTGACATGTCTTTTGGGGTATGTATGGGTGTCTGAGCTGAATGTTATTTGATTATGCTGTCACAACTTCCGCCGAGGCTGCCTCCCCTCCTTGTTCAGGCAGGTTTCGGCGTTCGTCGTCACCGGCTAACTAGCTGCTGCCGATCCATTTATCATCACTCCACTTGTCTTGTCTAATTAATCACACACACCTGGTCCTTATCCCCAATTAGTCATTGTATAAGTGTTCCCTCTGCTTCCTTGTCTGTGTGGGTGATTGTTTGTTGTGAGCTGTGTGTAGCTCGGTTGAGCTACCCTTACCTTGTTGATGCCAGGGTAGTATTTTCCCCTGTGCCTGAGTGTTGTTGTCGCATGCTTGCGCAACTGTTTATCGACGGAATAAACTCTTTTGATGCGTATTACTCTCCTGCGCCTGACTCCTTCTATCACACATGTAGACAATCTGGAATTTATCACAATAATATTTATCATAAAAGCTAGAAGAGAAGCAATTAATCTTTCATCAACCCTCATCCAGGAAAGACTGGCATGCATGTTGTTGATGTTAGTTCTGTATGTGCAGTTGAGCCAGCTGCAGCTTTGATAGGTCTTTCTTTGCTGCACTTGACCATATTACCGGACAGTAATCAAGATGGGACAATACCAGAGCCTGAACAACTAGTATAGTTGATTTTTGTGTAAAAAAAAACATATATAAGATCAGTTTATTATTAATCACCCATTCTGATACTGCAACTCCTTATTTAGAATTTCAGTGAGCTCACTGGCTTTGGTTGCTGACATGTAGAGTGTGGAATGATCTGCAGGCAAGTCATTCCAGCTCCGTGTAAGATCAGTGGCAAATAATTTGTAAAAATTGAGAAAGGTAAAGGCCCAAGGCAACTGCCCTGAGGGACACCGCACTGTACATATCTGATATTAGAGAAGCATCCATTGAAGAACACTCTCTGGGTTCTATTGGATAAATACAACTCTTCAACCATGTGATGGCAGGTGACATAAAGTCATAGCAAGCAAGTTTCTTCAATGACAATTTATGATCAATAATATCAAAGGCTGCACTGAAATCTAACAATACAGCTCCAACTATCATATTATTATCAATTTATTTTAACCAATCATCAGTCATCTGAGTCAGTGCAGTACAAGGTGAGTGCCCTTTTCTATATACAGTGGGGGAAAAAAGTATTTAGTCAGCCACCAATTGTGCAAGTTCTCCCACTTAAAAATATGAGAGAGGCCTGTAATTTTCATCATAGGTACACGTCAACTATGACAGACAAAATCACATTGTAGGATTTTTTATGAATTTATTTGCAAATTATGGTGGAAAATAAGTATTTGGTCAATAACAAAAGTTTCTCAATACTTTGTTATATACCCTTTGTTGGCAATGACACAGGTCAAACGTTTTCTGTAAGTCTTCACAAGGTATTCACACACTGTTGCTGGTATTTTGGCCCATTCCTCCATGCAGATCTCCTCTAGAGTAGTGATGTTTTGGGGCTGTCGCTGGGCAACACGGACTTTCAACTCCCTCCAAAGACTTTCTATGGGGTTGAGATCTGGAGACTGGCTAGGCCACTCCAGGACCTTGAAATGCTTCTTACGAAGCCACTCCTTCGTTGCCCGGGCGGTGTGTTTGGGATCATTGTCATGCTGAAAGACCCAGCCACGTTTCATCTTCAATGCCCTTGCTGATGGAAGGAGGTTTTCACTCAAAATCTCACGGTACATGGCCCCATTCATTTTTTCCTTTACACGGATCAGTCGTCCTGGTCCCTTTGCAGAAAAACAGCCCCAAAGCATGATGTTTCCTCCCCCATGCTTTACAGTAGGTATGGTGTTCTTTGGATTCAACTCAGCATTCTTTGTCCTCCAAACACGACGAGTTGAGTTTTTACCAAAAAGTTATATTTTGGTTTCATCTGACCATATGACATTCTCCCAATCCTCTTCTGGATCATCCAAATGCACTCTAGCAAACTTCAGACGGGCCTGGACATGTACTGGCTTAAGCAGGGGGACACGTCTGGCACTGCAGGATTTGAGTCCCTGGCGGCGTAGTGTGTTACTGATGGTAGGCTTTGTTACTTTGGTCCCAGCTCTCTGCAGGTCATTCACTAGGTCCCCCGTGTGGTTCTGGGATTTTTGCTCACCGTTCTTGTGATCATTTTGACCCCACGGGGTGAGATCTTGCGTGGAGCCCCAGATCGAGGGAGATTTTCAGTGGTCTTGTATGTCTTCCATTTCCTAATAATTGCTCCCACAGTTGATTTCTTCAAACCAAGCTGCTTACCTATTGCAGATTCAGTCTTCCCAGCCTGGTGCAGGTCTACAATTTTGTTTCTGGTGTCCTTTGACAGCTCTTTGGTCTTGGCCATAGTGGAGTTTGGAGTGTGACTGTTTGAGGTTGTGGACAGGTGTCTTTTATACTGATAACAAGTTCAAACAGGTGCCATTAATACAGGTAACGAGTGGAGGACAGAGGAGCCTCTTAAAGAAGAAGTTACAGGTCTGTGAGAGCCAGAAATCTTGCTTGTTTGTAGGTGACCAAATACTTATTTTCCACCATAATTTGCAAATAAATTCATTAAAAATCCTACAATGTGATATTCTGGAGAAAAAAATTCACAATTTGTCTGTCATAGTTGACGTGTACCTATGATGAAAATTACAGGCCTCTCATCTTTTTAAGTGGGAGAACTTGCACAATTGGTGGCTGACTAAATACTTTTTCCCCCACTGTATATGCTGAAAGTCACTAGTTAACTTGTTCTCTGAAAAATAGCATTGTATGTAGTCAAACACAATTCTCTCCATCAGTTTACTAAGAACAGGCAGCAAACTGATTGGGCGGCTGTTAGAGCCAGCAAAGGGTGCTTTACTATTTTTAGGCAGTGGAATTACTTTAGCTTCCTTTCACGCCTGTGGACACACACTCGTTTAGGCTTTGTTTAAATATTTAGCAAATAGAGGTGGCAATACAGTCTGCTACCATTCTCATTAGTTTCCCATTAAGGTTGACTATACCTGGTGGCTTATCAATATTGATGGATACAATCGTTTTTCCACCTCTCTCACACTAACTTGAACGAATTCAAAACAGCAATCCTTCTTTTTCATAATTAGATATTTTATAGAAATGTTGTCATTTAACTTTTGAGTTTTTCCACTTTACTAGTGAAATAGTCATTGAAATTACTGGCAATATCGAAAGGTTTTGTTATAAATGACCCATCAACTTCAATGAATGATGTAGATGAATTGGGGTTTCTGTCCATGATATCATTTAAGGTACTCCAAAGCTCTTTTCCATTGTGTTTTGTCATTTATCTCGGTTTGGTAATATAATTTATTCTTCTTTTTGTTAAGTTTAGTCACAAAATAGAGATGGTTAACTAAAATCCCCAATACCCATCTATCCCCACTGACCTGGATAACATTGTGAGCCTGACGGATAATTATGTAAAGTGCTAATTGAGTCATGGATCCCCTTCCTGTAGCAATCAAACAATTCAGCTGGACTTGGCTAACAAAGAAGTATAATAATGGGAATTTAATTTAAGCTAATTTTTTGGTTACAAACAGGATGGGATTCTAAAACTGGGAACAATAGCAGCCATTCTCCTCTGTCCAGATTAACATTTCCAATTGAATTAAGCAAACAAACAAAACAATAAAACAACAGAACATAGAAAGACTTGACTATAAACAATAGGGGAGCAACTTTTAAGAGCATTAGTGGTACATTTCCGGAATACTGCACTACAGAATTGGTTTTGATCAAACTCTCTGACCGTGATGGGGCATTAGGGATGGAGGAATTGAGAGGGAGATAAAGAGATAGAGAGAGAGAGAGAGAGAGCGCGAGAGAGACAGACAGACAGACAGACAGACAGACAGAGAGAGAGGGGAGAGAGGTGATTAAGAGGGACAGAGAGCTTGTGGTGGGGAAGAGAGGGGAACGTCCGAGGTATAGTGTGTGTGTGTGTGTGTGTGTGTGTGTGTGTGTAAGTAAGGCTGGGAGTGAGATAAGGGAGAGGAGCCAGCCCCAGCCTCAGCTCCGACCCCAGGTCCAGCCCCTATACCCAGCCCCAGCTCCAGTCCTTAGCCTTAGCCTTAGCGTCAACCCCAGCTCCATCTCCTCTCAGCGCTCTGCCTTTGCATTCCTGAGGACTGGCACAGCGCCAGACAGTCCTACCCACAGAGGCAGGCCAGAATGGCAACAATGAGCAGAGCCCCAGATACTCATCCCCTCACAATACAAACAACGTCATCACCATCGCCACACTGACTGACTATCATACCTCCACTATCAGTCAAAGTAAGAAACACAGCTGTCAACAGCATTACAATAGAGCCACTATCACTAATGATTACACAATAACATAAGACATAACACAGTATTTAGTCATGAACAAACACTACAGTACACTATAATTTTCTGCTAGCTCACCTCGAAGTTCATTTTCATGATCTACAACTGAAACTTAAAAACACACCAAGAACAGTGTCAATAACAAAGAAGCATCAACAGTGACAAGCCCACTTCAACACAACAGTCAACAGGCTTTGGAGCAAGAATACAGGGACTCCAACTGCAATAAGGTCAACATCAATAGCAGAGCTTTAACCAACAATGTAAGCTAACAATTAGGTTTCTTTTATAAATAAGTATTCTCTCCTCTCCCCCATCCCATCCCTCTCTCCATGCTGCAGCCTCACCTCTCTTCTGGATGATGATCCTGAGCAGTGGATTGGCTGAGGAGAGGGCTTTGTAGAAGTTGTCATCATTGTTGATTGGCAGCAGGTCACCCTGGATGTCAGCGTATCCCAGCAGCACTTCCACACCGGGGATGTGGTGAACGGTCTGCAGCAGCCGGTAAAACTCCTGAAAGCCACCGGTGCCCCTCTTCTTCAAAGCGAAACGTCTGTACTCCGCCTCAAACTGGAGAACAAAGGTCAGAGAATATCGTGTCACGAAAGCAATAAATCAAACTCATGAAGAATGGTGCATCATGACATACATTTTACAACAAACCACAGACAATTGATCCAGACTCCAAAATAAGCCTCAGCCATGACACTGCCATTCACTGCTAACCCAACCATTCACAATTCAACTCTATTCCACCATCGCTTTTCATTGTCTTGGATGCATTCTGGTCTTCAAAACATAACCTAGGTATTACTTTTACATCACAGAACTTGACATGTAGACATAGTCCAGTATGTAACAACTGGAGTCATGTTCTGAGACATCCTATTAGATGCAGCAGGGACCAGGGCACAGCCCAATGATAACACAGTGGATTGTTGATCATTGTGGGGTAGCCGTGTAGCACAGATACATAAAGAGCGCTGTGGGGACAACACAAGATGTGAGCTGTGCTTGTCTGTGTGGAGCTGCTGCCCTGCACAGCCAGTGAATTTATCTCTGAGGTGCTTATCACATGGAAACACACACAGCAGGTTTTGTCACTCCTCTAACACGATGTGCAATCCCATCAATGTCTGGTGCCACACACTTCCTCAATCACAAAGACAGGGAGACAAATATATGACAGATTGGCAGACGAAGGAGATAGATTACAGAGTAAAGGAAAAATAGGCAGACAGGACGAGAGAGGATGGGCAAACAGTGCTAGACAGTATGGAGTGGAGTGGAGAGTAATGTATGGTGCACCACTGGTTTTAAGTCCATTAGCTGTTTTTATGATAACATGATTGACTGGTTTGTGTGTCCAACTGTATTTACAGTCTGAAACAAATAGTGGGATATGCACTCAGTGATTGTGGGCTCTCACAGAAAATGAGTGGGTCTACTCGACTCTTCTTTTCCTCTACCATTGAAGAAGAATACATTGCATGCTTTACTGGGCAGGAGGGGTGACTGATTATACAATTTCAACCCATTCATATAACACAGCCTCTGAGCTTCAGTCTCCTTCACAAATATCAGAGCAGAGCTGCAGAGGAAATCACCATCTTCATTATGATAATCAGAGATACAAAGCACACACTCCCTACTGGGCAAAAACTGGTTGAATCAACGTTGTTTCCACTTCATTTCAACCCAAAAATGCAATGTGATGACGTTGAATCAACGTGGAAAACTCATTGGATTTGAAAAAAAGTAGAAAAAAGTTTTTTTCTTAACCTAAATCCAATGACATGGTGACATTTTATTTTAATTTCACTTTGAATTCACATTAGTTGACAACTCAACCAAATGTAAATCAAAATTAAACATTGAAATTACATCTGTGCCCAGTGGGTCATCTGTCTTCTTTACACAAGTCCCTACACATCCTCTCTGTTTGCTCTTATCTCCCCACCTCTGAGATTGAATTTTATAATGATATCAAGTAATGTACTCTGGCGAGCGAAGTGAAGCAGTGCAGCTTTAATTCCTTAGCTCTCTTCATACCTTAATAAGCCATTTGGGTGGCTACAGTAAACTACTGTATGTGCAAGAGGGCTTCCATCAATTATGATCAGGGGTTGGAACCGGTTCAGGGAACAGAAATTAAAACCGGAAAATAACGAACTTTTTTGGGGAACAGAATCAGACCCGGGAACAAAAGTGATCTATACTATTCCAGAACATAACCATTATTTTAAAAACATGGGAACCGGTTAATAATTGAGTGTTATTTTGAGTGTTATTGTACATTCCGGGCATTTTTCCAAGTCCCCCAAAAAACACAACAAAGCGCCTATGCAAAGCCCTCACTCTGTCACTCAGAAAATCTTTGCCAGTGTGTGTGCGTGTGTGTGTAGCCAGGCTACCTGCCCCTCCCATAGGCTACCATAGCCTACTGACGTTACAAGCGTGATTCAGAAATTAAGGAGAGAGATTTTTTATTGGAGAAGAATGGATTAACTTTTTCAATGCTAGTTAAGGATACTATAGTTATCACGTTTAACATTGGATTTATTAACTACAAAAAGGTAAGACGTGTTTTTATTTTAATTCTGGTGCCGCTCTGTACAAACAAGCTTGTTAGCTAGCTTGGTCCAACGTTAAGCCAACTCTCTGAAGTTCAAAGACATTCAAAGTTCCTTCATAGAAGCCGCTCCACCGTAGGTATAATTCCGTAGGCCTAATTCAGATAATGCATGTCATAACAAGATGCCCAGCGCTTCAAGCCAAGCCTCCTGTCACATTTCACACCCTACACTTGTCTGAAGTCTGTCCAATGCATGTGTAAACAACTATCGCTTCCCCACTCCATAGCAAGCTGCTCTATCCGCACTGATTGGTGAAGTCATTTAATGTCGAGCTAAATGTAAAAATTTTCATCTAAGGTTTAAAAAGGAACAGAAAGGAACTATATAAACTGTTACTTTTTTTTGTTCTAACCGGTTCAGAAATGTATTTTGCTGGTCGAAACAGTGTAACAGAACAAAAAATAAAATGGTTCTGTTCAGAACTAAACAATTGGAAAATAATTTTGGGTCCAACCCCTGATTATGATTAAATCCACTCTGCCTAAATATCACCTATATCGCAAGTGTGCAAGCAATCAAGTGAGAATAAGTGTATGTGTGTATGAATATAGAAAGTTATGGTAAATGTGTGAGAAAACAAGTGAGTGAGTGATGGACAGGTTAGTGTGGCGGATCCTACTCTATTCCCCACCATCCCAGGGCTCCAATGTGCAGAACAACTTTGCTGAGTCAAGAGTGGCTGTACTAGTTTGCAGAAGCAAGCCCCCTGTAGAACCGTAAAAGGCTGGAGTGTTTTCTATTCATTATTAATTCATATATTCTCACCCACCAAACACATAGCTATTAGAGAGAAGAAGAGACTGACAATTAAGAGAGAACAGGCGAGAGAACCTGTCTGCCTTCGAGACATTGCCTTCAAGACATTATAAGATGCTGTGCTGCTGCTGAGGCACATACTTGAGATACAAACTGTATTAGAATAGAATCCACTGTCAACAAGTTGTTAAAAATCACTTTTGAGGAGAGACAGACAGTGAGGCAGTTGCACTGCACATTACACTGCACAGAGAATGCCTGTATAGATATCTCCATTAAGAGTTAACACCACAATCAGTAGCATATTGTCAGAATTTGACAAACGCGCTAGTATGGTGCATTCTGAGCATACTAGATTGTTAAAGATTCTGACCTGTAGTGAACAACAATAGTAAAACATTGAAAAAGTAACACTATTTAAACATTTTCCATAAACACAGTTACCATGTTTGCTCTATGTGCGAGAGAAGTGCATGGAGACACATGGGTTTAACTTTTTACACTAGCTAATTATTGTCTTTAAATGAAAACATGCAGTCCTACAAAGGGAATTGCAAGTTGTACATTTGTAAAAACATCTGTGTTGCCAAGACAGACAATGTTTGTTCGAAGTATTGTCCTCGCTATTATTTTAATAATAAAGAAAGACACCTTGACAGAGTATAATTGACAGACGTTCAGTTGGTTTTAATATGCTACACTGATGATGATGATGATGATGATGATGATGATAAACGAATAATCACCCTGTGTAGGCTGATAATGATAATACATATATAATTTACTGTCAATTGTCAAATATTTTTTAAAGGTAGGCTATGGCCTATGTTGTCTATTCACTTATGGTGAATCGGTGAATTCATTGACAGTGGGCTTAAGAAGCCATATGGCTTATCGCTACTAATACTATGTTTCATGCATAATTGATCAGCCAGGCCCGACGTTCTAATTAACCGCATACAGCTATGCTCTATTCTGCACCATAGCAGCGCGCTACAATGCATCAAAGAAATTACAACAGCAACGGATAGTGCGCTTTCAGAGCCGAGAGCGACATTGCGAACGGTCATTGACTCCAAGGCTACTACATATTGAAAGAGTCAGACACTTGCCAAGCTGCTCGCGCTCAGAAAGTCGTGGCGACAAGGGCACCAACATCAGTGTTTCCCGCTCGGATTATGATTAGTTACGTGGGGGATTCAAGAGCGGATAGCGCAATACGGACAGATCCAATTTATACGGCTTGATTTGTTTTAGCCCTGAGTACCGTAGGTGTATACGGTAGCCTATCAGCAAATAAACTGGGTTCCACGGTAACCGCATTATGAATGTGAAATTAATTAGCCAGGCACTTACTTTGCTCTTGACCTCGACCACATTGTCGGTGTTTTTCAAAGGGGTCCTCTGGTACCTTGACATGTTAGCGCGTTGAACGCCAGCGGATAGGACCATCCACAGGTTTTCCTCGAAACAGGTTTAAGCAGGCAGTCTGTCACTACGTCGTAAACGCATTTGCTCGCAGCACCATGGGGGCTGATAGACGCACAGGTACAGTCCTTGAACAGTCCTGGTTCTGTAGTAGGAATCAGATCTGTATGGGGAAATGTTGTCCTCGCGATGGGCAGAGCTACACTGCCTCAATAACAATGACGTCAGCTAGACACACGGCTTGAAGGCGGGGATGGGGTCGTGCGTGGGGTCAGCTGAAATGTTTCAGTCGGTGTTGCCCACTTGTGTTGACCAGGAGGCATAGAGCCTACATATGGTTCTACATATGGATTTATGACATCCAGTTTCACAGTCTCTCTCTCTCTCTCTCTCTCTCTCTCTCAATTGAATTAAGTATACTTTATTGACATGGAAAGTAAACACTTACATTGTCAAAGTAAACATATAGCTACAATGGTCAAAGACAGGAATATACTAGACTGTTTGTAATTCAGCAATACTAACGATAGTGATACTCATATTAACAGCAATCACAACAAATAATAAAGAATAGGCAAATATGAATAATCACACTATACTTCTCACTGGCTGTCCCTCAGGTTGTGGCAGGTGGCCACAAATGTGGCTGATATAACACAGCATGTTGGTTTTTCACCAAGTATGTATTTAAGTTTGTCTTCATCATTTAGGTTTTCAAATTCTTCATATTGTTTTATAATTTTGGGGAAGAATGTATTTCTTATGTCAGAATATCTGTCACAGTTTGACAGTAAATGCAGCTCTGTCTCTATCTCTTCCTGGAGGCAGAATAAGCACAGCCTGTCCTCTCTGGGCAGCCAGGTTTGCCTGTGACAACCGGTCTCTATGGCCAGGCTGTGCTCACTGAGTCTGTACATAGTGTTTTCCTCAGTTTTATTTCAGTTACAGTGGTCAGAAAGTCTGCCACTATGTACTGTCTGTTTAGAGCCAAATAGCATTGAAGTTTACTTAGATTTTTTGTGGTTTCTTTCCAATAGGTGATATACTTTTATTTTTTATTTGTGGTAATTTGGTTGGGCCAGATTTTCTGAGTAGTGTCCTGAGGCTTTGTTGGGTTGGTAGTGGTTAGTGAATTGAGCCTCAGGACCAGCTGGCTGAGGGGACTCTTCTCTATGGTCACCTCTTGGCAGTTGAGGGCTTTGTATCGTACATTTTGTGTTGTAGATACAGTTCATGCCGGAAGTTTACATACACCTTAGCCAAATACATTTAAACTCAGTTTTTCACAATTCCTGACATTTAATCCTAGTAAAAATTCCCTGTCTTAGGTCAGTTAGGATCTGAACTGCTCGCTGTGCTTTAGCACCAATTCGAACTGCTCTCGGACTCACATATTGCTGTTCACTGGACCTTATGATCACTCAGCTGCACAGCTGATGCCTGCTGGACTATTCCTTTACACGGTACCCTGTCCTGTTTATCTGTTTAGCCTCAGCCCAAACTTTCATCGCCATTACCAGTTGTTGTCTTAGCTCTCTCTAATAACACCTGTGATTGCTTTATGCCTCTCTCCCATGTCAATATGCCTTGCCTATTGCTGTTCCAGTTAGTTCTTATTATACAATTTCAATATAGAACCCCAAGTCATTCTCAAACTGCCTCAAATAGCTCCTAAATTCCACCCCCCATACACGCCGAAACCGGCTCAATCGGTGCCTCCAGTGATGCTATCTCTTTCATTGTTACCCAACGCTTAGGTTTACCTCCACTGTACTCATATCCTTCCATATCCTTGTCTGTACATAATGCCCTGAATCTATTCTAAAACGCCCGGAAATCTGCCCCCTTTATTCTCTGTACCCAACGCACTAGAAGACCAGTTCTTAAAGCCTTTAGCCGTATCCTTATTCTAGTCCTCCTCTGTTCCTCTGGTGATGTAGAGGCTAACTCAGGGCCCTGCAGCCCCCAGTATCACTCCTACTCCCCAGGAGTTATCATTTGTTGACTTCTGTAACCGTAAAAGCCTTGGTTTTCTGCACGTTAACATCAGAAGCCTCCTTCCTAAGTTTGAGTTATTCACTGCATTAGCACATTCAGCCAACCCTGATGTTCTAGCAGTGTCTGAATCCTGGCTTAGGAAGGCCACCAAAAATTCAGAAATGTCCATCCCCAACTACAACATTTTCAGTCTAGATAGAACTGCCAAAGGGGGTGGAGTTGCAATCTACTGTAGAGATAGCCTGCAGAGCTCCATCATACTATCCAGGTCTGTGCCCAAACAGTTTGAGCTCCTACTTCTAAAAATCCACCTTTCCAGAAATAAATCTCTCACTGTTGTCGCTTGCTACAGACCCCCCTCAGCCCCCAGCTGTGCCCTGGACACCATATGTGAATTGATTGCCCCCCATCTCAATCAATCAATCAATTTTATTTTATATAGCCCTTCTTACATCAGCTAATATCTCGAAGTGCTGTACAGAAACCCAGCCTAAAACCCCAAACAGCTAGTAATGCAGGTGTAGAAGCACGGTGGCTAGGAAAAACTCCCTAGAAAGGCCAAAACCTAGGAAGAAACCTAGAGAGGAACCAGGCTATGAGGGGTGGCCAGTCCTCTTCTGGCTGTGCCGGGTGGAGATTATAACAGAACCATGCCAAGATGTTCAAAAATGTTCATAAGTGACAAGCATGGTCAAATAATAATCAGGAATAAATCTCAGTTGGCTTTTCATAGCCGATCATTAAGAGTTGAAAACAGCAGGTCTGGGACAGGTAGGGGTTCCATAACCGCAGGCAGAACAGTTGAAACTGGAATAGCAGCAAGGCCAGGCGGACTGGGGACAGCAAGGAGTCACCACGGCCGGTAGTCCCGACGTATGGTCCTAGGGCTCAGGTCTCTCAGTTGGCTTTTCATAGCCGATCATTAAGAGTTGAAAACAGCAGGTCTGGGACAGGTAGGGGTTTCGTAACCGCAGGCAGAACAGTTGAAACTGGAATAGCAGCAAGGCCAGGCGGACTGGGGACAGCAAGGTGTCAGCATGCCCGGTAGTCCTGACGTATGGTCCTAGGGCTCAGGTTCTCAGAGAGAAAGAGAGAACGAGAGAATTAGAGAGAGCATACTTAAATTCACACAGGACACTGGATAAGACAGGAGAAGTACTCCAGGTATAACCAACTAACCCCAGCCCCCCGACACATAAACTACTGCAGCATAAATACTGGAGGCTGAGACAGGAGCGGTCCGGAGACACTGTGGCCCCATCCGAAGAAACCCCGGACAGGGCCAAACAGGAAGGATATAACCCCACCCACTCTGCCAAAGCACAGCCCCCGCACCACCAGAGGGATATCCTCAACCACCAACTTACAATCCTGAGACAAGGCCGAGTATAGCCCACAGAGGTCTCCACCACAGCACAAACCAAGGGGGGGCGCCAACCCAGACAGGAAGATCACGTCAGTAACTCAACCCACTCAAGTGACACACCCCTCCTAGGGACGGCATGAAAGAGCACCAGCAAGCCAGTGACTCAGCCCCTGTAACAGGGTTAGAGGCAGAGAACCCCAGTGGAGAGAGGGGAACCGGCCTGGCAGAGACAGCAAGGGCTGTTCGTTGCTCCAGAGCCTTTCCGTTCACCTTCACACTCCTGGGCCAGACTACACTCAATCATATGACCTACTGAAGAGATAAGTCTTCAGTAAAGACTTAAAGGTTGAGACCGAGTCTGCGTGTCTCACATGGGTAGGCAAACTGTTCCATAAAAATGGAGATCTATAGGAGAAAGCCCTGCCTCCCGCTGTTTGCTTAGAAATTCTAGGGACAATTAGGAGGCCTGCGTCTTGTGACCGTAGCGTACGTATTGGTATGTACGGCAGGACCAACTCGGAAAGATAGGTAGGAGCAAGCCCATGTAACGCTTTATAGGTTAACAGTAAAACCTTGAAATCAGCCCTTGCCTTAACAGGAAGCCAGTGTAGGGAAGCTAGCACTGGAGTAATATGATCAAATTTCTTGGTTCTAGTCAGGATTCTAGCAGCCGTATTTAGCACTAACTGAAGTTTATTTAGTGCTTTATCCGGTAGCCGGAAAGTAGAGCATTGCAGTAGTCTAACCTAGAAGTAACAAATGCATGGATTAATTTTTCTGCATCATTTTTGGACAGAAAATTTCTGATTTTTGCAATGTTACGTAGATGGAAAAAAGCTGTCCTTGAAACAGTCTTGATATGTTCGTCAAAAGAGAGATCAGGGTCAAGAGTAACGCCGAGGTCCTTCACAGTTTTATTTGAGACGACTTTACAACCATCAAGATGAATTGTCAGA
The DNA here is from genome assembly GCF_020615455.1 of Coregonus clupeaformis. Lineage (NCBI taxonomy): Eukaryota > Metazoa > Chordata > Actinopteri > Salmoniformes > Salmonidae > Coregonus > Coregonus clupeaformis. The sequence goes on from NC_059210.1 coordinate 32,743,926, forward strand.
TTTAACAGAAGATCTCTTTGTTTCTTGGGACCTAGAACAAGCATCTCTGTTTTGTCCGAGTTTAAAAGTAGAAAGTTTTCAGCCATCCACTTCCTTATGTCTGAAACACAGGCTTCTAGCGAGGGCAATTTTGGGGGCTTCACCATGTTTCATTGAAATGTACAGCTGTGTGTCATCCGCATAGCAGTGAAAGTTAACATTATGTTTTCGAATAACATCCCCAAGAGGTAAAATATATAGTGAAAACAATAGTGGTCCTAAAACGGAACCTTGAGGAACACCGAAATGTACAGTTGATTTGTCGGAGGACAGACCATTCACAGAGACAAACTGATATCTTTCCGACAGGTAAGATCTAAACCAGGCCAGAACTTGTCCGTGTAGACCAATTTGGGTTTCCAGTCTCTCCAAAAGAATGTGGTGATCGATAGTGTCAAAGGCAGCACTAAGGTCTAGTAGCACGAGGACAGATGCAGAGCCTCGGTCTGACGCCATTAAAAGGTCATTTACCACCTTCACAAGTGCAGTCTCAGTGCTATGATGGGGTCTAAAACCAGACTGAAGCATTTCGTATACATTGTTTGTCTTCAGAAAGGCAGTGAGTTGCTGCGCAACAGCTTTTTCTAAAATTTTTGAGAGGAATGGAAGATTCGATATAGGCCGATAGTTTTTTATATTTTCCGGGTCAAGGTTTGGCCATCTATCCTCAGAGTTTGTACTGCTTGGTGACCTAAACTGGGATATGCTTAACACCCCGGCCATCCTACAATCTAAACTAGATGCCCTCAATCTCACACAAATTATCAAGGAACCTACCAGGTACAACCCTAAATCCGTAAACATGGGCACCCTCATAGATATCCTGACTAACTTACCCTCTAAATACACCTCCGCTGTCTTCAACCAGGATCTCAGCGATCACTGCCTTATTGCCTGCGTCCGTAACGGGTCCGCGGTCAAACGACCACCCCTCATCACTGTCAAACGCTCCCTAAAACACTTTAGCGAGCAGTCCTTCCTAATTGACCTGGCCCAGGTATCCTGGATGGATATCGATCTCATTCCGTCAGTAGAGGATGCCTGGTTGTTCTTTAAAAGTGCTTTCCTCTCAATCTTAAATAAGCATGCCCCATTCAAAAATGTCAGAACTAAGAACTTATATAGCCCCTGGTTCTCCTCAGACTTGACTACCGTTGACCAGCACAAAAACATCCTGTGGCGTACTGCATTAGCATCGAATAGCCCCTGTGATATGCAACTTTTCAGGGAAGTTAGGAACCAATATACACAAGCAGTTAGGAAAGCGAAGGCTAGCTTTTTCAAACAGAAATTTGCATCCTGTAGCACTAACTCCAAAAAGTTTTGGGACACTGTAAAGTCCATGGAGAATAAGAGCACCTCCTCCCAGCTGCCCACTGCACTGAGGCTAGGAAACACTATCACCACCGATAAATCTACAATAATCGAGAATTTTGCTATGGCTGGCCATGCTTTCCACCTGGCTACCACTACCCCGGCCACCAGCTCTGCACCCTCCACTGCAACTTGCCCATGCCCCCCCCCCCCCACCCCCCACACACACTTCTCCTTCACACAAATTCAGACAGCTGATGTTCTGAAAGAGCTGCAAAATCTGGACCCCTACAAATCATCTGGGCTAGACAATCTGGACCATTTCTTTCAAACAAGCTTCAATGCCATACAACACTCCTTCCATAGCCTCCAACTGCTCTTAAACACTAGTAAAACTAAATGCATGCTCTTCAATCGAACGCTGCTGGCACCCGCCCACCCGACTAGAATCACTACTCTCGACGGGTCTGACCTAGGGTATGTGGACAACTACAAATACCTAGGTGTCTGGTTAGACTGTAAACTCTCCCTCCAGACTCACATTAAGCATCTCCAATCCAAAGTGAAATCTAGAATCGGCCTCCTTCACTCGTGCTACCCAAACATGCCCTCGTAAAACCGACTATCCTACCGATCCTTGACTTCGGCAATGTCATTTACAAAATAGCCTCCAACACTCTACTCAGCAAATTGGATGTAGTCTATCACAGTGCCATCCATTTTGTCACCAAAGCCCCATATACGACCCACCACTGTGACCTGTACGCTCTTGTTGGCTGGTCCTCACTACATATTCATCGCCAAACCCACTGACTCCAGGCCATCTATAAATCACTGCTAGGCAAATCTCCGCCTTATCTTAGCTCATTGGTCACCATAGCAACACCCACCCATGGTTATGCGCTCCAGCAGGTATATCTCACTGGTCATCCCCAAAGCCAACACCTCCTTTGGCCGCCATTCCTTCCAGTTCTCTGCTGCCAATGACTGGAACGAACTGCAAAAATCTCTGAAGCTGGAGACTCTTATCTCCCTCACTAACTTTAAGCATCAGTTGTCAGAGCACCTTACCGATCACCTCACCTGTACACAGCCCTTCTGAAATTAGCCCACTCAACTACCTCATCCCCATATTGTTATTTATTTTGCTAATTTGCACCCCAGTATCTCTATTTGCACATCATCTCTTGCACATCTATCATTCCAGTGTTAATACTAATTGTAATTATTTTGCACTATGGCCTATTTATTGCCTTACCTCCATAACTTGCTACATTTGCACACACTGTATATATATTTTCTGTGGTATTTTTGACTGTATGTTTTGTTTTACCCCATATGTAACTCTGTGTTGTTGTTTTTATCGCACTGCTTTGCTTTATCTTGGCCAGGTCGCAGTTGTAAATGAGAACTTGTTCTCAACTGGCTTACCTGGTTAAATAAAGGTGAAATAAAATAAAAACGCTGGGAGGTGAATTGGGGGCCACGGTCCGAGACGATGTCCTCCGGAAGTCCATAATGCTGGAAGACCTGTTGGAACAGGACCTCAGCGACCTGGAGAGCAGAAGGAAGAACAGTTAGTGGCAAAAAACTGCATGATTTGGGGAACCGATCTACTACCACCATGACTGTGGTGATGCCGTCAGAACGTAGAAGGTCGGTAACAAAGTCTATGGACAGGTGTGACCAAGGTCGCTGAGGCACTGGGAGAGGAACTAGTTTGCCTGCCGGGGCGTTCCGAGGTGTCTTCGTATGGGCACATACGGAACAGGAGTTGACGTAGCAGGAGACATCAGAAGCCAAGGTGGGCCACCAGTATTTTTGGGCAGAATGAATTGAAAGCGAGTGAGAAATTGGGCCCACCTGGCTTGACAAGAGTTCATCCGTTTCGCTGCCCGTATGTGCTCCAAATTCCGGTGTTCAGTAAGAATCTGGAATGGATGGACTGCGCCCTCCAGCCAGTGTCTCCATTCCTCCAGAGCGAGGACCACCGCCAACAGCTCCCTGTCTCCAACTCCATAGTTCCTCTCTTTAGAGAAAAAGGCACAGGGATACATTTTCTCTGGCTTACCGTGCCGCTGGGAGAGGACCGCACCCACGCCCTCCTCCGATGCATCCACCTCCAGGATGAAAGGACGAGATAGAGCTCTGTGTTTTAGGATGGGCGCTGTGGTGAACCTCTCCTTCAGCCTCTTGAAGGCAGCGTCAGCCTCAGGGTTCCAGGCCAGCTTCTTAAGGAGAGAGGTGAGCGGGGCGGCTACGGAGCTGAAGGACCTGATGAAACGCCGGTAGAAATTAGCGAAGCCCAGGAAGCTCTGTAGGCCCTTGATGGTGGTGGGAACTGGCCATGACCTGACGGCGTCCGTCTTCACACCTTCCATGAACACCCCCTGAGGACTGATCCGGTATCCCAGGAAGGAGATGGCCTGTTGGTGGAATTCGCATTTCTCCCCCTTCACCAACAGGCTGTGTTCCCGGAGGCAGAGTAGGACAGCTCGGACGTCCCTGACGTGCTCCTCGAACGTAGCCGAGTAGATCAGGATATCGTCGATGTACACCACCACCTGTCTACTCAGCATGTCCTGGAACACGTCATTGACAAAGGACTGGAACACTGATGGTGCGTTGGCGAGGCCGTAGGGCATGACGCAGTATTCATAGTGGCCTGAGGTAGTGCTGAATGCCGTCTTCCACTCGTCTCCTTCCCGGATTCGGATCAGGTTGTAGGCACTCCTCAGGTCCAACTTGGTAAAGTACCGGGCCCCTCGTAGCTGCTCGATGGCCGACGGAACCAGAGGGAGGGGGTACCGGTACTTGGTGGTGACTGCGTTCAGCCCCCTGTAGTCAATGCATGGTCTTAGTCCTACGTCTTTTTTGGCCACGAAGAAGAAGCTGGCGGAGGCAGGAGAGGTAGAGCGTCTGATGAACCCCTGTTTCAGGGTCTCCGCCACATACTTCTTCATGGCCTCAGTCTCCGCCATGGAAAGGGGGTAAATGCGACTCTTCGGGGGGTGTTGTCCCTCCAGCAGGTCAATGGCGCAGTCCCAGGGCCTGTGAGGAGGGAGACAAGTAGCCTTTAATGAAGAGAAGACATCAGAGAGATCTGCATACTCACATGGAATTATGGGCTGGAGTGCAGACTCCGGACTCTCCACTGACATGGAACAACAAACCACCGGCAGGCAGGTCTTCCGGCATGAGGTGGACCAGGCTGTGATCCTCTTGGTGCTCCAATTGATGGTGGGGCAAGGGCAATCCCAAGACGATCCGGTGAAGGGGTGACGTGACGATGTGGAATGACAGCTCCTTGTGGTGCTCCGGTAGTGTGGGAATGGTGATGGTGATGGGGAGAGTGATGTGCGTAATGGTGCCTGATCCAAGGGGTTTATTGTCCAGTGAGGTGACGTGTAGCGGAGATGGCAGTGGCACGGTGGGCAACCCCCATTCAGAGACCAGCTCCCTATCTATAAGGTTCCCTGCTGATCCGGAATCTATCATTGCGGTGGAAATGGAAGAGAAGGAATAACCAGTCACCGTCATGGGAACTAAAAACAATGGTTTTGTGATAGGATCTGACGTAACACTCACGGAGCGGTGACGGGAGTCATACCGCCTAGATAGGGAGCTGCCAGGAGATCTGTGGTCCGTGGTGGTGTGGGGGGTGCTGCCCACCTCCACGGGTGAGGACTTGGAAGCAGGGCGGCTTCCATAGCTCAGATGGGGTGAGCGTTGAGGCTCCGGGAGGTGTTGGGAACGCCGTCTCTCTCTCAACATGTCGTCAAGACGAATGGACATGGTGATGAGGGTATCAAGGTCTATCTCGTCGTCCCAACATGCGAGTTCCATCTTGATGTCCTCCCGTAAGCCTCTCCTGAAGGCCATGCGCAGAGCACGCTCATTCCAGCCTGAAGATGCTGCCACTGTGCGGAAGCTCAGAGCGTACTCGGACGCGGGCCCCTCTCTCTGTTGTAGATGGAGGAGATGCTCACCCCTGTCCTTTCCCTCCGTGGGATGATCAAACACCACCCTGAACCTAGCAAGGAAGGTGGGGTAGGGAGGTGCCACTGCCTCCTCTCCTTCCTAGACTGCCATGGCCCAATCCAGCGCCTTTCCTTTAAAAGCTAAATTACCAGCGCTATCCTGGCTTGGTCAGATGGATATGCCCCAGGTTGACGCACCAGATAAAGGGAAACCTGTAGTAGGAAGCCGCTACGTTTAGTAGTTTTACCGTCATAGCGCTCCGGTGGGGCGTGGGTTCCCGCAGGAGTGGGTGATAGCACAGGAACTGGTGGATTGGGGGCACTCGCCGCTCCCTGAGGTGGAACCGGAGCGCTGGGCAGATTATGCAGAGTTTGGAGCACTTCCTGCATGGCGGCGTTCAACTGGGCAAGCTGCTGCTGGTGCTGGTCGAGGCACTGGGAAACTCCGGCTGCATCCATTTTCGTTTGGTGTGTGATTCTGTGACGCTTACTGAGTATACGAAGAGGCAGGACGCAGACGCAGGAATTAACAAGGTCAATGTTTACTTAACAATGAGCAAGAGAAAAAACAAAGACAGAGAAAACGACAAGAAGCTTAACAATCACACACAACATCATCCAGAACAGTCCAGGGCTAAATAGGGGTGGTGATGAGATGATGAGGTGCAGGTGCGCTGGAGGTGATTAGGGTGCGTTGGGTTTCCATTCTGGTGTTGCCGAGGTGGGGCGCTCAGACCGGTGCCTCAGTAGACCGGCAAATCAGAGCGCCGTAGGGGAGCAACGGGAGGAGATGTCACAACCACTTTAAGCCATACATTCCACAGAGCTGGGCTTTACGGAAGAGTGGGCCGAATATAGGCATTGCTTAAAGAAAAAAATAAGCTAACACATTTGGTGTTCGCCAAAAGGCATGTGGGAGACTCCCCAAACATATGTAAGAAGGTACTCTGGTCAGATGAGACTAAAATTGAGCTTTTTGGCCATAAAGGAAAACGCAATGTCTGGTGCAAACCCAACACCTCTCATCACCCCGAGAACACCATCTCCACAGTGAAGCATGGTGGTGGCAGCATCATGCTGTGGGGATGTTTTTCATCGGCAGGGACTGGGAAACTGGTCAGAATTGAAGGAATGATGGATGGCGCTAAATACAGGGAAATTCTTGAGGGAAACCTGTTTCAGTCTTCCAGAGATTTGAGACTGGGACGGAGGTTCACCTTCCAGCAGGACAATGACCCTAAGCATACTGCTAAAGCAACACTTGAGTGGTTTAAGGGGAAACATTTAAATGTCTTGGAATGGCCTAGTCAGAGCCCAGACCTCAATCCAACTGAGAATATGTGGTATGACTTAAAGATTGCTGTACACCAGCGGAACCCATCCAACTTGAAGGAGCTGGAGCAGTTTTGCCTTGAAGAATGGGCAAACATCCCAGTGGCTAGATGTGCCAAGCTTATAGAGACATACCCCAAGAGACTTGCAGCTGTAATTGATGCAAAAGGTGTCTATACAGTGGGGAGAACAAGTATTTGATACACTGCCGATTTTGCAGGTTTTCCTACTTACAAAGCATGTAGAGGTCTGTAATTTTTATCATAGGTACACTTCAACTGTGAGAGACGGAATCTAAAACAAAAATCCAGAAAATCACATTGTATGATTTTTAAGTAATTAATTTGCATTTTATTGCATGACATAAGTATTTGATACATCAGAAAAGCAGAACTTAATATTTGGAACAGAAACCTTTGTTTGCAATTACAGAGATCATATGTTTCCTGTAGGTCTTGACCAGGTTTGCACACACTGCAGCAGGGATTTTGGCCCACTCCTCCATACAGACCTTCTCCAGATCTTTCAGGTTTCGGGGCTGTCGCTGGGCAATACGGACTTTCAGCTCCCTCCAAAGATGTTCTATTGGGTTCAGGTCTGGAGACTGGCTAGGCCACTCCAGGACCTTGAGATGCTTCTTACGGAGCCACTCCTTAGTTGCTCTGGCTATGCGTTTCAGGTCGTTGTCATGCTGGAAGACCCAGCCACGACCCATCTTCAATGCTCTTACTGAGGGAAGGAGGTTGTTGGCCAAGATCTCGCGATACATGGCCCCATCCATCTTCCCCTCAATACGGTGCAGTCGTCCTGTCCCCTTTGCAGAAAAGCATCCCTAAAGAATGATGTTTCCACCTCCATGCTTCACGGTTGGGATGGTGTTCTTGGGGTTGTACTCATCCTTCTTCTTCCTCCAAACACGGCGAGTGGAGTTTAGACCAAAAAGCTCTATTTTTGTCTCATCAGACCACATGACCTTCTCCCATTCCTCCTCTGGATCATCCAGATGGTCATTGGCAAACTTCAGACGGGCCTGGACATGCGCTGGCTTGAGCAGGGGGACCTTGCGTGTGCTGCAGGATTTTTATCCATGACGGCGTAGTGTGTTACTAATGGTTTTCTTTGAGACTGTGGTCCCAGCTCTCTTCAGGTCATTGACCAGGTCCTGCCGTGTAGTTCTGGGCTGATCCCTCACCTTCCTCATGATCATTGATGCCCCACGAGGTGAGATCTTGCATGGAGCCCAAGACCGAGGGTGATTGACCGTCATCTTGAACTTCTTCCATTTTCTAATAATTGCACCAACAGTTGTTGCTTTCTCACCAAGCTGCTTGCCTATTGTCCTGTAGCCCATCCCAGCCCGTCTCTCACAGTTGAAGTGTACCTATGATAAAAATTACAGACCTCTACATGCTTTGTAAGTAGGAAAACCTGCAAAATCGGCAGTGTACATAGTATTGACTTTGTGGGGGTGAATAGTTATGCACGCTCAAGTTTTCTGTTTTTTTGTCTTATTTCTTGTTTGTTTCACAAGAAAAAATATTTTGCATCTTCAAAGTGGTAGGCATGTTGTGTAAATCAAATGATACAAACCCCCCCAAAATCCATTTTAATTCCAGGTTGTAAGGCAACAAAATAGGAAAAATGACAAGGGGGGTGAATACTTTCGCAAGCCACTGTAAAAGATACCAAAAAAATGATTTAGTCCAATCAACGTAAGCTAATTACGATGTGGCTGTCCATGTTAGCTACTGTTTTTTGTATTTGTGTGTGTGTGCAAGTAGAAAAAACATGTTAACTCACCCTACTTGTAGAGAAATGCGAATGCCACCCTACTCTTTCATGTTGCCTAAATGTTCTATGACTCTGTTACACAGTATACACTTTTAGTTTTTGTTGTCCTAGGCTACCTGGCTAAAATGCTTGCTTGCTAGCCTAACTTCCTTTCATGGGCAGCGATGCGCCAGACCATTAGCCTCCTACATCTAGCTACATGTTGAACTTCCATACGCTCAGGCCAGGGGCACAATGTATCAATTTATGGTTGCATTAGAATTGCTGTTATAATCATTGCCACGGAGACTCATCCAGAGGCAGCGCTCCTAGTGGCCGGGGACTTTAATGCAGGGAAACTTACATCCGTTCTACCTAATTTCTACCAGCATGTTAAATTTGCAACCAGATGAAAAAAAACTCTAGACCACCTTTACTCCACACACAGAGATGCGTACAAAGCTCTCCCTCGCTCTCCATTTGGCAAATCTGACCATAATTCTATCCTCCTGATTCCAGCTTATAAGCAAAAGCTAAAGCAGGAGGCACCCGTGACTCGGTTAATAAGGAAGTGGTCAGATGACGCAGATGCTAAGCTACAGGACTGTTTTGCTAGCACAGACTGGAATATGTTCCGGGATTCTTCCGATGGCATTGAGGAGTACACCACATCAGTGACTGTCTTCATCAATAAGTGCATCGATGACGTCGTCCCCACAGTGACCGTACATACATACCCCAACCAGAAGCCATGGATTACAGGCAACATCCGCACTGAGCTAAAGGATAGAGCTGCCGCTTCAAGGAGCCGGACTCTTATAAGAAATCCCGCTATGCCCTCCGACGAACCATCAAACAGGCAAAGAGTCAATACAGGACTAAGATTTAATTGTACTACACCGGCTCCGACATTCGTCGGATGTGGCAGGCCTTGCAAACTATTACAGACTACAAAGGCAAGCACAGCCGCGAGCTGCCCAGTGACACGAGCCTACCAGACGAGCTAAATCACTTCTATGCTCGCTTCGAGGCAAGCAACACTGAAGCATGCATGAGAGCATCAGCTATCACGCTCTCCGTAGCCGATGTGAGTAAGACTTTTAAGCAGGTCCAGACGGATTACCACAAGGCCGCAGGTCCAGACAGATTACCAGGACGTGTACTCCGAGCATTCGCTGACCAACTGGCAAGTGTCTTCACTGACATTTTCAACATGTCCATGACTGAGTCTGTAATACCAACATGTTTCAAGCAGACCACCATAGTTCCTGTGCCCAAGAACACTAAGATAACCTGCCTAAATGACTACCAACCCGTAACACTCACGTCTGTAGCCATGAAGTGCTTTGAAAGGCTGGTCATGGCTCACATTATCCCAGAAATCCCTCTTTTACGGTGCTGCTACTCTGTTTATTATCTATGCATAGTCACTTTAACTCTACCCACATGTACATATTACCTCAATTACCTCGACTAACCGGTGTCCCCACACATTGACTCTGTACCGGTACCTCCTGTATATAGCCTCCCTATTGTTATTTTAATTTACTGCTGCTCTTTAATTATTTGTTATTTGTCATTTTTTTACGTATCTATTTTTTACTTAACAATTTGTGTCTTAAAACGGCATTGTTGGTTAAGGGCTTGTAAGTAAGCATTTCACTGTAAGGTCTACACCTGTTGTATTAGGCGCATGTGGCAAATAAAATGTGATTTGATTTGATTTGCCAGTACGGCGAATTAAGTTTAAAAAAGTCTAAATCCCTATCTTCATCCACGGCTGATTTAGGAAAGGGCCGATTTTAGCTAGGTAGCTAGCCACCGGAGGACAACAACACAACGAGATGCAACAATTCACATTTTTCTTCTGTCAATGACGTTTGGCTTCAGATGTGATGTGATTGGTGTGAAGCCGCCAGGACCATTCACAGCTGATCTCACTCAGTTTAGCTCAACGTTGATTGGCTATTATATTATACTTTTTAATCAAGGGAGGCCAAATGCTCGCTGTCTTCCTTTGCATTCAATGCTATGGGCGACAACAGTGTCATACTCTTTTTGACCAGACTGCATCAGATAGATGAGCTACACATACTGAGACAGAGGGGGCGCTGTTTCGTTTGTTCGTATGCTTTCTCCGGTGTGATACATTCAGCCTCTTGCGAATTGAAGGACATTTATGAAACACAGAGAGAGAGAGACAAATTAAATTGTGTATGTAAAAAAAAATAAAAAATTGGGGGGAAGCCTGGCTTCCCTTGGCATCCATGAATACACGCCACTGTTAGGCAGTTCCAATGTTCCCAAACGTTTTTTGAATCAATGGATTCCTCAATTTCATTAGGCTGTTGTCTAATGTGTTCTTCTTTTTTTGTTCTGAGTCTGTTTGTATTCTTTTAGGGTTTCCCAATACTGAAGGCGCAGATCCTGGTTGTCTGGTTGTCTATGTTTTTGGTTGGATAGATGGTCTGATAGTGGCGTTAGTGGGCTGACTGTGAATGCTCTGAAAGACACTGGATCTAAGTCTGTAATTACATAATCTACAGTACTACTGCCAAGAGGTGAGCTGTATGTATATCTCTAAAAAGTGTCCCCTTGTAGCCATCCCTTGATTATGAACAGACCTAGCGTTCGACAGAGCTGTGGTAGTTGGTTCCCATTTCTGTTGTTTTTATCAAAGTTCTTCCTGGGGGGATATGAGGGCAGAGGAATGCTGATGTTGGTAGGTATGTGTTTGTCTCCCAGTGTGCTAATGGCATCTGGTTATTCTCCAGTCCTAGCATTAAGATCCCCACAGATCAGAACATTTCCTTGGGACTGGAAATTATTGATATTTCTATCTTCTAGAATGGAGAAGCTCTCTTACTTGTAGTAAGGGGATTCTGATGGGGGGATATATATAGCACACACAAATACATTTTGGTCAGTGGAGATAGCCTCCTTTTTGATTTTCAGACAAATTAAGAATTATCTTGTTTTGATTAGTTCTATTGAGTGTGTTAGCTGTGTTTTGAACCTAATTAGCATTCCCCCTGGGTGTCTCCCCTGGGTGTCTCCTCTCAATTTGGTGGATGGGACCATCATCTCCCTGTACCCTAGTGGACAACCAGTAAACCCATCTCCTCTACTCCATGTCTCCTGCAAAACAATAATATCTGAATTTCCTATTTCTCTAATAAAATCTGGGATCCTGCTCTTAAGACCAAGAGCAGAGATACTTCAGACATTGAATGTTCCAGCACAAGATTAAATATTTAAAATCCATAGATATACCTATTTCAGGATTTACAGTTTTTAAAATGAGATAAACATTAATAATATTCTAAATGGAAAGCTAGTTTTCTTATTTTTATAGTGTAAACATTTGCATATACAGTATAACACTGTAAAACCTAAGGTGTATAACATTGTATAATTAACTTTTCAAACTTTTAATTAGTGGTATTAGAACCTTTGAACTAATTTACTAAAAATGGCACACAATAACTATTTGAACTGTGCATGGGTTATTTTCTTTGTCTCGCTCTCTCTCTCGCTCTCTCATTCTCTCTCTCTCTCGTTCTCTCTCTCTCCCCAGTCTGAGCACTGACACTCCAGCTCCATCCTCCACTCAATAAGATTTAGTACTGTGACCTAGTGTAATCAGTACCACACTGTGTGTGTCTCTGATGAAGGAACATGGGTTTGGTATGGCATGGCCTCTACTAAATTATGTAAATCCCTCAAAGCTTTCCAGATTAGGATACTAAGGATTAGCTCGTTCATTTTGTGCATTGCTAACGCAATAATTAATTAAGGAGATGTTTGTGATCAAACCTTCTCTATATTTTGTACCATCTGTCTCTTCATTCACAGTTCAACCTGCTCAAACTGGGACAATGACAACATCCTGACTAAAAGCTGACAGGGTAACCATCAATTTGATTCACCTGACGCAATCTGTAGAAGCACACTCATTTAGTGTGGAGCTCTGCCCTCCTTCACCCCCTCCACTGGCCCCACAGTGTCTCAGATGATAGAGAGAGCAGGAAGGCAGGAATGAAGAGAGACGATAATCTTGCAACCTCAGTGGATGCTGCTCATTGCCCGCCAAGGGGGGCCAAGCAATTTCCTGAGCTCTTCTCAGAGGAAGCTTCCTGTAAATGCATGCTAGCCTACATACCCACCTGAACATAAATATTATATTTAATATGGTACAGGCTGCAGAGAAACAGATTCTGCTCATGAAAAGCCTCCATCACCCAAGAGGAAAGGGTGCATGTCAGAGAAACTCTATACGTTTGCAGTTTTACCTTCATAGACACACACTTGAGAGAGTCACTGGATCTGTATTAATTTAGCAGAATTTCCTCTGGTTGTTGCCTAAGTATGTGAGCAATGTGAGTCAGCCATGTCAGGCTGCTGAGCAGTAATGTTGATAAGAGATATAATACTCCCACCCCTGTCCTTCTTGTGACTGCCATGGAAAAACATTATCATCTAACAGGATGTTATTCACTCTTTAGTGACTGAAATGAACTGGTGTCCTGAAATGCAATATTCTTCCAAAACAAAGTAATATGATATCAGCTTACGTGTGATGTCTGACATCTCTAATTTGAGGAAACTACAGTAAACTACGGGGCAAATGCTCCAGAGAGTTTTGAGAAGCCTATCTATCAGAAGCACTAGCACTAACAAAAACCAAGAGCCCTGTGATAGCTGATAGACAGGTGGATGGGACAGGTGATGACATTCAAGATATGTTTCTTTGAGATGCCTCTATTCATTTCCTGCTACCAAACAGACAATGGAGGGCGGTTTTCAGTCTCATCGTTGTGATTCCTGTTGCTGTATTCAGTAGCTGCCACTCACCCACTGTTGTGATTTCTACCTGTTCACTGCCACCTCTCTGGTTATTCACATTTTCACATCCTCCTCGAAGATAATATATATAAATTAGATTATTAACTTGTGTTTGAGGGTTTTTGATTTTTACTTTCAGGTGAGGGGAGTTCCTTACTAATTATTGACCTTAATTCATCAATCAAGTACAAGGCGGGAGCAAAAACCCATAGACACTTGGCCCTCCGTGGAATGAGTTTGACATATGTGCTCTAGAAGGGTAGGGGAGTGATGTTGTCAGACCAGCCTGTCCGCTCTGGGCCCTGCATTCCCTCAGCTCTCTGACTCCCACACCTCTCAGCAGGTAACCAGGCCCGACTCGCTGACTCAGAGCAGCCTGGCTAGCTACCTAGCATTCCTCTGGGCTTTACTCAAAGGATTTCTGCATGATATGTTACTGTATCTAGCGCAAGGCAAGTTGCTGTAGAGGTCCCACATGTCTTACTGGAGGATTCAGACGTTTCTGAGTCAAGCATCAAAATTAAAAGAGACTTAACTCTGTGAGTAATGTTTCACTGTGATGGGCGACTCTAATATACTTTGTAGGAGGCAAACTAGGGCATAGAGACAGTAGTGAGAGAGAACTACTTATGGATGGCCTACAATCAGTCAGGTGCATTTATTGCCCAAAGAAATACAGGCTTGTACACATTCCTTCTTTTAATGTTTTTTTGTCTGGTTGAAATGCCAAGCATGCCACATCATATATAAGCTTGTTTAGCTGTTTGTGTCCCTTGAAGATAAAAAAGTAGTTCGCTTATCTGATAGCTTCATTTTTTTTTTTTTACTCATCCATAAATCCATAACTTTTCCATAACTTTTCAGTGTGATTCATCATGCATGTGTGAGGATTCAAGATTAATTGACATAATCTTCTCCCGGGATTCCCCACTTTATGCTTCACTGGTGGAGAGTCTGAGTCCCTTTCATTCTGTCACAGAACTTACAGGTATTCTTCATTTTATTATTATTTTATTTTATTTTATTAATTTTTTTTTTTTTGGGGGGGGGGGTGGTAGATCAGCTTTAATACTGCAGATAGATTGTAACTTCCATCAATGTAATTGTCTGCATCACTTCCAATCCCCCATATGTTTTTTTCTTCTCGCAAATATATACAGTGGGGGAAAAAAGTATTTAGTCAGCCACCAATTGTGCAAGTTCTCCCACTTCAAAAGATGAGAGAGGCCTGTAATTTTCATCATAGGTACACGTCAACTATGACAGACAAATTGAGAATAAAAAATCCAGAAAATCACATTGTAGGATTTTTAATGAATTTATTTGCAAATTATGGTGGAAAATAAGTATTTGGTCACCTACAAACAAGCAAGATTTCTGGCTCTCACAGACCTGTAACTTCTTCTTTAAGAGGCTCCTCTGTCCTCCACTCGTTACCTGTATTAATGGCACCTGTTTGAACTTGTTATCAGTATAAAAGACACCTGTCCACAACCTCAAACAGTCACACTCCAAACTCCACTATGGCCAAGACCAAAGAGCTGTCAAAGGACACCAGAAACAAAATTGTAGACCTGCACCAGGCTGGGAAGACTGAATCTGCAATAGGTAAGCAGCTTGGTTTGAAGAAATCAACTGTGGGAGCAATTATTAAGAAATGGAAGACATACAAGACCACTGATAATCTCCCTCGATCTGGGGCTCCACGCAAGATCTCACCCCGTGGGGTCAAAATGATCACAAGAACGGTGAGCAAAAATCCCAGAACCACACAGGGGGACCTAGTGAATGACCTGCAGAGAGCTGGGACCAAAGTAACAAAGCCTACCATCAGTAACACACTACGCCACCAGGGACTCAAATCCTGCAGTGCGAGACGTGTTCATATTCATTATATAAATAGGCCCTTTTAATTTTGTCTGGCTTGCCGTTCCAAATAAAATGGAATATTTTTTTCTCATATAATTTAAAAAACTGTTCGCTAGGCGTAGGCAAGACCATAAGCAAATAGGTAAACTGGGATAATACTAAAGAGTTAATCAGGGTGATTTTTCCACAAATTGACAGGTATTTACCTTTCCATGGTAGCAAATCTTCTATTAAAATGTTTTGGAGTGAGATCATTTATTTCATTTGGGATATGTATTCAGAGTATATCCACATCACCATCAGACCATTTTATTGGTAAACTACATGGTAATGTAAAAATTGTATTTTTTAGTGATCCAATACGTAATATAGTACATTTATCATAATTTGTTGTAATCCAGAGAGGTTAGAAAATGTATCTAGATCCTCTATGAGGCTGTGGAGGGATTGAAGTTGTGGATTTAAAAGAAAACATGAATCATCAGCGTACAATGACACCTTTGTTTTTAAGCCCTGGATTTATAATCCCTTGATATTATTGTTGGATCTGATTTTAATAGCTAACATCTCGATGGCCATAATAAATAGATATGCCGATAGTGGACAACCTTGTTTCACTATTATTATTATTATTATTATTATTATTACTCCTCTTGACAGTTTAAAACTTCCTGAGAAAAAAACACTATTTACTATTTTACACCTAGGGTTGGTGACTTTACATGATTTTAACCCATTTTATAAGAGATTCTCCAAAATTGAAATGCTCCAGGCATTTATATATAAACCCCAGTCGTACTTTATCAAATGCCTTTTCGAAGTCTGCTATGAAGAGCAGGCCTGGTTTCCCAGATTTTTCATAGTGTTCTATTGTTTCCAGTACTTGCCTTATATCATCTCCAATGTATCTTCCATGTAAAAAAGCTGTCTGATTAGAATGAATAATGTCCAACAATACCTTTTTAATTCTGAAGTGTAAGGGGCCTCCAATTTTTAAAATGGACTGGATCTTTATATTTTCCACTTGTATCCTGTTTCAGTAATAATGAAATACTTATGTCATGCAATAAAATGCAAATTAATTACTTAAAAATCATACAATGTGATTTTCTGGATTTTTGTTTTAGATTCCTTCTCTCGCAGTTGAAGTGTACCTATAATAAAAATTACAGACCTCTACATGCTTTGTAAGTAGGAAAACCTGCAAAATCGGCAGTGTTTCAAATACTTGTTCTCCCCACTGTATATGTTTGTAAATTTACCAATAAAAAATACCATAGTGATTGAGTGTCCATATAGCTGTACCATGATATTTGCATTGCTACTAAGTAACCCTCCAATTGTTCTCCACTAATTCCCCCGCTAAAGCCCCTCCCCATTCCAAGTTGGGCCGTCATCCCAGTGATCGGCGTACCACCCCCGTCCCTCCGGATCCCTAGGGCCCCGAGAGGCCAGGACCCATCCATCGAAAACAGCACACAGTGCCACCCACAAAACAGAAGCAGGTCAACCACCAAAAGCATTTCCAATGCTCTCACCTCAATATATATATATAGCTATTTAAAAATATATGTCTATTCAAATATCTTGCATATCTTATTTTCCATCATTATCAATTAATATGCGTAATAATGTTGGCAGTTCATGCGTAGGATTTTAACCTATAACCCGGATTGCCATTGTATTACATTTCTTGACAAGCAATTATTATTTTAGCAAACAATTATTCTGGTTCATCCTATATTCTCCCTAACATCCTTACCCCCTCGCAACAGATGTGGGATAAACACACACGCACATACTCTAACACACTCAACCCCTTTCCTCCACAATCAACCATAAAATCAGATGCTCAAACGGTTGTTACATCGCAGAGCCCAACTCAAGAAAGAACCTGATTTACAAATGCATATACGAATGCATATACAGTTACAGCTGTTGGAGAAAGCATGCAAGATTGAGCAAAAATTGACAACAATGTGAGATTTGATTAATCAATTTAATCCATGTCAAGTCCTAGGTGATGGAGATTAGATCCACCCTCTTCACCTGAGACACAAACACTCTGGTCCCCCGTTGTAACCATTTTTCCCAAGCATCTCCGTGCAGTCAGACCTTTGATTATTTTGTGCCACCAGGGCCACAATAATATGCCACCTCTCTGATTGTCAGAGTGTGACCCCCTCCCCATGGGTTACTGCAGCCAGTGTTGCCAGCACTGCCACTACCTGGGTGGGGGCTACCCCACCGGAATCCCCACCGGCTAGGTACAAGGTCGTCAAGGTTCTCACTAGCAGCTTTGAGAATTTCCTTGTATAGTATGCTCTCCCATCAGGGGGCTCTGGCTTTGTAGGACCAACCCTGCCAGGCAGGCTCAGAATCTTGAGGGGGCGGTGTTGCTCAAGTAGGTCTCTGACCGCATTTATTTTTCTGTTTTGGCTGCATATAGGCAACTCACAGCAGGTCCATAAAGCAGATGGGGACTTCGCTTTGGTGTATGGGTCGCTCAGGTGAGTGTCTAGGATAGAGGGTTGAGGATCGTTCCATCATGATAGGACAATAAAAAATATATTAGATGTATACTATATTTTAAAATGTATATCCCTCATCTGCACAAAATTGAAAGCTCTCTCTCACAACCCCTGCTCACAGACACACGTTGGTTCTGGGATATGGAACCATTTCCTTTCTCACTCACTTCACGCCACACTTATTCAAACACAAAAACGCACACCACACCTTCCATCACAATTCATCCACACATACCCACATACTGTGCCTTCTATGTCTTCTGTTTGCTATGTTTTTATCTCCACTATGTTGATTGAGTACTTGTATTCTAATTTAGTTGTATTTGAAGATGTATTATTTTGCTTGTTATCTTTTCTTGTAATACCGTCTTATCCCTTTATAAAATACTATAAATACTATAAATGTGTTTTGTTATTACAATCCCTACCATGGCTAGTATTGAGTGTTCCATTATTCGACTCCTCTATTAGAACTAGGATTTTCATGCCCATTTTCGTGCCAGCAAGTCTTTTACCTAGGCTTTTAACCATTACTTTATCCTTAAAAAAAGCAAATTTGGCAACGATTGGATGCTCATATCTCTGTCCTCTTTGTCCGAAATGGTGTACACGTTCAAGTTGGATTTTGTCGACAGCCTCGAGTGGAATTTGAAGTGCTGTAAAATAGAAGTCCTTCACAATTTTTTCTGTAATCTCTCCCTCTTTTTCCTGGATACCCGTAAGTACTAGATTTTCTCTCATCAATCTAGTTTGTATGTCTAGTAAGGCTTCTCTCAGAAAGCTGTTCTCCTTTTTAAGTTCCTTAACACCCGTTTCCATCCTAGTGACTGCCCCTTTTAGTGTTTTTGAATCGCTCTCCATTATGGCAGCTTTTCCGTCACTCATTTCAAGACTCGCCTTCAACTCTTTTACATCATTACTGACCAACTCTAGTATGCCCAGTTTGTCATTTATCGACTTCAACAAGTCGCTTTCCACACTTACCAGTCCCAGTGGTGAAAAGCATAAATCATCTGTATCAGTCGAGGAGTCGCGTTTTCTCTTGGAGATTGATTCTCCTCGTTTATCTTCCGTCATGTTTGGGTGTTGCGTGTTGTTGTAATATTTGTTGATACATTTCTCTAGCCTTATAATTTGTTTTGTGTTATTATCCAGATTGAATGTTATTACCCTCGAATATATGAAATGTTAATATTTAGTCTAACATACTATTGAATATTATGTTTTTATCTTGAGGTGATTTGTACCGCTGTGTATTCAATACACCATCTTGTATTCTTCATTTGCACTGACATATTTCCTTGACCATCGACTTTAAAAAGTGGCAAACATGAATGGTGAAAACAAGTCTTATTCTTGAAATTTGAGTGTGTAACTGGAATGTGAAATGTCACCTGGTCACCATGGTTACCTGACTGAAAAAGCTGCTCTTTGTTCTCCAGTTGAGAGGTGTGTGTATTGTGTGTGTGTGTGTGTGTGTGTGTGTGTGTGTGTGTGCAAACGTGTGTGTGCGCCAAGGTTATTATAGTAAACGAAAACTGAAACAAAAATAAAAACAAAAATTGGAAAAACGATTTAGTAAACTGAAATAATAATAAAAACAAAAAGATTTGAAAAGCTAAAACCATACTGAAACTATTATCTTTGACTGCAAAACGAACAAATTATTATTGTAAAAAAAAAATTCTTCTAAACTTTGGGCAAAAATCTAGTAGGGTTTTCAAGCTTCTGAATCTGGCGGGTAAATGCTGCCAGTAGATGCCGATGTTTCAAATATGCCTAGCTTGTACATCACTATCACTAGCTAACAGGGAAGAAATCAGAGGGTGAGCATGGAGCGTAACTGGGCCAAGCTAGAACAGCTTATGAAGTTGCTGGAGCCATTCAGGATCCACGTCGACCAACTTCAAACTGACAGCCAGTCGCTGTCTGATGTGGTGCCGTGCCTTCTCAACCTTGAGGCACACTTGCAGTCAACTACTGTTGCAAAACAGTTGGCACAGGTACTCCTGAAGTCACTGCGTGAGTGCTTCGCATGCATACTGAATCCTCTGGCAGCCAACTTCGATCCAACCCCTGCAGTACCTTGCCTGATGGACCCAAGTGTGTCTCTGGCACATCGCTCAACAGAGATGGAGCCACTGATGAGGGAAGCATATCAAATCAAATCAAATTGTATTGGTCACATACACGTGCTTAGCAGATGTTATTGCGGGTGTAGCGAAATGCTTGTGCTTCTAGCTCCGACAGTGCAGTAATATCTAGCAAGTAATATATAACAATTTCACAACATATACCCAATAAACACACATCTAAGAAAGGAATGAATGAATTAAGAATATATACATACATGGACGAGCGATGTCAGAGCGGCATGGGCTAAGATACAGTAGAATAGTATGGAATACAGATGAGTAATGCAAGATATGTAAATATTATTAAAGTGGCTAGTGTTGCATTTCTTAATGTGGCTAGTGATTTCTAGTCTATGTCTATAGGCTGCAGCCGCTAATGTGCTAGTGATGGCTGTTTAACAGTTGATGGCCTTGAGATAGAAGCTGTTTTTCCGTCTCTCTGTCCCAGCTTTGATGCACCTGTACTGACCTCGCCTTCTGGATGATAGCGGGGTGAACAGGCAGTGGCTCGGGTGGTTGATGTCCTTGATTATCTTTTTGGCCTTCCTGTGACATCGGGTGCTATATAGGTGTCCTGGAGGGCGGGTAGTTTGCACCCTGTAATGCATTGGACAGACCGCAACACCCTCTGGAGAGCCTTGCGGTTGCGGGCGGTGCAGTTGCTGTACCAGGCGATGATACAGCCCGACAGGATGCTCTCAATTGTGCATTTGTAAAAGTTTGTGAGGGTTGTAGGTGCCAAGCCAAATTTCTTTAGCCTCCTGAGGTTGAAGAGGCTCTGATGCGCCTTCTTCACCACACTGTCTGTGTGGGTCGTCCATTTCAGTTTGTCAGTGATGTGTACGCAGAGGAACTTGAAGCTTTCCACCTTCTCCACTGCGGTCCCGTCGATGTGGATAGAGGGGTGCACCCTCTGCTGTTTCCTGAAGTCCACAATCATCTTCTTTGTTTTGTTGACGTTGAGTGAGATGTTATTTTCCTGTCACCACACTCCCAGAGCCCTCACCTCCTCCCTGTAGGTTGTCTCGTCATTGTTGTAATCAAGCCTACTACTATTGTGTTGTCTGCAAACTTGATGATTGAGTTGGAGGCGTGCTTGACCACGCAGTCATAGGTGAACAGGGAGTACAGGAGTGGGCTGAGCATGCATCCTTGTGGGGCCCCAGTGTTTAGGATCAGCGAAGTGGAGGTGTTGTTTCCTACCTTCACCACCTGGGGGCAGCCCATCAGGAAGTCCAGGACCCAGTTGCACAGGGCGGGGTTCAGACCCAGGGCCTCGAGCTTAATGATGAGCTTGGAGGGTACCATTGTGTTGAATGCTGAGCTATAGTCAATTAACAGCATTCTTACATAGGTATTCCTCTTGTCCAGATGGGATAGGGTAGTGTGCAGAGTGATGGCGATTGCATCGTCTGTGGATCTATTGGGGTGGTAAGCAAATTGAAGTGGGTCTAGGGTGGCAGGTAAGAGAGAGGTGATATGATCCTTGACTAGTCTCTCAAAGCACTTCATGATGACAGAGGTGAGTGCCACGGGGCGACAGTCATTTAGTTCAGTTACCTTTGCTTTCTTGGGTACAGGAACAATGGTGGCCATCTTGAAGCATGTGGGGACAGCAGACTGGGATAGGGAGAGATTGAATATGCCCGTAAACACACCAGCCAGCTGGTCTGCGCATGCTCTGAGGACGCGTCTAGAGATGCCGTCTGGGCCGGCAGCCTTGCGAGGGTTAACACGTTTAAACATTTTACTCACGTCGGCCACAGAGAAGGAGAGCCCACAGTCCTTGGTAGCGGGACGCGTCGGTGGCGCTGTGTTATCCTCAAAGCAGGTGAAGAAGGTGTTTAGCTTGTCCGGAAGCAAGACATCGGTCTCGGCGACGTGGCTGGTTTTCCTTTGTCACGCCCTGGCTCTGGGACTCTGTTATGTTGAGCCAGGGTGTGTAGTTTCTATGTGTTTGTGTTCTAGGTTCGTTATCTAGCTCATGTGTTTCTGTGTTGGCCGGGGTGGTTCTCAATCAGAGGCAACGAGTATCAGCTGTTGCTTGTTGTCTCTGATTGGGAACCATACTTAGGCAGCCTGTTTTCCACAGTGTATTGTGGGATCTTGTTCTGTGTAGGTTTGTGTTATTGACCGTAGACTTCACGTATCGTTTTGTTGTTTTGTTGCATTGTATTAAGTACTCCATTAAAGATGTACGCCTATCACGCTGTGCCTTGGTCCACTTCCTCCAACGATCGTGACAGAAGATCCCACCGATACAGGACCAAGCAGCGTGCCTAGGACCAGACAGCCTGGACGTGGGAGCAGATATTGGACGGGCAGGGGTCCTGGACTTGGGAGGAAATCCAGGCCGGGATGGATCGCCGTCCGTGGGTGGAGACGGTGGAGGCGCGCCGGAGAGAGGAGCAGCGGCGCCAATCGGGCCGTCGTCGGACAGGCGAGAGGCACCCCCAAAAATGTTTTAGGGGGGGGGGCAGATGGCATGGACGACGGGGCTGCTGGAGGCAGATAAGGGGCAAGTTTGTGTACGAGGAGAGAAGGCCACCGGGTTACGGGAGCCATTGGTGAGAAGAGGGAAGGAAAGTGTAGAGGCACGGCGAGAGGTACTGAGGTGTGTTGCCAGTCCGGTCCGGCCCGTTCCTGATCCCCGTGTAAGGCCAGTGGTGTGTGTTCCCAGTGCGGTCCGGCCTGTTCCTGTCCCTCGCACCAAGCCTGTGATGCGCGTCGCCAGCCCGGCCCGGCCTGTTCCTGCTCCTCGCACCAAGACAATGGTGCGCGTCGCCAGCCCGGCCCGACCTGTTCCTGTCCTTCGCACCAAGCCTACGGTGCGCGTCGCCAGCCCGGCCCGGCCTGTTCCTGCCCCTCGCACCAAGCCTACGGTGCGCGTCGCCAGCCCGGCCCGGCCTGTTCCTGCCCCTCGCACCAAGCCTACGGTGCGCGTCGCTGGCCCGGCCTGTTCCTGCCCCTCGCACCAAGCCTACGGTGTGCGTCGCCAGCCCGGCCCGGCCTGTTCCTGCTCCCCGCACCAAGCCTACGGTGCGCGTCGCCAGCCCGGCCCGGCCCGTTCCTGCTCCCCGCACCAAGCCAATGGTGCGCGTCGCCAGCCCGGCCCGGCCCGTTCCTGCTTCCCGCACCAAGCCAATGGTGCGCGTCGCCAGCCCGGCCCGGCCTGTTCCTGCTCTCCGCACCAAGCCAATGGTGCGCGTCGCCAGCCTGGCCCGGCCTGTTCCTGCTCCCCGCACCAAGCCAATGGTGCGCGTCGCCAGCCCGGCCCGGCCTGTTCCTGCTCCTCGCACCAAGCCTGTGGTGCGCGTCGTCAGCCCGGTCCGGCCTGTTCCTGCTCCCCGCACCTAGCCTGTGGTGCGCGTCGTCAGTCCGGCACAGCCCGTGCCTGGGTCAGCTGCTCCACATCGGAGCCTAAGCAATCCGCTCCACCGATGTCCAGTCCAGCTCCAGCCAGCGGGGCCAGACCGGACCAGGGGCGCTACGGGGGGATTGTTGGAGGGTGGTGGTCAAGCCCAGAGCCGGAACCGCCTCCGAGGAGGAATGCCCACCCGGCCCTCCCTTGTTCGGTTTATGTTTAGGCGCGGTCGCAGTCCGCGCCTTTGGGGTGGGGTACTGTCACGCCCTGGCTCTGGGACTCTGTTATGTTGAGCCAGGGTGTGTAGTTTCTATGTGTTTGTGTTCTAGGTTCGTTATCTAGCTCATGTGTTTCTGTGTTGGCCGGGGTGGTTCTCAATCAGAGGCAACGAGTATCAGCTGTTGCTTGTTGTCTCTGATTGGGAACCATACTTAGGCAGCCTGTTTTCCACAGTGTATTGTGGGATCTTGTTCTGTGTAGGTTTGTGTTATTGACCGTGGACTTCACGTATCGTTTTGTTGTTTTGTTGCATTGTATTAAGTACTCCATTAAAGATGTACGCCTATCACGCTGCGCCTTGGTCCACTTCCTCCAACGATCGTGACATCCTTTTGTAGTCCGTGATTGTCTGTAGACCCTGCCACATACGTCTCGTGTCTGAGCCGTTGAATTGCGACACCACTTTGTTTCTATACTGACGTTTTGCTTGTTTGATTGCCTTGTGGAGTGAATAACTACACTGTTTGCCATATTCCTAGTCAACTGCCATGGTTAAGTGCAGTGGTTTGCGCTTTCAGTTTCACGCGAACGCTGCCATCTATCCACGGTTTCTGGTTAGGGTAGGTTTTAATAGTCACAGTGGGAATGTGCCAAGCGAGAGTCTTTTGTACTTCAGCAAATCAGAAAGTACAGCTGTGGAGAAGCAGGACCCCAGAAAGATGCCAGCACGATGAATCCAGCAAGCATCTCGACCACGGTACTTAAGAAATATAGCTTCCTCGCATCGAAGATTGTGTCTGAGGTCACTGTCCAGCCGGAGGGTCAACCTGGCAGGGCATTCATTGCCCCGTGTGAGCTGCGGAAATACCTGGAAGAGGAAAAGGGGGGCATGTTTACAGAGTCACCTCTCCAGTTCTGACAGGCAAGGATGACTGTTTCTTCCCCTGAATCCCAAGAGTTCATGGAAAGAATATTCTCTGTCTGTGGACAACTGTCATCAGGCTTGAGAAACCGAATGACCACCTCTCTGGAATGCAGCCTTCTTGAAGATAAACCAGAAAATCTTGTTTAGTTTAACAGAAACACACACACACAAACTAGCTGGCTGTGAACTAATAGATTTGTGAAGACTGTTTTTGCTGTTGTTGCAGCAGTTTTTATTAACCCTATTTGAAGGGGTTAGTCAGTGTTACATGTTTAATATTACATAAACATAGCATGTCAAATGTGCCATGATTTCATTTGTTGTTTTTTCCTCTCTATTTCAGTCAGATAAAGGTAATGGTACTGGATTCTTCTTACATGTACTACTAAAGTAAAAAAAAGAAAGCATTGGATTGGTGTAAACATGGGCAAGAGAGTTTTCTTCCACCATATTTCTTGCACCAGTCTAGGCGCTTATCCTTTAAATCCAAGTCACATTAGGATTGATTTATAATTAAACCTAACCATGTCCTGGCCATGGAGTTGTATGGAGTCCTCTAGTGGACAAAAGCCTGTGTTAGCATGGGCAGCGCTATTGAGGACTTTCACCATTTTGATTAAGTCAACTGGGCGGGACTTCCAGCTTCATTGGCTGATCCCTCCTGATGATCTGGTTGGCATGACCTGATGACCCGGTTGGAGACGTGACAGCCGATCATCAGGAGGGATCAGCCAATGAATTTTACTTCTGAAAAATAACATTTACTATTTAAAGATGGAGATGGCCTTAATGGCGCTGCCCATCCTCTCACAGACACCATCATGACACAGATACAGAGATGTTATTTATAGCCAAGTCTATGGTCCTGGCCCATCACCTTATGTTTTACTGCCAACCAGTGGCAAGTGACATCCCCCCAAAACAACTATAGGCTTACAACACATAAATATCTCCTAGCCTCCCACGCATAGGCTACTTTCTGTCCCAAACACTAAAACTTAAACTAAATAATATACAAGCTAAATAGAAATGTTTTTATCAAACTGAAACTAAATAAAAAATAAGTCTGAAAACCAACTGAAACTAAACAGAATTTCAAAAAAAAATCTAAAAATGAATAAAAATTAAAAATAATTTTAAATCACAAAACTATAAAAACCTTGGTGTGCACATGTGTTTGTGTGTGCGTGTGGTGTACGTGTGTTTACAATGGACTTTTTTTTCTCAATAAAGTTATGAGGTCATGTGATAGTTCCTTATCTGATATCAGCACTCACCATCCCTCATGGCGAGATAGAGATTGTGAAAGGGAAAAGTCATCTAATTACGACTGCAACATGTCTTGCAGATATTACTGACCCTTCTTCGTACCAATTGTATTTATCAGGTGTCATGCTTCCCATAGTTCTGCTATGTTTAATGTCCCAGAACCACTGGTCAAAATAGATGCAAATCCAGATCAAT
This sequence comes from Coregonus clupeaformis, assembly GCF_020615455.1. Lineage (NCBI taxonomy): Eukaryota > Metazoa > Chordata > Actinopteri > Salmoniformes > Salmonidae > Coregonus > Coregonus clupeaformis. The sequence goes on from NC_059210.1 coordinate 32,769,713, forward strand.
TGATTTACTGTATGTCTCAATGTTCATAATTTAAATATTTATATAATTTAACATTTAAATACCAGGTGATTGAAGAATGAAATAATGTAGATTTCAGATTACTTTTAATAATAATAATAAGTCTACCACATTTCCTATCCACCACATATCCAATGCATTAGTGATATACTGTAAATTATGTTGCAAGTGGTAGCATACCTGTAGTTTGCCTTTGCTCTGAACTATGAGTAACTTACGCCACCTTGTGGAGATAATGCATTTTCTTTTTTTAAACACTATACTGAACAAAAATATAAACACAACATGCAACAATTTCAACAATTTTACTGAGTTACAGTTCATATAAGGAAATCAGTCAAGGCCCTAATCTATGGATTTCACATGACTGGGCAGGGCGCAGCCATGGGTGGGCCTGGGAGGGCATAGGCCTACTCACTTGAGAGCCAGGCCCACCGACTGGGGAGCCAGGCCCAGCCAATCAGAATGAGTTTTTACCCACCAAAGGGCTTTATTACAGACATAAATAGTCCTCAGTTTCATCAGCTGTCCGGGTGGCTGGTCTCAGATGTTCCCGCAGGTGAAGAAGCCGGATGTGGAGTTCTTGGGCTGGCATGGTTACACGAGGTCTGCTGTTGTGAGGCCGGTTGGACTTACTGCCAAATTCTCTCAAATGACGTTGGAGGCAGCTTATAGTAGAGAAAGGAACATTAAATTATCTGGCAACAAATCTGGTGGACATTCCTTCAGTCAGCATGCCAATTGCAGGCTCTCTCAAAACTTCAGACATCTGTGGCATTGTGTTGTGTGACAAAACTGCACATTTTAGAGTGGCCTTTTATTGTCCCCAGCACAAGGTGCACCTGTGTAATGATCATGCTGTTTAATCAGCTTCTTGATATGGCACACCTGTCAGGTGGATGGATTATCTTGGTAAAGGAGAAATGCTCACTAACAGGGATGTAAACAAATTTGTGCACACAATTTGAGAGAAATAAGCTTTTTGTGCGTATGGAATATTTCTGGGATCTTTAATTTCAGCTCATGAAACATGGGACCAAAACTTTACATGTTACATTTATATTTTTGTTCAGTATAAAATAAATATTGTATGTATTTCACAACTACGGTTTTCTGGGTAATTGTCCGTCTTTTGTCTCCTACTGGTCTTGCCGTAAAGAGTGTATTGTCCAAATGCTTGCTGAATAGTGAGTGTGCAGGGCGTTATTGGTGAAATGGGATGACGTTGGTACTAAGGTGCAGCACATGCAGATTAAACATTAACATAGGTAAAGATTAACTATGAACTCTAAATACTGTCCTCCCTCGCACATACATTATGCATAATCATAAGGACAGTGTCAGTGTGGGATAAGTTCATTCACTGGGCAGACAGCGACTATGGCGGCTAGGATAGGAGGCAGTGTTCTGGTGACAGGGTCTAACCGCGGAATCGGTCTAGAGGTAGTCCGTCAGCTGGCAGAGTCCACCAGTCCTCCAGCCCAGATCTTTGCCGGGTGTCGAGATCTGTATGGAGCTCAGGTAGTTCACAGCCTCTAAGGCCAGTTTACAGAGAGTAGCAGAGCAACAGAGAGCTACAAAGCCTAATGCATGGCACATAGAGTATGTAGAGGTTGGCAACAATAGAAAACTGAACATGGTTTCTGTTTTATGTAGCAAGATATTTGAGTTAAATATGATGAATACGTAGATTCTCTCATTATTAAGTACTGTACATTTGTTATAATTCTCAGTTATATGTTGTGTATTTGTATTAGAAAGATTCATTAGCACGTGACTTTGTATATCCACTTAATTCTCTCTGGAAATTGCCGGAGTGAATCAGGATCCTAGAATTTAACCTGCCCTGACCCAACACATTTGCTCCTGCTTCAAGGCACTGAAGGAGCTGGCACAGCGGCATCCCCAACTGGTCACTATTGTGAGATTGGGTAAGGGTTTCTGCTACAATGTAGTTTGCATATTGTGACCTGCCATAAAAATACACAGAGATAACACAAGAGATAACTTTCTGCAAAAAATGTATTTCTTACAGGGTGACAACAAGAGCTGAGTGAGATATAGTTCCTTCCTAAACCTCTAAATTTCAAAAATGTTGTGTTGACAGATGTTGCAGACCCATTCAGTATATCCGAGGCCTCCAGGGTGGTTGGTGATAAACTGATTGACGGCAGCCTGAATTTAATCATTAACAACGCTGCCATTAATGTCCCTGTCGTGAACGACGGGAATAACCACCCTGGCACACTGGCAGTGACGGGCAAGAAGGAGATGGTGGATTTGTTTGTCACCAACGCAGTGGGACCCATGCTCATTGCTAAGGTCGATACATGCGCTATTACATGAAGTACTTCAGAAGACTAGGCTTTTGTCTTACTGTTTCATTGTTTACATTCTCCCTTCTCAGGAATTTTGTTATGGTGTACTTTGAGTTATCTGCTCTCTATAAATCTCTCAATAAATACATGCTACAAAAAAAAGAGGATAAATTCCTAAAGGGCAAAGGTGTATGAAAAAGTTACCAGATCTTTGATGTATTGACACTAAGATTAAGAAAATGACTTCTTTATGTGTCCTTTCTTGCAGGAGTTCAGGTCATACCTGCAGAAGGCAGCTGACCAATCAGGTCCTGCGACAACAGGGATGTCCTGTAGCAGGGCAGCCATCATCAACATCTCCACTCTGCTGTCCTCAGTTGAGAAGTGTCCTGAGACATTCTCCATGGCCCCTATGTATCCTTACAGAGCCAGCAAGGTATGCCACCATCAGTAGGCCTACGTCTAATATGATTCTTAATACTCTTCTGGCTGATAGTGGAACAGTTTCTATTGATTCCATGCTGAATAACGAAGATGTGGATAACATGAGTTCTGTTGTCCTATTCTCCACTAGGCAGCGCTGAACATGCTGACACGCTGCCTGGCAGAGGACTTCAAGAGGGATGGGATTCTGGTCATGGCCATCCACCCTGGCTGGGTGAAAACTGACATGGGAGGCCCACATGTGAGTAACAGGATACGTGATTTTTGCATGTATCTGTAAATTAAAAAGATTAAGCTTAAAAGTCCACAATGCCATTTTGCATAATGCACTGCACATTACTCTGAAGTAGCAAAACTCATATGATAATTATATATTTGTTTATAAGTGTAGAACAAGGTAGGACTAGAGTCATAGCAGACTGGCACAGATCTATAACTGTTTGTCTGTGTTTCTGTTCGACAGGCACCGGTGAAGACTGAGGACAGTGCCAAAGGCATGCTGCATGTGATGTCAACCCTCACAGAGAAGCACAATGGCAGCCTTCTGGACTGGGAAGGGAATGGTATCCCATGGTGATGTTCCAGGCCAATGGTCCAGTCTCTGGGACCAATAGACTTAGACTTCTGAGTTCTTTGAAAAAATCTCTTAGTATGACTGAATAATGTTTTGTCTTCTTAAAGGGGAGTCTGTAGTCTGTAATCTCATTTTTCATTCTGATTCAATTGCTGGGCATTTCTTAACTCAATAAACTGACTGCAAGACTCTCATTGATCATTTGTCATCCTATAAAAACAGCTTATCATTATTCGGGACACTAAACAAAATGTGCCAACAGCATTTATCGTATAATTTGTTCATACAATAACTTGCCACTTTACTTTGTCAGACTTATCAAAAGACTGCTCTAGTTATGACTATATAAGAAAGGTTAAACTAATGGGCAAAATGATGAGCCATCCTAAAGTTGAGCATAATGGAAATAGATGTGAGTGTTTTCCTGCAGCTGTCCATGTGATGGGCATCATTCTTTCACAGCAGATCAGTGGCAGAATGAAATGAAAAACAGAGGAAAATATGGAAGGATCCACTGGTCAATTCAACGTCTATTCCACGTTGATTCAACGTAATTTCATTGAAATGACGTGGAAACAACATTGATTCAACCAGTGTGTGCCCAGTGGGGAGGGGTGAAAGACAGATGATGGAAACATAAAGAGGTGATGCAGATGGACTCAGATGGATTTTTTTATTTTTTATTGTGATTTATCGGGGGTACTGCAGCATCCTCAGCACCCCTACTTCCCGTGGCTGTGGGCCGGCCATGAGCTCCAAGGGCCAGGCAGATGTGCATGCTGGGGGTCATGATAGGGGAGAAAGCACTACCGTGAGTGTTAGAGCTAACAGGAAGTGTGGACTGGTGAAACTGCTTGACTAAAGAGCAAAGGCAGATCAAATCCAAGGGCTGATGACTTACAGTATAAGCAGTAAGGTTTTACAGGCATTTGCAATCCTGCACTCAATATCCAACATCCTACTAAGAAACAACAACATGAAATCAGATTTTCCCACATCACTGCTGTGCTAATTCAGTAGTTATAAACCAGTTGCCATAACCTAGTTATTTCAGCTTATTACACGTGTCTGTTCAATGAGGTCCAACCAGGTCAGATAGGTTATGCGTTAGGTTACCCTTCCCTGGTGACACAGAGTCAAATTAATACTTAGTGAAAAATACATTCTGAATGTTCCACTCAGCGGGACATGTGTTGCTTGCCTATATGGAAATGTTGTTCCTCTGAATCTTGTTGGCACAAGTTAGGCATAGCATAACCCTTTTTTTATGTGTGTGGTGCAGTCACACAATGGACATAATGCAAAAACAGGGTTTAGTATTGTGTCAACAAATTGGATAGCATTACACAAAGTCTTACCTGTGCACCGTATCTGGACAGTATCAAAGACAAAAAACAGTTGCATTTTATCTGGGCAGGTCACTCCTGAACTGTCCGTAAAACAAGCGCGACAGGGGTAGACAGTGTAATTTACGCGCCTCAGCAAAGAGGTGGGAACACTAGAGCCAACATTGACATTCGAGGAGAGTGCTGCTGTACTACTTGCATGGGAGTTTGAACTTGAAAGACTCAACTTGCCTCTGTGTTTCATGCTCGTCGTTGTTGTCTTTCTGCTTACATTTGGAACTATAATAAAGGTAAGAAAGTCATGCTTTTTCCACTGGCGTTTGATATTTCTTTGACGCGCTCCTAAAATTAAGCGCACGATGTCAATGTTAACATCATGTGTCGAGTGCCATACAGTACATTACCAGTTGTGTTAGTAGACAGCTGGGGATTCATACCGAGGTAAAATTTGTTTTATATTGGATATTTTATATTGTTTTAGTTTTATATTTAATAAAAAAAAGGTGTGGATTTTCTCCCATGATTTAGAATATACTGTATACTTTTGATAGTCATCGCACGCTTTGTTTAAGAGCTATTGAAGATTGAAATTCTGAAATGTTAAAATTTGATTTATATTGGGTATTTTATATTGTTTTAGTTTTATATTGGATAAAAAAGTGTGGATTTTTCTCCCCTGATTCAGAATATATACTTTTCATAGTGATGGCATACTTGGTTCAATAGCTATTGACGAGAGAAAACAGAATATCCACCGAATATCCAATATAAAACAAATGTTACCTTGGTGGGATTCATGGACAGTGGTGCTCTAGTCTAGCTGCAAGGACTGACAGTCTATACATTGTTTGTTTGTTGTTTGTAAACAATGAAGTAATAAAACCATATTTGGGGTTATGATAGGGATAAAATGCTCATGAGGCATTTATAAGTTGTATTCTTCACGAATTAATGGTTAAATATCAATAATTGAAAGGGATTCTTTGCTATTTAGACATGACATCAAACTCCACTGCCTCAACACAGTAGCCTACAGTAGTAGGGTAACTTGGGGAAAAACGCCCCCCTTAAGGGAAATGTCTGATTTAGATACGACATACTGGCTATCCTTAGGCAAACACATTTTGAACGGAAATAAGTGGGCAGAATTATTTTCTTTTTCGTTATTCAATTTGTAAGTTGCTCTGGATAAGAGCGTCTGCTAAATGATGTAAATGTAAATGTAAATGTTTTGCCCCCCTCTATGGGGCAAAATGCCCCTGAAGATTAGTGTGTTAAAATCAATTTTATACTTTTTATTTTTGCATTTTTTAGTAATTTACTCTTAAAAGCTAGTCTAGGTAATTTATTTTAATTAAAGGTCCTGAACAGTCATTCTGAAAAGTACTTTTTCTCTCATGGCTAACTATCAGGAAGTTTGAAAAGACAGGCTGAGTGGGCAGGAAGCTTATATTCATTACATTTACATCATTTAGCAGATGCTCTTATCCAGAGCAACTTATAGTTAGTGAGTGCATACATACTTTTTTTATCTTATATACTTGCCCCCCATGGGAATCGAACCCACAACCCTGGCGTTGCAAACACCATGCTCTACCAACTGAGCTACATCCCTGCCAGCCATTCCCTCCCCTACCCTGGGCCAATTGTGCACCGCCCCATGGGTCTCCCAGTCACGGCCGGCTACAACAGAGCCTGGATTCGAACCAGGATCTCTAGTGGCACAGCTAGCACTGCGATGCCTTAGACCACTGCGCCACTCACCTTGACAGACAGCTCTTTGAAACGCCTATGTCAAGCAACTTGGATGTAGTAAGCAGTGTTGCAGTAAAATCATCTCAAGCAAATTTGGTGATACACAAAGCAACTCAAACAACATTGAAATTGCATTTTTGCCCCAAACATACTAAATTAAAATTGTACTACTTTATTATTAACTGATTACAATTTTTCTCTCTAACCAAGTGGAATATTTATCTTTAGGCTCCCCTGCTGGTATATATATAAAACAAGTTTATAGATCTAATTTCATTAGATTATATATATAACTTTTCTAAATGACAAAAAAAGTAGATCAGCGTACCTCAAAATCATTTTGTTGGAGTGACTTAAAAAGTTGAGATGAGACAGATTACATTTTTAGTTGAGCAAGACTAGTGGCATCCAGGGAAAGTGTTGAAAAATAATGTCTGTGAGAATTCAAGGAGGGGGGGCGTTTAACCCCAAGCCACCCTACACTTTGTTATGGCCTTTTAACTGTGTTAACTATGTGGCAACTGAAAAATGTGACTGTTTTTCTGTCCCACGGTCCTGTTGTTTAATCATTAGCTCATTGGTATTGGGTGGTTCTAAGCCAGCCTGGGACATTCCCGTTGGAGTCGCCCAGTGGATGAAACTGGACTTACAGTGTCCACCTCACACCTCCCCCGACTTTCGGTGTTGCACTCTCGTTGCCCAGACAACCAATAGTTTTTGTGAGGGTTTCTCTATATTAGGAGGGCTTTCATGGAGGAGAAAGGGTGACAGCCTGTCTTCCAACCTCCCACATGGACAGACTAACATTCAGAAAGAAAGCTCTCACCCAGGGAATCTGTACTGTGTCCAAGGGAATCTGTGTTGTATCCATGAAAACTGTATCTGAAGTAAGTATTATGCACCATTACTTGTAGGTTCAGCCTCCCGCCTCTACCTTGTTCAAATATATAATACAGTATTTCCTGGATCATTCCGTGGTTCAGCTGTGAAATGTTTGTTTTAGGTTACTTACAGCCAGCAACCAGTCAATACCTTGAACTTTTTCTGTTTTGCAAGCCTATTGATTCCTTGATCAAATGATAACAGTGTGTGTATACAGTGGGGGAAAAAAGCATTTAGTCAACCCCCAATTGTGCAAGTTCTCCCACTTTAAAAGATGAGAGAGGCCTGTAATTTTCATCATAGGTACACGTCAACTATGACAGACAAAATGAGAAAAAAAATCCAGAAAATCACATTGTAGGATTTTTTATGAATTTATTTGCAAATTATGGTGGAAAATAAGTATTTGGTCAATAACACAAGTTTCTCAATACTTTCTTATATACCCTTTGTTGGCAATGACACAGGTCAAACGTTTTCTGTAAGTCTTCACAAGGTTTTCACACACTGTTGCTGGTATTTTGGCCCATTCCTCCATGAAGATCTCCTCTAGAGCAGTGATGTTTTGGGGCTGTCGCTGGGCAACACAGACTTTCAACTCCCTCCAAAGATTTTCTATGGGGTTGAGATCTGGAGACTGGCTAGGCCACTCCAGGACATTGAAATGCTTCTTACGAAGCCACTCCTTCGTTGCCCGGGCGGTGTGTTTGGGATCATTGTCATGCTGAAAGACCCAGCCACGTTTCATCTTCAATGCCCTTGCTGATGGAAGGAGGTTTTCACTCAAAATCTCACGATACATGGCCCCATTCATTCTTTCCTTTACACGGATCAGTCGTCCTGGTCCCTTTGCAGAAAAACAGCCCCAAAGCATGATGTTTCCACACCCATGCTTCACAGTAGGTATGGTGTTCTTTGGATGCAACTCAGCATTCTTTGTCCTCCAAACACGACGAGTTGAGTTTTTACCAAAAAAGTTCTATTTTGGTTTCATCTGACCATATGACATTCTCCCAATCCTCTTCTGGATCATCCAAATGCACTCTAGCAAACTTCAGACGGGCCTGGACATGTACTGGCTTAAGCAGGGGGACACGTCTGGCACTGCAGGATTTGAGTCCCTGACGGCGTAGTGTGTTACTGATGGTAGGCTTTGTTACTTTGGTCCCAGCTCTCTGCAGGTCATTCACTAGGTCCCCCCGTGTGGTTCTGGGATTTTTGCTCACCGTTCTTGTGATCATTTTGACCCCACGGGGTGAGATCTTGCGTGGAGCCCCAGATCGAGGGAGATTATCAGTGGTCTTGTATGTCTTCCATTTCCTAATAATTGCTCCCACAGTTGATTTCTTCAAACCAAGCTGCTTACCTATTGCAGATTCAGTCTTCCCAGCCTGGTGCAGGTCTACAATTTTGTTTCTGGTGTCCTTTGACAGCTCTTTGGTCTTGGCCATAGTGGAGTTTGAAGTGTGACTGTTTGAGGTTGTGGACAGGTGTCTTTTATACTGATAACAAGTTCAAACAGGTGCCATTAATACAGGTAACGAGTGGAGGACAGAGGAGCCTCTTAAAGAAGAAGTTACAGGTCTGTGAGAGCCAGACATCTTGCTTGTTTGTAGGTGACCAAATACTTATTTTCCACCATAATTTGCAAATAAATTCATAAAAAATCCTACAATGTGATTTTCTGGAGAAAAAAAATCTCAATTTGTCTGTCATAGTTGACGTGTACCTATGATGAAAATTACAGGCCTCTCTCATCTTTTTAAGTGGGAGAACTTGCACAATTGGTGGCTGACTAAATAATTTTTTTCCCCACTGTAACTTGCCTGGGACCAAAAAAGTCAACTATCGCCCCTGGATAGGAAGCTAGATAGTGCCCTCCAAGCTCGTCACCAGTGGTGTAGTGCTATTCTTTTAGGTGTGGGAGCAGCCAAAACATTTCTCTATCAAAGTTTGTACCGACAGATGTAGCCTATTGAATATTATTATTGAATATGCATAAAATACATCCTCCAATTGAAACGTCTGCCCACACATATTGTCTCAATAATTTTATTTTATTTTAATACCCTCAGACACCAAGTTAGGCATACCTAATTTCAAAATAGGCCATCATCAACATCAATAGTGAATGATCATTCTTCACATTTTATCGGTGAAATGTCCAAACTGTGTCTGCATGCCAATCATTTGATTTCAATCAGTTTCATGGGAATATGCATTTAGATCTTCTTGAATAACTGTTTTGTGAGTGAATTAGAGCAGATGGCTTCAGAAATAATTGTCCAGAAATATTTTTACCAGCTGTATTCTCAAATTGAAAAAAGTGAGGGGAGTGCTGCTCCCTCGCACTCCAGCAGCACTACATCCTTGATCGTCACTAAGCTCAGGGCCCTGGGTGTGAACTCCTCCATGTGCAACTGGGTCCTGGACTTCCTGACGAGCCGACCCCAGGTGGTGAGGGTAGGCCACGCCGATTCTGTTCACCCACGACTGCGTGGCCATGCACGACTCCAATTCAATCATCAAGTTTGCTAACGACACGACAGTGGTAGGCCTGATCACCAACAACGACGACACAGCCTACAGCGAGGAGGGTAGAGCCCCTAGCGGAGTGGTGCCAGGACAATAATCTCTCCCTCAACGTCAACAAAACCAAGGAGCTGATTGTGGACTACAGAAGACAGAAGGGAGAGCACGCCCCTATCCATTTCAACAGGGCTGCAGTGGGAAGGGCCAAAAGCTTCAAGTTGCTCGGCATGCACATCACTGAGGACCTGACATGGTCCCATCACATCGAGACTGTGGTGAAGAAGGCACAACAGCTCCTCTTCAACCTCAGGCGGCTGAAGAAATTTGGCAGGCCAGGAAGATCATTAGGGACCTCAGCCACCCGAGCCATGTATTGTTCACTCTGCTACTGTCTGTTGAACAACCATCACTAGCTCTCTATGTGCCCTGTACTCTGACCTGCACCGTAGACACCTTTTTGCAAACATACACCCACACAAGCTCACACCCACACACACGTAGTCTCTCGCACACACACATAGGACCATGTCAGGTGCTCAAAGCCTGGTTCCTTTCTAGGTTTCTTCCTAGGTTTCTGCCTTTCTAGGGAGTTTTTCCTAGCCATCGTGCTTCTACATCTGCATTGCTTGCTCTTTGGGGTTTTAGGCTGGGTTTCTGTGTAAGCACTTTGTGACATCTGCTGTAAAAAGGGCTTTATAAATACATTTGACTGACATACACCTCCACTCACAAACACACACATATACAGCTCTGGAAAGAATTAAGAGACCACTGCAAAATTATCAGTTTGTCACGCCCTGGCCTTGAGAGGCCAGTTGTCTTTAGTTGGTTTGGTCAGGGCGTGAGTATCTATGTTAGAATTTCTATGTTTAGGTTCTCTATTTCTATGTCTGGCCGGGTATGATTCCCAATCAGAGGCAGCTGTCGCTCATTGTCTCTGATTGGGGATCATACTTAGGTAGCCCATTGCCTACTGTGTATTGTGGGATCTTGTTCCTGTTAGGCTGGTATGTGTATAGCCCTTTGGACTTCACGTTACGTTGTTTCTTGTTTTGTTGAATGTTTATTTAGTTAATAAACATGTACGCTTTTCACGCTGCACCTTGGTCCGACCCATCTCTCAACTTTTGTGACACAGTTTCTCTGGTTTTACTATTTATGGGTATGTGTTTGGGTAAAAATATTTGTTTGGTTTTATTCTATAAACTACTGACAACATTTCTCCCAAATTCCAAATAAAAATATTGTCATTTAGAGCATTTATTTGCAGAAAATGTCAACTGGTCAAAATAACAAAAAAGATGCAGTGTTGTCAGACCTCGAATAATGCAAAGAAAATAAGTAAATGTTTATTTTTAAACAACACAATACTAATGTTTTAACTTAGGAAGAGTTCAGAAATCAATATTTGGTGGAATAACCCTGATTTCATGCGTCTTGGCATGCTCTCAACCAGTCTTTCACATTGATGTTGGGTGACCTTATGCCACTCCTGGCGCAAAAATTAAAGCAGCTCGGCTTTGTTTGATGGCTTGTGACCATCCATCTTCATCTTGATCACATTCCAGAAGTTTTCAATGGGGTTCAGGTCTGGAGATTGGGCTGGCCATTACAGGGTCTTGATCTGGTGGTCCTCCATCCACACCTTGATTGACCTGGCTGTGTGGCATGACGCATTGTCCTGCTGGAAAAACCAATCCTCAGAGTTGGGGAACAATGTCAGAGCAAAAGGAAGCAAGTTTTCTTCCAGGATAACCTTGTACGTGACTTGATTCATGCGTCCTTCACAAAGACAAATCTGCCCGATTCCAGCCTTGCTGAAGCACCCCCAGATCATCACCGATCCTCCACCAAATTTCACAGTGGGTGCGAGACGCTGTGGCTTGTAGGCCTCTCCAGGTCTCCGTCTAACCATTAGACGACCAGGTGTTGGGCAAAGCTGAAAATTGGACTCATCAGAGAAGATGACCTTACTCCAGTCCTCTACGGTCCAATCCTAATGGTCTTTTGCAAACCTCAGCCTGGCTCTTCTTTGCTTCTCATTGATGAAGGGCTTTTTTCTAGCTTTGCACGACTTCAGCCCTGCCCCTAGGAGCCTGTTTCGAACCGTCCTCGTCGTGCACTTCACCCCAGCTGCCGTTTGCCATTCTTTTTGTAGGTCACTTGATGTCATCCTACAGTTGTTGAGTAAAATTCAAATGAGTTGGTGGTCATCCCGGTCAGTAGAGAGTCATTTTCGCCCTCTGCCGGTCTGTAGCTTTGTTGTCCCCAATGTCTGCTGCGTGACCTTGTTCTTATGAACCGCGGTCTTTGAAATTTTAAGGATGGAAGCAACCTGACGCTCACTGTATCTCTCTGCCAGTAAAGCCAGAATTTAACCCTTCTTTTCCTCACTCAAAACTTTTGGCATGGTCAATAGTTATTTTTTGATTAATATTACTTTTGAGATACTATTAGCACTGTTTTTACAATCCAGCTGGTCCTATTGCAAGAGGATAGTGATGACCACAGCAGTGTTTTTTATACTTTTCCTCATTAAATAAGATTTGGTTCAGGTGATCACCTAATCAGTACCTAATTCAGTAGAATGAGGTGTGCCTGTGTTGGAATTCAACAGACAGTGGAATGGAATGGCTGTCATACATGTAGAGATGCTGATTTAAGAAAAATGTGCAGTGGTCTCTTAATTTTTTCCACAGCTGTATATACACACTCACACACACTCCATCTTCGCTGATGTCCCATGTACAGTGCATTCGGAAAGTATTCAGACCCCTTCACTTTTCACTGTGTCATTATGGGGTATTGTGTGTAGACTGGTGAGGATTTGTTAAAATGTAATTCATTTTAGAATAAGGCTGTAACATAACAAAATGTGGAAAAAGTAAAGGGGTCTGAATACTTCCCGAATGCACTGTATATAGAGACATTGAACACTGTTCACTTCACATATATATACTGTATACTGCTTAGATACACTGTGTATTATATACTGTATACTCGACGGAATATACTGTATACTCGACGGAGCTCACTCTAGTATATCTATTGTTGTGCATATCATTCAAGGTATATCTTTATGTACATTCCTCCCATGCACACACGCACAGATTGTTATTTGGATTATTGTTATAGTGTTATTTGGACTATAATTTGGATTCATTCATTTATTTTCCTTTTTTCTTGACTTATTTTTTTTATGACTTTTTGTTTGACATTCTACTGCATTGTTGAGGAGTTGGCTACTCAAGCATTTCACTGCACCCGCTATAACATCTGCTTAACTGTGTATTCGACCAAGAAGTGATATGTATGGTTAGAGTGTGGAGAGTTGGTGACCAGTATTTGACACCAGTCAGTTACTGGTGGTTGATTGTTTTACTTAGCCTCTGTGTCCTGTGTGCATTGACCCCTGACGACATGCCAACCTCGGGATGGAGGAGTGTTTATGACTCTACACCTCCCCCCTCTATAGTGTTTGTCCTGGGCCTCTGGGCCCTCCAAGGCTAAGATGTTCTCTGTTGTTTAGATTCAGGCCTGAGAACTGCAACGAGCAATGAGAGAACTGTGTAAAGGCTGCTTATCTGTCACCTACACATCTACTGTATCTCAAGAGGAGATGTAGTTATTGGTTTTGTTTTAAAGGCTCTAAATTGAAGTATTGTTTTTTTCTCCAATGAGCTCAATATAGAGGGAAAAGTAATTCATTCAGAATCAGTGCTTTCAAAGCCCACACAAACACTGAACTTACGGCATATCAATTCATGGGTCTTAAATTGAAAAAACCCAGATACCTTTGTGTATCTGGTACAAAACTAACTTCTAAGAAAACTAGTGGACCAGGACCCAGTGCACCAGTTTAACTATTAAGTACTCTGGTCAGCAGAGTACTTTTCGCTGACAGCGGAGTTGATTATGTAACAAAGTATTCACCCATCCTGTTAAAAACACTGAGCCATTACAGTTTTGAACATGACATGATCTCTGTGTGGCCTCTGTCTCTCAGTCCCAATCCTTTTCTCTTTTCTCACAGTTACTCTGCCCTCTTTTTTCCACTTCTAATCTTCACTAACATCTGGACACAAACTAACATCTGGACACAAACACAAAAAATTGTCTCAAGGAAAGTTGGTAGGAAAACCTCCATTGTCTTCAACTTAAGAGATACATTGATGGCTATCAATGGGGAAAGGGGAAGTGTTTATTAGTACAGATGTGCTGGGTGCAGATGTACTGGGTCTGTAATGGAGAGAGAAAGTTGTGTTAGGGATGCTCCTCTTATTGATTGAGGTTGTCAAATGGCAAGAATAGGGATATTGAATGTGTCTCATTCTCAGAAAAGTCAAAATGTGTGTGTACGTGCATGCGTGTGTGTGTGTGTGTGTGTGTGTGTGTGTGTGTGTGCATGTGTGTGTGCATGTGTGTGTGACAGATTTCTGCTATTTAAGCAATTCTAATTCTTTATCTTGTGATCAAATTATGCAATACTGAGTTAAGTGTTGAGTGCTACATATAAAGTCATAGCAACCATGTAGACTACAGGAAGACTATGAATCATGCATTCCACTGAGGTTTCAACCCTTGTTGGGTAAGGTGCCTTACCACGTTCATAAATACTACCGAGTGGACACTCACCACAGTAAAGGAGGGTGTGTGTTATATTAAATAGGTCCTTTGTAGTGGTTAGTCTTTACGAGTAGTCCTCTCAACTGTTTCCTGCTCAATTCATATTAAAAAGTTGCTGACTGCAAATTCATAACAAACACTACCAGTGAAAAGTTTGGACATACCTACTCATTCAAGGGTTTTTCTTTATTTTTACTATTTTTTACATTGTAGAATAATAGTGAAGATATCAAAACAATGAAATAACACATATGGAATCATGTAGTAACCAAAAAAGTGTTAAACAAATCAAAATATATTTTATATTTGAGATTCTTCAAATAGCCACCCTTTGCCTTTATGACAGCTTTGCACACTCTTGGCATTCTCTCAACCAGCTTCAGGAGGTAGTCACCTTGAATGCATTTCAATTAACAGGTTTGCCTTCTTAAAAGTTAATTTGTGGAATTTAGCCAATCAGTTGTGTTGTGACAAGGTGGGGGGGGGGGGAGTATACAGAAGATAGCCCTATGTGGTAAAATACCAAGTCCATATTATGGCAAGAACAGCTCAAATAAGCAAAGAGAAATGACAGTCCATCATTAATTTAAGACATGAAGGTCAGTCAATACGGAACATTTCAAGAACTTTGAAAGTTTCTTCAAGTGCAGTCGCAAAAACCATCAAGTGCTATGATGAAACTGGCTCTTATGAGGACCGCCACAGGAATGGAAGACCCAGAGTTACCTCTGCTGCAGAGGATAAGTTCATTAGAGTTACCAGCCTCAGAAATTGCATCCCAAATAAATGCTTCACAGAGTTCAAGTCACAGACACATCTCAACATCAGCTATTCAGAGGGGGCTGTGTGAATCAGGCCTTCATGATCGAATTGCTGCAAATAAACCACTACTAAAGGACACCAATAAGAAGAAGAGACCTGTTTGGGCCAAGAAACACGAGCAATGGACATTAGACCGGTTGAAATTTGAGATTTTTGGTTCCAACCGCCATGTCTTTATGAGACGCGGTGTGGGTGAATGGATGATCTCCGCATGTGTAGTTCCCACTGTAAAGCATGGAGGAGGAGGTGTTATGGTGTGGGGGTGCTATGCTGGTGACACTGTCTGTGATTTATTTAGAATTCAAGGCACACTTAACCAGCATAGCTACCACAGCATTCTGCAGTGATACGCCATCCCATCTGGTTTGGGCTTAGTGGGACTATCATTTGTTTTTCAACAGGACAATGACCCAACACACCTCCAGGCTGTGTAAGGGCTATTTTACCAAGAAGGAGAGTGATGGAGTGCTGCATCAGATGACCTGGCCTCCACAATCCCCCGACCTCAACCCAATTGAGATGGTTTGGGATGAGTCGGACGGCAGAGTGAAGGAAAAGCAGCCAACAAGTGCTCAGCATATGTGGGAACTCCTTCAAGACTGTTGAAAAAGCATTCCAGGTGAAGCTGGTTGAGAGAATGCCAAGAGTGTGCAAAGCTGTCATAAAGGCAAAGGGTGGCTATTTGAAGAATCTCAAATATAAAATATATTTTGACTTGTTTAACACTTTTTTGGTTACTACATGATTCCATATTGTTATTTCATAGTTTTGATGTCTTCACTATTATTCTAAAATGTAGAAAATAGTAAAAATGAAGAAAAACCCTTGAATGAGTAGGTGTGTCCAAACTTTTGACTGAACTGTATATGCATCCTGTCCAGAATTCTTATATCTTAAAGGGGAACTGCACCTGCTGATTTGGCCTCATTTTTTGTCTTGCTCCTCTAGAAATACTGGTGGCCATGGCAGAAGCCAAATGTGAGTTGGCTTGGGGGTGTGGTTTGATGTGGGTGTTTCTTGGGTGTGTCCTTGCCACCACCA
This sequence comes from Coregonus clupeaformis, assembly GCF_020615455.1. Taxonomy (NCBI): domain Eukaryota; kingdom Metazoa; phylum Chordata; class Actinopteri; order Salmoniformes; family Salmonidae; genus Coregonus; species Coregonus clupeaformis. The sequence continues at coordinate 32,786,071 of NC_059210.1, forward strand.
AGACTCACCCATCTGTCAGTTCCTTGACCGCAGCTGTTTCCCCCCAACTCAATCACAACAAACAAACATCCTGCAGGTTGAGTTCAATAACTACAGGCAGATGTATGGTGAGATGCCGGAGGAAGCTTTGAATAGGTCAGTAGCTGTCACGTTCGTTCATAGACGGGTCAGACCAAGGCGCAGCGTGATATGCATACATGTTTATTTTAAACTTAATAAACAACGACAAAACAATAAACCAACGAAACGTGACGTCCAAAGGTAACACAAAACAAACCTCACACGGAACAAGATCCCACAACTTAACGAGTGCCAATAGGCTGCCTAAGTATGATCCCCAATCAGAGACAATGAGTGACAGCTGCCTCTGATTGGGAACCACACCGGCCAACATAGATCTACACATACTAGAACATAAACATAGATATACACCACATAGAAAATCACACCCTGACTCAACAAATAAGAGTCCCCTGAGTCAGGGCGTGACAGTACCCCCCCCCCCCCCAAAGATGCGGACTCCGACCGCACAACCTTATTTAACAGGGTAGGGGCCGGGGGCCGGGTGGGTATTCCGCCTCGGAGGCGGATCCGGCTCCGGGCGTGACAACCACCTATTCTCCGCCTCCCTGTTGCGCCCCTGGTCTGGTCTGGACCTCGGCGCGCTGCTTCCCCTCTCCTTCCTCCCACTATACTCCAAGCCCTGTCTGGACCCTGGTGTGGGAGACCCCGAACCTGGAGAGGGGCTGACGTCTGGGTCTGGACTGGAGCCGCTGACCGGAGCTGGACCGGGCACCGGTGGAGCGGACTGCTCAGGCTCCGTACTGGAGCCGCTGACCGGAGGTGGACTGGGCACCGGTGGAGCGGACTGCTCTGGCTCCGGAGTGAAGCCGCTGACCAGAGCCGGACTGGGCACTGGTGGAGCGGACTGCTCTGGGTCCGGAGTGGAGCAGCTGACCGGGTCTGGACTGGACCCCGGTGGAGCGGACTGCTCTGGCTCCGGAGTGGAGCCGCTGACCGGATCTGGACTGGACCCCGGTGGAGCGGACTGCTCTGGCCCGGAGTGGAGCCGCTGACCGAGCTGGACTGGACCCCGGTGGAGTGGACTGCTCTGCTCGGATGAGCACCAGCTGTCCCTTATCTTGGACCAGCTGATCAGGCACCGGTGGAGCGGACTGCTCTGGCCCGGACTGGAGCTGCTGACTGGTGCCGGACCAGGCACCGGTGGAACGGGCACGGGCCGTGCCGGACTGGACACACTCACCACTGGTCTGGTGCGAGGAGCAGGCACGGGCCGAACCGGACTAGGAACATGCACCACTGTCTTGGTGCGAGGAGCAGGAACAGGCCGGGCCGGACTGGTGACACGCACCACTGGCTTGGTGCGAGGAGCGGGAACAGGCCGGGCCGGACTGGCGATGCGCACCACTGGCTTGGTGCGAGGAGCAGGAACAGGCCGGCCCGGCTGGGAACACGCACCACTAGTTTGGTGCGAGGAGCAGGAACAGGCCTGGCCGGGCTGGCGAGGCGCACCACTGGCTTGGTGCGAGGAGCAGGAACAGGCCGGCCCGGGCTGGCGACGCGCACCACTGGTTTGGTGCGAGGAGCAGGAACAGGCCTGGCCGGGCTGGCGAGGCGCACCACTGGCTTGGTGCGAGGAGCAGGAACAGGCCGGGCCGGGCTGGGGACACGCACCACTGGTTTGGTGCGAGGAGCAGGAACAGGCCGGACCGGGCTGGCGACGCGCACCACTGGCTTGGTGCGAGGAGCAGGAACGGGCCGTACCGGACTGTGGAGGCGGACTGGAGGTCTGAAGCGGAGAACTGGCACAACCCGTCCTGGCTGGATGCCTACTTGTGAGGCATTAGCACAGGACGCACAGGGCTGTGCACGCGCACTGGCGATACAGTACGTAGAACCGGCGCAGGATATGCGGGACCGAGGAGGCGTACTGGAGACCAGGAGCGTTGAGCCGGCACACCCCGTCCTGGCTGGATGCCCATCTTCGCATGGCACGTGCGTGGTGCTAGCACAGGACGTACAGGACGTGCGGAGCTACGACACAGTACGTAGCTCCGCATAACATGGAGCCTGCCCAGTCACACGCCTCCTTGCGTGAGTACGGGGAGTTGGCTCTGCTCTAACACTAGGCTCCGCCAACCACCCTTTTAGTCCCCCCCCCAAAATTTTCTTGGGGCTGTCTCTCGGGCTTCTTCCTCGGCCTGCGCCTTCTGCGTTGCCGCTGCTCCTCTCTATACCGGGCCTCCACTGTCTCCTCCCAAGGACGGCGATCCATCCCGGCCTGAATCTCCTCCCATGTCCAGGATCCCTTTCCTTCCAGGATCTCCTCCCATGTCCAGGCTGTCTGCTCCTGGACACGCTGCTTGGTCCTCATTTGGTGGGATCTTCTGTCACGTTCGTTCATAGACGGGTCAGACCAAGGCGCAGCGTGATATGCATACATGTTTATTTTAAACTTAATAAACAACGACAAAACAATAAACCAATGAAACGTGACGTCCAAAGGTAACACACAACAAACCTCACACGGAACAAGATCCCACAACTTAACGAGTGCCAATAGGCTGCCTAAGTATGATCCCCAATCATAGACAACGAGTGACAGCTGCCTCTGATTGGGAACCACACCGGCCAACATAGATCTACACATACTAGAACATAAACATAGATATACACCACATAGAAAATCACACCCTGACTCAACAAATAAGAGTCCCCTGAGTCAGGGCGTGACAGTAGCCTACAGAGTAATACGAGAAGAATGCAATTGCTGAATTTACATAGATATTCTAAACTAAGTGTTTTGATAACTTTCACATGTAGTTAAAGGTCCATGTAGAATAAACAACCCTTTATATAATACCATAGAAACATAGTTCTGCTAATATAACAATGTGTACCTTTCATCTTTCATTGTCATTCCCAGCCGATACAGCAGGGGTGTCAAACGTCCGGCCCGTGGGCCGGATCAGGCCCGCAAACGGGTTTAATCCGGCCCGCGAGATGATAAAAAAATAAAATAATAATAATAATAATTTGTAATAATAATTTTGTAAAGTATAAAAATGCGCTGCAATTTTTCAATTAAATAAACTGCTGTTCCAATTGCGTCCACTGGATGGCGCAATAGCAATTGTGTTAAGCAAGCAAACTGTTTATACCGGGGCAGAGCAAGTAGGTCAAGCACGTACAGCCAATGAGCTACTTTGTTTTGCCCGCGATATTTATTACGGCTTCTACTTTTAACATTATGTGCTTTGGCACCCTCATTGCCCCAATATGTCTCTGTCAAAAAAGAGAAAAGTTGACGCAGAGTGCAGAGTGTTCCAAGAAAAATTGTCATCCTATTTATGCTGAAAGAATATAACCTTCGTCGCCACTATGTGAGTCTTCATGCCGACAAATATGACAACTTTCAAGGACAGCGGAGATGAGAGAAGGTGAATTAACTGTTGGCGGGTCTGAAGAAACAGCAGTCTGTGTTTACTCACAGCCGAGACATCAGTGACGCTGCAGTGAAAGCTAGCTACCTCATTGCTAATGAAATCGCAGTGGCTTCAAAACCATTTAGTGAGGGTGAATTTGTAAAAACATGCATGATGAAGGCAGCGGAGATTGTGTGCCCTGAAAAGCGGCAGGCTTTTGCAAATATCAGCCTGACAAGAAACACAGTTGCAGACAGGATTTCCGATCTTTCAGTGGATTTGGACAGCCAGTTGAAGCAAAAGTAAAGTCATTTATTTCGTTTTCGGTTGCAATTGATGAAAGCACGGACATTACAGATGTTGCACAACTGGCCATTTTCATCCGCGGAGTTGATGACACATTGACCGTCACCGAGGAGTCCGTGGAGTTGGTGCCGATGACAGATACAACGACAGCAGCTGATATTTTTACCGCACTCGTCGGCGCGCTGGACAGGGTCGGAGTGGACTGGTCCCGCGCTGTCAGCCTGGCTACAGATGGTGCGCCCTCAATGATCGGGAAAAAAAGCAGGCGTTGTGACAAAGTTCAGAGAGAAAGTGCAATCTGCAAATGGAGGACGTGATTTTTTGACTTTTCACTGTATTTTGCACCAGGAGGCTTTGTGTTGCAAGTCATTAAAGATGGATAACGTCATGAAGGTGGTCATCCAAACTGTTAATTTCATCCGATCCAGAAGCCTGAATCACCGTCAGTTTGACAGCCTTCTCAGAGAGAAAGACCACATCTATGGCCTGCCATACCACACTGAGGTAAGATGGTTAAGCCGAGGTGCTGTGCTGAGGCGTTTCTTTGATTTACGAGAAGAAATTGAACAGTTCATGGAAGAAAAGGGCAAACCAGTGTTAGAATTTCATTCCGCAGAATGGATGCAGGACCTTGCATTTATGGTGGATGTTACAGAGCACCTGAATAACTTGAACAAACAGCTGCAAGGGCGCAACAAAGTTGTCACGCAGTATTATGACAGCATACGTTCTTTCAAGTTGAAGCTGTCATTGTGGGAGACGCATCTTGCCTGTGGTGATGCAGCTCACTTCCCCTGTCTGAAAAATGTGTGCGCGACCCAACATGTGGCAGACATGAAGCGGTTCAAAGATAAAATAACGGGACTGTTACGGGAGTTTGAGCAACGCTTTCAGATTTATGTTTATATGTTTTTATGTTGATGTGCTATTGTTTTTAATTGATTTTATTTTATTTGTATATTTAACCTATTCTTGACTCTGTGGTTCTTGCACTTGTTTGGGGAACAGGATTTCATTATTTTTATCTACATTTCTGCCTGAGAAATGACACCCTGATATAGTTCTGTGATCTGTGATATACTTCTGTGAATCACTGAGGCATTGTGTGTTTGTGTGTTCTTTGTCCTCAGAACTTTCAAATAACTTGAGGTGTTTTATGATTAATAGTGATGTTGTGCTTTTGGACACTGTCCTCAGGCTCCAGCTTTATGTTTATATGTTTTTATGTTGATGTGCTATTGTTTTTAATTGATTTTATTTTATTTGTATATTTAACCTATTCTTGACTCTGTGGTTCTTGCACTTGTTTGGGGAACAGGATTTCATTATTTTTATCTACATTTCTGCCTGAGAAATGACACCCTGATATAGTTCTGTGATCTGTGATATACTTCTGTGAATCACTGAGGCATTGTGTGTTTGTGTGTTTGTCCTCAGAACTTTCAAATAACTTGAGGTGTTTTATGATTAATAGTGATGTTGTGCTTTTGGACACTGTCCTCAGGCTCCAGCTTTATGTTTATATGTTTTTATGTTGATGTGCTATTGTTTTTAATTGTTTTTATTTTATTTGTATATTTAACCTATTCTTGACTCTGTGGTTCTTGCACTTGTTTGGGGAACAGGATTTCATTATTTTTATCTACATTTCTGCCTGAGAAATGACACCCTCATATAGTTCTGTGATATACTTCTGTGAATCACTGAGGCATTGTGTGTTTGTGTGTTCTTTGTCCTCAGAACTTTCAAATAACTTGAGGTGTTTTATGATTAATAGTGATGTTGTGCTTTTGGACACTGTCCTCAGGCTCCAGCTTTATGTTTATATGTTTTTATGTTGATGTGCTATTGTTTTTAATTGTTTTTATTTTATTTGTATATTTAACCTATTCTTGACTCTGTGGTTCTTGCACTTGTTTGGGGAACAGGATTTCATTATTTTTATCTACATTTCTGCCTGAGAAATGACACCCTGATATAGTTCTGTGATCTGTGAAACAGTTATGTTAATCATTGAGGCATTGTGTGTTTGTGTGTTCTTTTTCTTTAGAATTTTCAAATAAACTTGACGTGTTTTATGATTAATAGTGATGTTGTGCTTGTACTATTTTGGACACACTGTCCTCAGGCTCCAGCTTTATGTTGTATGTTGATCGTATTAAAACAAAGAAAACAATCTGAAGTTGTTGTTTTTAAGTTATATATACCATGATTTTTCCGGTCCGGCCCACTTGGGAATAGATTTTCCTCCATGTGGCCCCTGAGCTAAAATGAGTTTGACACCCCTGCGATACAGATACTATGCATATCGCCATGTTGTCTGTTGGTAATGGGGCTACCTTGGAAAACATGTCAGAGTGGTCATACCTTCCTGTGCAGTGTCCCGTATACAACAGGAGTTCCCTGATCCTGGTGCAGAATACACAGGGTTTCTCCCTCCCGATATTGACTGATACCACTCAATTCAATAATAAAAAAAGACAATCCAAGTACAAGTTGTGTCTAGTAAACATGTTATGCAGAGTGCCAGGTCTCTCAGTATCAAGCCCGTCTGTCAGTCTGGACTTCATCACATCATCTTGCAAGTCTCCATGTGCTGGCTCCATACATGTTTCTGTGAACACATACACGCAGTGACTGTTCTATTACCAATGGCAGTTAGGATAGGTAATATCTGACACACAAACAGGTGCTATGTTGATGTTTGAACAGGTCAGATAAAACCTACCCAATTATGGTCTCCCCATCAAACAACTGAGGCTTCAGTCTGGAAAATGCATCTCCAGTCCATCTGTAGAAATAGGCAGAGTTGAGGCAGAGTTCATCAGCGACACATGGAATGAAAAGGGTGTTGCTATTACTGGACATTTGTGCTGTACTGTATTATTAGTAATCATCTCATTGTGGATGTGTTGAGTGGATGTGTTGAGTGCCAGGTCTCTCTGCATCTCATACATTTGTGAACACATACACACAGTCACTGTTCTATTACCAATGGCAGTTAGGGATAGATGATATCTGACACACAAACATATACTATGTTGAAGTTTGAACAGGTCAGACTATACGTACCTAATTCTGTCCTCCCCATCCAAGACCGTTGGTGAGCAGGCAAGAGGCGAGGCTGGAGGTGAGGTCTTTGCCAGAGCCCTATTGATGGGCATAGCAGCGTAGATCAGCTCCTTGCCCCTCATCAAAGATAATGGTTGGTCACAAACAAACACACACAGAGCACTGATTACATTATCAATGGTGGTTATGATTAACCTGGTGGAACCAATCTGATCGCTTTGTTCACCTTTCTATTTCACTTCAGATATCATAAAATGTGAAGTGAAATAGAATGGTGAACACAGCGATCAGGCTGGTTCCACCAGGCTAGGTTATGCCCTGGACATTATATGCATCTAAGAAGTAGAATATAAGCAACAAATAATGTCAGTTTACGTAAATTATGTTTCACAGTTGGGTTATCAAATGTATCAAAGTAATGAAGTGGGTTACCTTCTGTATTTGTACAAATGATGAGCCTGTGAAAACTGTTGCTGCCGACAGGTGAAGGTTGCTGGCCGGATACTTGCCAACATGTGGCTGACTGTTCCATTCATAGGAATTTTCACAGCGAGGGCATGTCTGCATGATGCTGATGAGGGCCCCATTGCTGATCTTCTCTATGCTGCATTTTCGGCTGCAAACGGGACATCTCTCGAACAACTGCAGCAGGCAATCTTATGAGGTGGTGCTGACTGGGAAGGCCTGTGACAGGGTGATATAATAGACAGCCAAGTGGCAAATTGTATTTTGTTCTAAAGAAAGGACAAAGCTTTTTACTAATGCACTTCACAACCAAAATGACTCTACTAGTTGTACCTGCTTGGCTGGGGAATTAGCCTACTAGCTGGGTATTTTTGTTATTCAACTTTTCACATAACATATATTACCTGTCGTTGTTGATGAAGCTGTCTGTGTCATCAGGGAAGTAATTTGGGTCACAATCAGAGGCCTCATGATGGCATGTCCTTTACATAGGAATCGAGGGAGACTGGCAACAACAGAGGAAGTGTCACAAAGGTACTTGTGTCGCATGACACACTTTTATTCTGAGGTCTTGCCTGACAAGCTGTGAAAATAGCAAGTGAACAGTGAATTACATGATTTTTGGAGGTCGCTAAACCATTGCAATCAAATCAAATGTTATTTGTCACATGAGCCATATACAGCAGGTGTAGACCTTACAGTGAAATGCTAACCAACAATGCAGTTTTAAGAAAAATAAGTGTTAATTAATGCCTCGGAAAAAATGGCATTTTGGGGTGAATTTACATACACATTTTGTATTTGATAATCTAGCAATACATGTATGAAGTTAATAAAGTGCATGTTCTGAGTGAGGGCTGTGATGACAGTACAATCACAGGAAAAGATTGGCCAGTGTTTCCGCTCACTGAACTGCTATTGAATGTCTGTGTGGGTCTGGCTGACTAGTGCTTCCTGATGAAAGGGCACTGGTGCCAAAGAGGGAGGTATAGCACACATGCCCTTTACACTTCCTCTATGTTTGTCTTACTATATAGCCTAGAGAGGAAGATATTTAATACATTTATCATAAACATTGTCTCATTTTTCATTTGAGTGTTTGATTGACATGTGTGATGTGTGAGTCTCTGTGTGGGATGGGTGAAGTTCAGATGTCCATTCAGAGCTGGTGTCCCAGACACCCCCCGCCCCCAACTCCCCCCACTTCTAACCCAAGCAGTGCTTGGTTAAGATGGATACTTGAACAGACTGCACTCAAAGAAATAGGATACAATTCTATCCCTGAGTAAAAAAAATTGTTTGGGAGGCCTTTCTTTTTATCTCTAAAGCACTCTGAGTCTACCCAGACAGAGACTCGGGCAGACGTGGAGCCCCTTTTAACATCTCTTTATTAATTTACAAGGCAGGTGCCCTCGTCCAGGATCAGTTGATTTAAGGGATGTACAGTATTTTGCTCAGTAACGGGGTGTAGTAGGCTAGTTTATTATACAAACCAATCATTACAAATCATAACAGCTGCCTCACCCAGACCACTGTTCCTGCCCAGGATACCAACTGATGTATATGTGTCAATGCTTAACAAAATATATAAACAATGACAAAGAATATTAATAACTAACATATTTTGATATATTATCAACATGATTTCAGTACCTCTTTTATATTAGGGTTGCACAAGATTAACTCCACTAACATCACTAAAAGTGTGTAATGTCAGAGTTCTTTCTTGTGCATCCATCTACAGTAAACATAGATGAATATGTAACTAGTGATTGGCGTTGTTGTGGAAATAGGTTAGCTAACAACCTATGGGAATCTGGTTTAGTTGCCTGTGTGTGTCTCTTACCCTCAGTTTCATTCTTGTATTATTTTATCTCCACTATTTTATCTTTGTCAACATGCAGTGAGGTTGTTCTACTCTGGGAATGAGCAGGGAGGGATAGGGTCAGAGGACAGCCACATGCCCTCCTCTCCTCAGAGAATAGTATATATTATTCCTATGGATCCAGTTTCAAGGCTGCAGTTAACTCTGTGGTGACACTATTGATGTTCTTTTATAAACAAACTCAAATGGACATTTACTGTCAGAACAGAGTATATGAAGCTCATTGACATGACATAATCATATAAACTTAGATCAATGATAAAAGGTCAGCAAAAGTTAGAAAAAATAAAAGGTTCATGTCTCCCATATGTTCTGTGCCCAAAGAGAGACCCCCAGAGTCCTGTAAATCCAGTGAAACCACATTATCACTTCACAGCATCCTCCACACAGTGTCACTCTCTATCCTTAGGAGGGCAGTGTTTAACAAGGATAGAGTTTCAGTTCACTGTTGACTTGTCTCCCTTCAAGTTTTGGTGAGAATGATTTACAGATACATACATTTTCAGGGAACAATCAAGATGATGTTGACTACACGTTTTTTCTCGATAAACATAAAAATGTGATAAAGTAGCATATTTAGATACTTTATGCTTAATCATGTATACCCCTTCAACCAATTATCAATTAATAATATGCCATTTAGCAAACGCTTTTATCCAAAGCGACTTACAGTCATGTGCGCATACATTTTTACGTATGGGTGGTCCCGGGGATCGAACCCACTACGCCATGCTCTACCAATTGAGCTACAGAGGACCAATTAATCAGTAGCCTAGCCTAAATCACATCACAACAAATATTTAAGTCCATTCCTTTGAATGTCTGAGCTCCAGCTGTCTCTACTCCTCTCTGTCCTCTGTCCTCCTCTAGCCCTGCGTCAGAGTATGGAGGTAATTATCAGGTCTCATCATCAGCACATTGTGTGGATGCCACTCCAGCCCTCTCAGCAGAGCAAAGGTCACTCACATTGTTTATATGTTTAAGAGGTGAGAGAGGAAAGAGAGGAGAGGGTCGTTCTGTTTGTACCTAGAACAAATTAGTTAGAGTTAGATTAAGGAACACATTAACAGCAACAAATTAGACAGAAACAGATGGTTGAAGGAAGGTTAACCATACAGTGCCTTGCAAAAGTATTCAGACCTCTTGGATTTGTTCACATTTTATTGTGTTACAAAGTGGGATTAAAATGGATTTAATTTTCCTTTTTTGTTAACAATATACACAAAATAGTCTGCAATGTCAAATGGGATGAAAATGTTAATATTTTTTTTTAAAGATTAATAGAAAATCGAATAACTAAAATATAGTCGTTACATAAGTATTCAGCTCCTTTGTTTAGGCAAGCCTAAATTAGTTCAGGAGTAAAATGTGGCTTAACAAATCACATAAAAAGTTTACATGGACTCACTCTGTGTGAAATAATAGGGGTTGACATGATTTTTAAATGACTAACCCTTCCTCTGTCCCCCTTACACACAACATATGTAAGGTCCCCCAGTCAAGTATTGAATTTCAAGCACATATTCAACTACAAAGACCAGGGAGATTTTCAAAAGCCTTATAAAAAAGGGCAGTGATTGGTAGATTGGTAACAATAAAAAAATCTGACATTGAATATCTCTTTAAGCATGTTCTAGTTAATTATGCTGTGCATTCTGTATTAAACCACCCAGTCACGTCAAAGATACAGTCGTCCTTCTGAACTGAGCTGCAGGACAGGAATGAAACTGCTCAGGGATGTTATCATGAGGCCATTGGTGATTTTAAAACAGCTACAGCGTTCAATGGCTGTGATGGGAGAGAACTAAAGTTGGATCAACAACACTGTAGTGACTCCACAATAATGACTTAAATGACAGAGTGAAAAGAAGAACACAAATATACAAAATACTAATATTCCAAAACATGCAACAAGGCACTAAAGTAATACTGCAAAAAAAAAGCACGACAAAGGAATATACTTTTTGGCCTTAATGCAAAGCCCCATGTTTGGGGCAAATCCAACACAACACATCACTGTGTAACTGCTTCCTTATTTTCAAGCATGGTGGTGGCTGCATCATGGTATGGGTATGCTTGACATTGGCAAACACTGGGGAGTTTTTCAGGATAAAAATAAATGTGATAGGGCTAAGCACAGGCAAAATCCTTGAGCAAAACCTGCTTCAGTCTGCTTTACATCAGACACTGGGAGAGGAATTTACCTTTCAGAAGGACAATAACCTACAACACAAGGCCAAATCTACACTGGAGTTGCTTACCAAGAAGACAGTGAATGTTATTAACTGGCCAAGTTTGACTTAAATCTACTTGAAATACTATGGCAAGACTTGAAAATTGCTGTCTAGCCATGTTCCCCAACATCTTGGCAGAGCTTGAAGAATTTTGGAAAGAATAATAGGCAAATACTGCACAATCCAGGTGTGCAAAGCACTTAGAAACTTATCCAAGAAGACTCACAGCTGTAATTGCTGCCAAATGTGTTTCTAACATGTATGGGAGCTGAATACTTATGCAACAACTATATTTTATGTAATTTTTATTAATAAGAAAAAAAACATACACATTTTCTTCCGCTTTGACATTACAGAGTATTTTGTGTAGATTGTTGACAAAAAAAAATCATCCCACTTTGTAACACAATAGAATGTGAAGAAATCCAAGGGGTCTGAATACTTTTGTAAGGCCCAATATATATAGTGCATTCGGAAAGTATTCAGACCCCTTAACTTTTTCAAGATTTTGTCACGTTACAGCCGTATTCTAAAATTAATTAAATTGTACTTTTTTTTCTCATCAATCTACACACAGTTCCCCATAATGACAAATCCAAAACAGTTTAATTTTTTATTTTAGCAAAGGTATAAAAATTAAAAAATGAAAGATCACATTTACATAAGTATTCAGACCCTTTACTCTATTTGGCAGCGGTTACAGCCTCGAGACTTCTTGGGTATGACCCTACAAGCTTGGCACACCTATATTTGGGGAGTTTCTCCCATTCTTCTCTGCAGATGCTCTCAAGCTCTGTCAGGTTGGATGGGGAGCGTCGCTGCAGAGCTATTTTCAGGTCTCTCCAGAGATGTTCGATTGGCTTCAAGTCTGGGCTCTGGCTGGGCCACTCAAGGGCATTGTCCTGAAGCCACTTCTGCATTGTCTTGGCTGTGTGCTTAGGGTTGTTGTCCTGTTGGAAGGTGAACTTTCGCCCCAGTCTGAGGTCCTGAGCGCTCTGGAGGTTTTCATCAAGGATCTATCTGTACTTTGCTCCGTTCGTCTTTCCCTCGATCCTGACTAGTCTCCCAGTCCCTGCTACTGAAAAACATCCCCACAGCGTGAAGCTGCCTCCACCATGCTTCACCATAGGGATGGTGCCAGGTTTCCTCCAGACGTGGCTCTTGGCATTAAGGCCAAAGAGTTCAATCTTGGTTTCATCAAACCAGAGAATCTTGTTTCTCATGGTCTGAGAGTCCTTTAGGTGCCTTTTGGCAAACTCCAAGCGGGCTGTCATGTGCCTTTTACTGAGGAGTGGCTTCCGTCTGGCCACTCTACCATAAAGGCCTGATTGGTGGAGTGCTGCAGAGATGGTTGTCCTTCTGGAAGTTTCTCCTATCTCCACAAAGGAACTCTGGAGCACTGTCAGAGTGACCATCGGGTTCTTGGTCACCTCCCTGACCAAGGCCCTTCCCTCCCGATTGCTCAGTTTGGCCAGGCGGCCAGCTCTAGGAAGAGTCTTGGTCGTTCCAAACTTCTTCCAATTAAGAATGATGGAGGCCACTCTGTTCTTGGGGACCTTCAATGCTGCAGACATTTTTTGGTACACAATCCTGTTTCGGCGCTCTACGGTCAATTCCTTCGACCTCGTGGCTTGGTTTTTGCGCTGACATGCACTTTCAACTGTGGGACCTTATATAGACAGGTGTGGGTCTTTCCATATCATGTCCAATCAATTGAATTTACCACATTTGGACTCCAATGAAGTTGTAGAAACATCTCAAGGATGATCAATGGAAACAGGATACACCTGAGCTCAATTTCGAGTCTCATAGCAAAAGGTCTGAATACTTATGTAAATAAGTTATTTGTTTTTTATCTTTTATAAATTTGCAAAAATGTCTAAAAATCTGTTTTCGCTTTGTCATTATGGGGTATTGTGTGTAGATTGACGAGGAAAACAATTAATTTAACCCATTTTAGAATAAGGCTGTAACGTAACAAAATGTGGGGTCTGAATACTTTCCGAATGCACTGTATAACCTACAGCTACAGTTTGCATACATTTTGTCCCGGGAAAGTGTCCCACTCCCAACCCTGCCTAGTATATCTAAGAAATGTGGGAGTGGTAAGGCTGTTCAGTCAGAAATGGAAATTCAGGAATTGCACTGTATCTATAACTTGCTTGGACAGTTTCTTTCTTTAAATGGCTGCTGTTGTCTGAATAAGGGCTCTAGATGGTTCAAAATGAGCACGAAGCGTAGCGCTCCAAGCCAGCTCCAGGAAACAAGAAAAAACACCAAAAGCCCTTTTGTGTTGCCTTCCTTATTTACAATTGTTTACTGGCCACAACTACATTATCAGCATGTATTTCTGACCCTGTCACAGGGTCATGTGCTGCATAGGGATTCCAAACACAAAAAAATAAATAGCAATCACAGCCTCTCTGTGCAAATGAACTAGCCAGGCAGGCATGGGATGAGTCTTTCAAGGGAGGTAGGTAAAATTTCATGTGCTGCTTTTTCTACGAGTGCATGAAGGTGTCGTTGTCTTCACTGAATGGTTTGTGTTTTGATTAAATGGTCAGCTGAAGTAAAAGAAACACTGAGCAATGATTTCATCGCTGGTGCTGTTTTCTGGAATGGAAACATGTTTAGGCATCTTTGATGCCAGCTTTTCTCTCTGTCTACTTCTCTCTTCTTTCTCTCTTTCCCCTCAGTGTAACGGACACTCAGCACTCTTCTGTGGCTTGAATGGGATCTTTAATGGGAACTCCAGTGAGAGGCCCTTAGCTGGCATTTAATTACCTCAGGGCTCTGGAGCGGCTCCATACTTCTCTTCTCAGTCCCATTATGCTGCGCTTAGCTGAGCTGAGTGAGGAGGTCAGACCGGACTGGACCCAGGCCCAGCACCACTGACCAGGCCCAATAAGGTGGAACACTGACAAAACCTCACTCAGAAAGGCAAGGTCCACACAGGAATACATCATTAGCATTTTACCCACAAATACATAGGAGATAAACATCCACAAGGACAGAGAGACATACACACATTAATGGATTGATGTGACCATATGCTCAGAGAGTGAATACGTGCACCTCCCCCTCCATCAAGGCCAGCTTAGATGAGATGCCATCTCTTCCACTTCCTCCCACAGAGCTGTGGGGCGAGGGGGGTAGTGGTAATCAGGAGATCGGGCCTGAGCCGACGGGGTCCCACCCAGCTCTAATGGGTTCAGGAGAGGGTAGGAATTTGGGGAGGGGAGAAAGATTATCTAGGGCCGAGGGGCAGGCAGGGGGATTCTCTCCCTCAGGCCCCCATCTAGCATTGTTTGGAAGTGTAAAGGGCGACTAGTGTCATAATTTGGAGGTCCTCCAGACTGCGACTAGCTACTGTCAGCCAGCCGCCCTGGAACAACTGTCAAATCGGGGACAAAGCCCCAACCCCCATGTCTCCCCCTTCTGTGTCTCAATGTAAAGTGACAGATTGCTACGTTACAAAACATTCAGTCATTTGTAACAAAGTGGTTCTCCGTTATTCAACAGGCCCAGATACTGTATATACATTGAGCAGCCTTTTAGTGAGGGCTTTCTGTGGTAAGATATGGCCCTCATGAAGAGAAAACCAAACTACACTGTAAACAAACATGTAAACACTGTCTCTCAGTGTTTCTTTAAATGTTTTTGCATTCCATCCCCCTGTTCTACAAAGTGTCATACAGACCCTTTGATTTTATGTTCTTATAAGTTGATCAACATGTCTTTAGGCTCTGCAGCTCAGGGGCAGCTAATTCTTTCCATATGTGTGTTTGTCTGTGTTTGTGTACTGCATTAAGAGATGTTAAGCCCATTGGCTCATATACGGTACTCCTAAATTATTATCATGGAAAAACTGCTTATTGGATCAACTTATCAGTTTTAGTAATTTTAATAAGGTTGTTTATTAATTAATGTAAAAAACTGAGTTAATTAGCCTATTAATCATATTAGTGTATTGATTAATAATTGAGAGAGAGCCTACCTCAGCATAAAATAGATGAAAAGCCCATAATCTGTAACCACAGCAGCCATTTATCACAGGGTCTGTAAAGCCTTGCAGGGTGTTATGGCCGGCCTCAGTTAAGGGAGACTCCGTTATTCATTAGACATCCTGAATTATTCACAGAGGAGAGAGGAAGAGAGTGATGAAGCCAAATCCTCCTCCTCTTCTTTATTGTTGTTGTCATCCTCTTCTTCTTGTTTTCCTCCTCCTCCTCCATCTGCATGCCCAGTCCAGTCTAGACTCCTTGGCTCAGGACATTGCCATTGGCAGAGCAGACTCTCATAGGATGTTTTTTTATTTTTATTTTTTTAATTTCACCTTTATTTAACCAGGTAAGCCAGTTGAGAACACGTTCTCATTTACAACTGTGACCTGGCCAAGATAAAGCAAAGCAGTGCGATAAAAACAACAACACAGAGTTACATATGGGGTAAACAAAACATAAAGTCAAAAATACAACAGAAAATATATATACAGTGTGTGCGAATGTAGTAAATTATGGAGGTAAGGCAATAAATAGGCCATAGTGCAAAATAGTTACAATTTCATATTAACACTGGAATGATAGATGTGCAAAAGATGATGTGCAAATAAAGATACTGGGGTGCAAATTAGCAAAAGAAATAACAATATGGGGATGAGGTAGTTGGATGGGTTAATGCTCCACAGGTCTATTTTCCTTGATATGATGATGGTACACTTATGTAAAGTGTGTCCCAAGAGAATCATGCACAACCAGAGCCAAACAGCAGCAGATGAGGCTCACATATTTTCCAGACAGTCAAATGTTGGTTCCTACTAAGAATATGACAACGTGGGGGTAAAGTGTGCGTTCCTATTCCTTCAGATACGTGTCCTCTCCTGTGCTCTCATGTGCACATTTTCCTTCAGTCCTGGAATGAGGGCCCTAGGACTGCCTGACCTAAATAGGGAGCCCCATGCCTCAGATCAGTGGGATATTGAGGGTGTATAGAGAGAGGGACTCTGTGTGTGTGTGTGTGTGTGTGTGTGTGTGTGTGTGTGTGTGTGTGTGTGTGTGTGTGTGTAATACAAACAGATGGAGCACCCAGGTGCATGTGGCGAATAGCAAAGAATGCCTGTTTGCTCATGTGTATCAGTATGTTTTGGTGGGCGTTTGCGTGGACATTAGTATGAATGGCCGTCATTTCAAAGGTCTCTGCATATCAAACAGATGGCTTACATAACTGTGAGCTTTCTTTCTCAGAACACTTCAGGGATTTCTCTTTCTGCTTGTTCTCCTCCGTTGAGTTTTTATGAAACATATTTACAGAGTTCTTGAGTTACTGAGGAATAATAATTATTATTTTAAAACAATTAATTTTAGGGGGTACAGTGCCTTGCAAAAGTATTCATCCCCCTTGTCGTTTTTCCTATTTTGTTGCATTACAACCTGTAATATAAATTGATATTTATTTGGATTTCATGTAATGGACATACACAAAAGTCTAAATTGGTGAAGTGAAATGAAAAAAATAACTTGTTTCAAAAAATTATAATAAATAAATAACGGAAAAGTGGTGCGTGCATATGTATTCACCCCCTTTGCTATGAAGCCCCTAAATAAGATCTGGTGCAACCAATTACCTTCAGAAGTCACATAATTAGTTAAATAAAGTCCACCTGTGTGCAATCTAAGTGTCACATGATCTGTCACATGATCTCAGTATATATACACACCTGTTCTGAAAGGCCCCAGAGTCTGCAACACCACTAAGCAAGGGGCACCACCAAGCAAGCGGCACCATGAAGACCAAGGAGCTCTCCAAACAGGTCAGGGACAAGGTTGTGGAGAAGTACAGATCAGGGTTGCGTTATAAAAAAAGATCCTAAACTTTGAACATCCCATGGAGCACCATTAAATCCATTATTAAAAGATTGAAAGAATATGACACAACAAACCTGCCAAGAGAGGGCCGCCCACCAAAACTCACAGACCAGGCAAGGAGGGCATTAATCAGAGAGGCAACAAAGAGACCAAAGATAACCCTGAAGGAGCTGCAAAGCTCCATAGCGGAGGTGGAGTATCTGTCCAAAGGACCACTTTAAGCCGTACACTCCACAGAGCTGGGCTTTATGGAAAAATTGACAGAAAAAAAGCCATTGCTTAAAGAAAGAAATAAGCAAACACATTTGGTATTCGCCAAAAGTCATGTGGGAGACTCCCCAAACATATGGAAGGAAATTGAGCTTTTTGAGACTAAAATTGAGCTTTTTGGCCATCAAGGAAAACGATATGTCTGGGGCAAACCCAACACCTCTCATCACCCTGAGAACACCATCGCCACAGTGAATCATGGTGGTGGCAGCATCATGCTGTGGGGATGTTTTTCATCGGCAGGGACTGGGAAACTGGTCAGAATTGAAGGAATGATGGATGGCGCTAAATACAGGGAAATTCTGGAGGGAAACCTGTTTCAGTCTTCCAGAGATTTGAGACTGGGACAGAGGTTCACCTTCCAGCAGGACAATGACCCTAAGCATACTGGTAAAGCAACACTCGAGTGGTTTAAAGGGAAACATTTAAATGTCTTGGAATGGCCTAGTCAAAGCCCAGACCTCAATCCAATTGAGAATCTGTGGTATGACTTAAAGATTGCTGTACACCAGCGGAACCCATCCAACTTGAAGGAGCTGGAGCAGTTTTGCCTTGAAGAATGTGCAAAAATCCCAGTGGCTAGATGTACCAAGCTTATAGAGACATACCCCAAGAGACTTGAAGCTGTAATTGCTGCAAAAGGTGGCTCTACAAAGTATTGACTTTGGGGGGGTGAATAGTTACGCACACTCAATTTCTGTTTTTTTGTCTTATTTCTTGTTTGTTTCACACAAAAAAATATTTAGCATCTTCAAAGTGGTAGGCATGTTGTGTAAATCAAATGATACAAACCCCCAAATAATTCATTTTCATTCCAGGTTGTAAGGCAACAAAATAGGAAAAATGCCAAGGGGGGTGAATACTTTCGCAAGCCACTGTAGATCAGCTTTAATATTGCAGATAGATTGTATTTTCCATCAATGTAATTGTCTGCATCACTTCCAATCCCCCATATGTTTTTTTTCTCGCAAATATATATACACACACACACACACACACACACACATACTGTTGAAGAAAACTTAACTGTCTCTCTCTCTGCCACCCCCAATGCTTATTCCTTCACCTCTCTCTTTTTCTCCAGGCAGGAAATTAATAAGGAGATAAGTGGAGATGTGGAGAGGGAGAGAGAGGGACAGAGAGAGACAGAAAATATGAAAGTGGGAGAGTAGGAGAGAGAGAGCATCTTGCATGTTTATAAATACATTCAGATTCATGGCTTTTCTGACACGCCCCGGCCTGCCAGATTAGAAAAAGGCATGTGGCCCTGTGGGATGGAGACTAGGTCATGTTTTTCCCTCAGCGGCATGGGAGTAGACCACTTAAAATAAGACCTCAGAGAGAGAGAATGGGGGTGGGAGGGAAGGGGGAGGGAGGAGGGAGCCAGAGATGAGCAGATATACGACCAGAAAATTATGATCAAAGAGGATCTACCCTTGGAACCCAGAATAAATAAACCCCCCCCCCCCAAAAAAGGAACCCAGAGTTGGCTATGCCTCCCCGGGACCCAGAGACAGGGCTGCACACTTGGGTTCAGTGAACATGGGGGTTGATCAGTAAGGGAGCCTGGAAGACCTGTCAACATGATGCCCAGACAGCCACAGAGTCTATCCCCTCTTTACAGACTGTTTTTAACAGTGAGTGACCCACATCTGTGGGTGCTCCCCTGTGGATGACACAGAACACATCAGTGTGGTTTCACTCTGAGAGAGACGAAGAGAGAGAGATTAGATATTTATGAATGATTTTTTTTTCCATGTTCCCCATCCGTACTCCTGTCCTTTTACTTTAATCGTTCATTCAGAAACCCATCCATTCAGTTACTCATTGTGTTAACTATAAATATAATGTACTTTTATCATGTCTATTTTGGCAAATGTAATTCTGAACCAAAGTATATATACATCAAAATCTAAATTATATTAAATTCAGCCATACATTTTGACTCAAAATAATTTCCTTGGACTGAACTCAAAATACTTAATATCATACTATATCAAACGTAAAAGAATTTGTAACATTTTAATCCAAAGTAAACCACACAGTGGGAGGGCTACTAAAACCGGATTAGCTCATTACATTGCCTGAATAATTGTCACAGGGGCGCAACTTTGGTTTTAGAAGTTGGGGGCACATAACCTGACGGTGGGTCTGGTGGTCCTCGCTCAGATTCTTTTGGGCCATCTAAAGCTCATTTCCTGCATTTCTAAATTATTGGTCGACCAAGAGTAGTGTTTTCTTTCGACCAATCAATTGGTCAAAATGATTAAACGTGTATTTTTCCATATATAGTATGTGTTGTTTTTTGTTTTTTTTAAACCTTTATTTAACCAGGTAGGCCAGTTGAGAACAAGTTCTCATTTACAACTGCGACCTGGCCAAGATAAAGCAAAGCAGTGCGATAAACACAACAACAACACAGAGTTACACATGAGATAAACAAAACATACAGTCAATAACACAATAGAAAATCTATATACAGTGTGTGCAAATGTAGTAAGTTATGGAGGTAAGGCAATAAATAGGCCATAGTGCAAAATAATTAAAATGTAGTATTAACACTGGAGTGATAGATGTGTAGAAGATGATGTGCAAATAGACATACTGGGGTGCAAATGAGCAAAATAAATAACAATATGGGGATGAGGTAGTTGGGTGGGCTAATTACAGATGGGCTGTGTACAGGTGCAGTGATCGTTAAGCTGCTCTGACAACTGATGCTTAAAGTTAGTGAGGGAGATAAGAGTCTCCAGCTTCAGAGATTTTTGCAGTTCTTTCCAGTCATTAGCAGCAGAGAACTGGAAGGAATGGCGGCCAAAGGAGGTGTTGGCTTTGGGGATGACCAGTGAGATATACCTGCTGGAGCGCATACTACGGGTGGGTGTTGCTATGGTGACCAATGAGCTAAAATAAGGCAGGGATTTGCCTAGCAGAGATTTATAGATTACCTGGAGCCAGTGGGATTGGCGACGAATATGTGGTGAGGGCCAGCCAACGAGAGCATACAGGTCACAATGGTGGGTAGTATATGGGGCTTTGGTGACAAAACGGATGGCACTGTGATAGACTACATCCAATTTGCTGAGTAGAGTGTTGGAGGCTATTTTGTAAATGACATCGCCGAAGTCAAGGATCGATAGGATAGTCAGTTTTACGAGGGCATGTTTGGCAGCATGAGTGAAGGTGGCTTTGTTGCGAAATAGGAAGCCGATTCTAGATGTAACTTTGGATTGGAGATGCTTAATGTGAGTCTGGAAGGAGAATTTACGGTCTAACCAGACACCTAGGTATTCTAAGTCAGACCCGCCAAGAGAGTAGTGATTCTAGTCGGGCGGGCGGGTGCAAGCAGCGTTTGATTGAAGAGCATGCATTTAGTTTTACTAGTGTTAAAGAGCAGTTGTTCAATGAAGGGCCAGATGTATACAAAATGGTGTCGTCTGCGTAGAGGTGGATCTGAGAGTCACCAGCAGCAAGAGCGACATCATTGATATAAACAGAGAATAGAGTCGGCCCGAGAATTGAACCCTGTGGCACCCCCATAGAGACTGCCAGAGGTCCAGACAACAGGCCCGCCGATTTGACACATTGAACTCTATCTGAGAAGTAGTTGGTGAACCAGGCGAGGCAGTCATTTGAGAAACCAAGGCTATTTAGTCTGCCAATAAGAATGCGGTGATTGACAGAGTCGAAAGCATTGGCCAGGTCGATGAAGACGGCTGCACAGTACTGTCTTTTATCGATCGCGGTTATAATATCATTTAGGACTTTGAGCTTGGCTGAGGTGCACCCATGACCAGCTCGGAAACCAGATTGCATAGCGGAGAAGGTACGGTGGGATTCGAAATGGTCGGTGATCTGTTTGTTAACTTGGCTTTCAAATACTTTCGAAAGGCAGGGCAGGATGGATATAGCTCTGTAACAGTTTGGATCTAGAGTGTCACCCCCTTTGAAGAGGGGGATGACCGTGGCAGCTTTCCAATGCTTATTTAAGATGGAGAGGAAAGCACTTTTAAAGAACAACCAGGCATCCTCTACTGACGGAATAAGGTCAATATCCATCCAGGATACCCGTTCAATTAGAAAGGCCTGCTCGCTGGCCTGCTTGCTGAAGTGTTTTAGGGAGCGTTTGACAGTGATGAGGGGTGGTCGTTTGACTGCGGACCCATTACGGACGCAGGCAATGAGGCAGTGATCGCTGAGATCCTGGTTGAAGACAGCGGAGGTGTATTTAGAGGGTAAATTAGTCCGGATGATATCTATGAGGGTGCCCATGTTTACGGATTTAGGGTTGTACCAGGTAGGTTCCTTGATAATTTGTGTGAGATTGAGGGCATCTAGTTTAGATTGTAGGACGGCCGGGGTGTTAAGCTTATCCCAGTTTAGGTCACCAAGCAGTACGAACTCTGAGGATAGATGGGGGGCAATCAATTCACATATGGTGTCCAGGGCACAGCTGGGGGCTGAGGGGGGTCTGTAGCAAGCGGCAACAGTGAGAGACTTATTTCTGGAAAGGTGGATTTTTAGATGTAGGAGCTCAAACTGTTTGGGCACAGACCTGGATAGTATGATGGAGCTCTGCAGGCTATCTCTACAGTAGATTGCAACTCTGCCCCCTTTGGCAGTTCTTTCTAGATGGAAAATGTTGTAGTTGGGGATGGACATTTCAGAGTTTTTGGTGGCCTTCCTAAGCCATGATTCAGGGTTGGCGGAGTGTGATAACGCAGTGAATAACTCAAACTTAGGAAGGAGGCTTTTGATGTTAACATGCAAGAAACCAAGGCTTTTACGGTTACTGAAGTCAACAAATGATAGCGCCTGGGGAGTTGGAGTGATACTGGGGGCTACAGGGCCTGGGTTAACCTCTACATCACCAGAGGAACAGAGGAGGAGTAGAATAAGGCTTTAAGAACTGGTCTTCTAGTGCGTTGGGTACAGAGAATAAAAGGGGCAGATTTCCGGGCGTGGTAGAATAGATTCAGGGCATTATGTACAGACAAGGATATGGAAGAATATGAGTACAGTAGAGGTAAACCTAAGCGTTGGGTAACGATGAAAGAGATAGCATCACTGGAGGCACCGATTGAGCTGGTCTCCGCGTGTGTGGGGGGTGGGACAAAGGAGCTATCTGAGGCAGGTTGAGCGGGACTGGGGGCTCTACAGTGAAATTGTATAATAAGAACTAACCGAAACAGCAATAGGCAAGGCACATTGACATGGGAGAGAGGCATAAAGCAATCACAGGTGTTATTCGAGAGAGCTAAGACAACAACTGGTAATGGCGAAGGCTAAACAGATAAACAGGATGGGGTACCGTGTAAAGGAACAGTCCAGCAGGCATTAGCTGTGTAGCTGAGTGATCATAGGGTCCAGTGAACAGCAATAGGTGAGTCCGGAAGCAGTTCGATGGCTGCTACGGCAGAGGTGAGCAGGAGGCACGGCTGTTGATTGCGTGTGCTAGCGGGCCGGGGCTAGCAGATGGATCTTCGTGGTCGTCGCAACGGGAAGCCTGTTGAAACCACATCAGGCGATTATG